>NC_060171.1:16998082-16999046 GCF_021292245.1 Micropterus dolomieu | reverse complement strand
AGGTCAGGCCAGTTTGCTGGCCAATTAAGAACAGGGACACCATGGTCCTTAAACCAGGTACTGGTAGCTTTGGCACTGTGTGCAGGTGCCAAGTCCTGTTGGAAAATGAAATCTGCATCTCCATAAAGTTGGTCAGCAGCAGGAAGCATGAAGTGCTCTAAAACTTCCTGGTAGACGGCTGCGTTGACCTTGGACCTCAGAAAACACAGTGGACCAACACCAGCAGATGACATGGCACCCAAAACCATCACTGACTGTGGAAACTTTACACTGGACTTCAAGCAACGTGGATTCTGTGCCTCTCCTCTCTTCCTCCAGACTCTGGGACCTTGATTTCCAAAGGAAATGCAAAATTTACTTTCATCAGAGAACATAACTTTGGACCACTCAGCAGCAGTCCAGTCCTTTTTGTTTTTAGCCCAGGCGAGACGCTTCTGACGCTGTGTCTTGTTCAAGAGTGGCTTGACACAAGGAATGTGACAGCTGAAACCCACGTCTTGCACACGTCTGTGCGTGGTGGTTCTTAAAGCACTGACTCCAGCTGCAGTCCACTCTTTGTGAATCTCCCCCACATTTTTGAATGGGTTTTGTTTCCCAATCCTCTCCAGGGTGCGGTTATCCCTATTGCTTGTACACTTTTTTCCTTCCCTTCGCCTCTCTATTAATGTGCTTGGACACAGAGCTCTGTCAACAGCTAGCCTCTTTAGCAATGACCTTTTGTGTCTTGCCCTCCTTGTGCAAGGTGTCAATGGTCGTCTTTTGGACAGCTGTCAAGTCAGCAGTCTTCCCCATGATTGTGTAGCCTACAGAACTACATTACAGTGTGGCACCAGGTGTCTTCAATATTGACCCTTTTCACAATATTCTAATTTTCTGAGATACTGATTTTGGGGTTTTCATTAGTTGTCAGTTATAATCATCAAAATTAAAAGGAATGAACACTTGAAATAGATCAGTCTGTGTG
>NC_060171.1:16996285-16998062 GCF_021292245.1 Micropterus dolomieu | reverse complement strand
TGTGGCACCAGGTGTCTTCAATATTGACCCTTTTCACAATATTCTAATTTTCTGAGATACTGATTTTGGGGTTTTCATTAGTTGTCAGTTATAATCATCAAAATTAAAAGGAATGAACACTTGAAATAGATCAGTCTGTGTGTAATGAATGTATACATTATACAAGTTTAACTTTTTGAATGGAATTACTGAAATAAATCAACTTTTTGATGATATTCTAATTATATGACCAGCACCTGTGTATATAAGACTATTTATTTATCACAGTGGACAGAGAAGGTGACAGACACACCAAGTCGACTCATTTCAACAACCTACACAGCATGGTGCACTTCTGTGAGAACGTGATGGAGTGCAGAAGAATTCAGCTGCTCGCATACTTCGGGGAGTTGAAGTTCAACAAAAGCTTCTGTAAGGAGCACGCAGACGTCAGCTGTGACAACTGTTCCAAACCCAACGTAGGAATCATTTCTGTCCGCGTCTTTCTTTATTCATCACAAATTCAAGAACCTACCTGGCCATTTGTAATCAATCAGCAATGTTTGAATATTCCTGTGTGCAGCAATACAAGATGAGAAATGTCACTGAAGATGTGAAGAAGGTGGTGAGGTTTGTCCAGGAGAACTGCGAGAAAGTCGGAGCAAGGTTTGGTAAGACTGCTCAGCAAAACCGACTGACACTGAATATGCTGGTGGACATCTTCATAGGTAAAGTACGCGCACATGCTTGCAGTAAATAGGCATTCTGCAGCTGTGAATATTGCATGATGGCTGTATGAAAAGTTGTCTGTGAGTGGTCTTAATGTAGGTAATCGTGTCTTTCTATCAGGGTCTAAGTCTGCCAAGATACAGACAGGAATGTTCGGAATGGGAGGAGCCTACTCGAGGCATAATGCTGACCGTCTCTTCAAAAAATTGGTTCTGGACAACATCCTAGTGGAGGATCTCTACATCACTAACAACGGCCAAGCTGTGTCTTATATCTCTGCTGGACCCAAAGCTATGAACGTGCTGTCTGGGCGCATGCAGGTAACCTGACATAGATTGCCTTAACAGCAGCATGGGGAGCTAGAAATATGCATATTAAACACACTCTGGCAATCGTGTCGTTGCAGGTGGAGTTCTATGAGACAGAGAGCGCTTCAAGCATCAGGAAACACAAAGCCGCTGTGGCCAAGAACGTCTCCCAGAGAGAGGAGATGGTCCAGCAGTGTCTGAAGGAGCTGACGGATCTGTGCAAGCAGCTGGGAAAAGCATTTGGCATTCACTATTACAACATCTTCTCCACCGCCACCTTGAAAAAGATAGCTGGTAATTTCTTAAACACGCAGTAAGGCTGTCTTTTTAAGTGCTGCAAAAGCTCATTTAACAACTAGCACTTTATAACATGTCACACTTTTTTTCACATGAACAGAGAAGCTTTCTTCTGACCCCGAAGTCCTCCTACAAATTGATGGTGTGACAGAAGACAAACTGGAGAAGTATGGCGCAGAAGTCATTCAGGTCCTACAGAAATACTCTGAGTGGCAGCTGCCTGGTAAGGGACCCAACTCAAATTTTTGTGCCTAACATCCTTCACTTTCTTTTAGTCTGAACATTGTGGTATTAACCTCCATTATCTCTGTAGAGGAGCAGACTGACGATGGTGGAGACGGCTGGATAGACACGACACGAGGACGCTCACAGGGAGATTACAATGACGAGGACGACACTGAGTCCTCCACCTACTTCCATAATCAGGCTGCACAGGGCCATAAGAGAAAGAAAGCTCCTTTCTT
>NC_060171.1:16944446-16996185 GCF_021292245.1 Micropterus dolomieu | reverse complement strand
TGTATATAAGACTATTTATTTATCACAGTGGACAGAGAAGGTGACAGACACACCAAGTCGACTCATTTCAACAACCTACACAGCATGGTGCACTTCTGTGAGAACGTGATGGAGTGCAGAAGAATTCAGCTGCTCGCATACTTCGGGGAGTTGAAGTTCAACAAAAGCTTCTGTAAGGAGCACGCAGACGTCAGCTGTGACAACTGTTCCAAACCCAACGTAGGAATCATTTCTGTCCGCGTCTTTCTTTATTCATCACAAATTCAAGAACCTACCTGGCCATTTGTAATCAATCAGCAATGTTTGAATATTCCTGTGTGCAGCAATACAAGATGAGAAATGTCACTGAAGATGTGAAGAAGGTGGTGAGGTTTGTCCAGGAGAACTGCGAGAAAGTCGGAGCAAGGTTTGGTAAGACTGCTCAGCAAAACCGACTGACACTGAATATGCTGGTGGACATCTTCATAGGTAAAGTACGCGCACATGCTTGCAGTAAATAGGCATTCTGCAGCTGTGAATATTGCATGATGGCTGTATGAAAAGTTGTCTGTGAGTGGTCTTAATGTAGGTAATCGTGTCTTTCTATCAGGGTCTAAGTCTGCCAAGATACAGACAGGAATGTTCGGAATGGGAGGAGCCTACTCGAGGCATAATGCTGACCGTCTCTTCAAAAAATTGGTTCTGGACAACATCCTAGTGGAGGATCTCTACATCACTAACAACGGCCAAGCTGTGTCTTATATCTCTGCTGGACCCAAAGCTATGAACGTGCTGTCTGGGCGCATGCAGGTAACCTGACATAGATTGCCTTAACAGCAGCATGGGGAGCTAGAAATATGCATATTAAACACACTCTGGCAATCGTGTCGTTGCAGGTGGAGTTCTATGAGACAGAGAGCGCTTCAAGCATCAGGAAACACAAAGCCGCTGTGGCCAAGAACGTCTCCCAGAGAGAGGAGATGGTCCAGCAGTGTCTGAAGGAGCTGACGGATCTGTGCAAGCAGCTGGGAAAAGCATTTGGCATTCACTATTACAACATCTTCTCCACCGCCACCTTGAAAAAGATAGCTGGTAATTTCTTAAACACGCAGTAAGGCTGTCTTTTTAAGTGCTGCAAAAGCTCATTTAACAACTAGCACTTTATAACATGTCACACTTTTTTTCACATGAACAGAGAAGCTTTCTTCTGACCCCGAAGTCCTCCTACAAATTGATGGTGTGACAGAAGACAAACTGGAGAAGTATGGCGCAGAAGTCATTCAGGTCCTACAGAAATACTCTGAGTGGCAGCTGCCTGGTAAGGGACCCAACTCAAATTTTTGTGCCTAACATCCTTCACTTTCTTTTAGTCTGAACATTGTGGTATTAACCTCCATTATCTCTGTAGAGGAGCAGACTGACGATGGTGGAGACGGCTGGATAGACACGACACGAGGACGCTCACAGGGAGATTACAATGACGAGGACGACACTGAGTCCTCCACCTACTTCCATAATCAGGCTGCACAGGGCCATAAGAGAAAGAAAGCTCCTTTCTTCAAGTATTCCAAGAAGAGAAAGGCATATGGCAACACAAGTACCAACTCCAAAGGGTCTGTAGTGTGTTTGTCTCATGTTTCATCAACTAGTTTGGGATCATATTTAGCAGAAAGCTTCATACCTGAAACCTTATTTCCTCTTTTCTTCCTCTGGCTTCTGTCTTGCTGTGTGGATTCAGTCGTGGCTACAGCAGCAATAAATCATGGTCATCATCAAGCTCCAGAGGTGGATCCAAAGCTGCAGGCCGGGGGTCCAGGAGCTCAGCGGGGGACGCATCAGTAGGCAGGCGGCCAGGCTTCCTGTCCGCCCCAATCCCTCAAACCAACCAGCGACCCTTCTTAAAGCCAGTCTTTTCACACTTGGACTAGTGCCATCCTCTGGATCTGAATTCCTAGGACAGCAAAGTACTCAAACCAATCTGTTGGTAATTGTTGTAAAGTTTGTGTCTGTTAAATCCCAACTGTTTATTGAAACTGCTAAAATTGTATTTTTAAGTTCTGTACAGTTACTGTCATGGTGTCCGCATTTCATATTGATTGCTGTAAATTGTTATGTAAATTTTTCACTGTCCAGTTTTATATTAAAGACTCATTGAAATTTTATGATCATTGTTTCAACTTGTCTACAATTTTTATTCTGCTAGAGAAGAAAAGGCTGAGCAGAACTTGTGTTGTACCACAAAGCAACCGGGAGCCACATAACATTTTAATCAATGTTTATTTCAAGTTTGAATAGTTTTATTTAATGGCACCAGTTACAAGGGACTATTGGAGAGAAACAATATTTTATACTGACTTGTACAGAAGGTTACCTACAGTACAAACATGGATTCGGAATGGATCAGGCTGAACAAGAACTGGATTTGGCACATGGATTTATATATATATATATACTTGTATATATAACGTAATTAAACAGCAATCTCCAATCCCAGGATAGAACTATGCAGACTTCATAACACACCACCAGACATGGCTATGCATAAACACTTATTGAGGTGTATGCACGGTCATGTAAGGGTCTGTCCACTGGGAGGCGGGCAAATGGGCAAAAAGCAGATCAAGATGTCCTCGGTTATAGCTAGTTTCATCTATTGACCCTTCAGTTTCACATGCGCACACAGGGATTTTGGCCAGGAATAAATTTTAGGAAGCCAATTGTGTATGTCACTTGGTTTTGATTAAAGTTCAATTGTTTGTTATTCTTTTTCATCACATAATTATCATAAACCTTACAAAATTATGTTGCTAGAGAGCTATTGACAATGTTTGAAACTTGAGACTTTTCTTATTAGGATATCTGATGATTGCATCACACATGATTGATGATTGAAAATGTGTAGCAAAACACAGGAAGTAGACAAAATAACAAGAACACCTCACAGTAAAGTTCAGCCCAATACAATAACGGCACAAAATACCTCAGAAATTACCTGAAACATCTCTGACACTGCCTTTGTAAAAATGTTATTTGACAAATGTGGGATTTTCTGCTTGTTTATATGGAATTACAGTGTACCATGCGGGTGTTTCTGTTATTGAGTCCATCCCATGTGTACTGAACACAAGATGCTTCATCTTCCAGTGCACCACATTGTGGGCTATTTGCAAGGCTGTACCTTCACTACTGCTTTACCGGGAAGGACGAGCTGTTTCTGACTTATTGTTATTCCCGTTCATCAAAAGTCACACGTCTGGCCAGAACTGTAGCCATATCCCATGAGGTAAAAGAACTGTAAAATATGTAAACATGACACAGCAACTAAAATCGCAAAAAAAAAAGTCAGCTTTGTTACAGGAAAAAACGCCTGTAGAGACAAATTAAGACAGATTTCGGGCTGCCTGCTGTACATTACAAACAGTTCGACACAGAGGAGAACACTGTTTTCCCCTCTTGGCCTGGGGAATTTAAGAATGGAGCAGTCAGTAGTACAGTTGTTATGGATGTTGTGTCTTTCATTCTCCATTCCTTCATCTTTGCCAAACTGCAGAGTTAGGATCCAGGCACAGGGAACAATCCGTCACTTAACAATGAAACAGCAAAGAAAACAGCAGAACAAACATCCACACAAGAAGTCTCTAAGGAAAATAGATTTTTATATATATAAAAAAAGGTTAGGCTATTCATAAATGCAACGGTAACTAAGTGTTTCAGTGGTCACATTATTGTTAGAGTCAGCACAACAGCAGTTTTGGTAAGTGGTTTTCTAGAAACAGAAAGGACATATTTGACTTCCTTAGGTTTTCGTATACGTTTTTAAATAACATATTTTTGCTCTCACAGCTAATTATTGCTCCTTGAATAATGCTGCCTTTAAAAAAAATGTAATTGGTGCATGCTCAGAGAGACCACTGAAGCTACATAATGCTGATAGATGTATGAAAAACACCTTTGCCGACTGACCTTTAAAAGGTGTCCTAATAACTCATCCTGGCTGGACAGGGCCGGTCATGTCGACCTTTATGTCAGTAAAGAAGTAATAAATGTGAAGTATGATCGTACACCAAAAAAAAAGTCAACCCGCCCTGCTCTACCTGCTGTTAGGTAAAATGTGCTTCATCTTTGCATCTGGATCATCATTTTTTTTTCTGGCTGTTATCTGAGTTAAAAATGATTAGCATGACATAAATGAGCTCCTACACTTTATGTGACAGGTTTCTTGCCAACGTAGCTCTAATGGTTTGATGCTGCTCCCTCTCCGCCACAGATAACAGCGGTTTGTAGGAGATAATGAGCTACATGAGTGGATCCAGCCACAATAACAACGTGCATGCTACTCTGTGGTCAGGACTACAATTTAGCAAAGCTCAGATTACACAGGAGCAAACAAAGTAGGTAGCACCATTCAGCCTTCAGTGGAGCAGCTGCAGGTGTTGGTATGAGAGTGTGGCGTTTGAAATAGCAGGCCTTAAAACAAGCAACCCTGTACAGCCATAAGAGTGATGAGTCACCAAGTGTCTTCCATTCCCAATTTTTCTTAAAATCCCACTTTCCAAGAAGCAGACTGATCACCTCGACCTCTCTCGGAGGCCTCTGAAATCCCTCGCTCTTCTCTACTCTCATTTCATACTTTTCTTTTTTTCCTTCCTCTAACTCCTTCTCGCCTTTTGCAAAAGATGAAAAATTCACTTTTTTTACTCCTCTCTGTCTAAACCTCCACCCCTATCACCTTGAATCTTGTTTCCATTCCTATCACACAGACACACTTACACCTGCACTTGGTACAGGAGGTAGTCACGCAATAAAACAGAAAAAAACAAAAACAGATTTTACCCAGAATCCAGCAGCCGTGACAGTTATTGCTCCCTGGAGCTGTGAGGCAGAAGAGTCTAGAGCCTGACGACAAATCTAAGAGGTATTATTCGCCGATATTGGCTTATCACAGATATGTTGGTATCTGCTTTCATTTTGGCTGATATGAAAATTAAGGGAAGAAAGTAACTGAAGTACAAAATTCAGAAAAAAGTGCATGAGGTACCTCAGGAACTGTCATCATTACTGTAGTTTTGTCAAGAAATCTCCGTTGTTACCTTCACCAAAAGGGGTTCTGTTTCCAGTCCTATTTAACTGTTCATTTTTAATTTATTAGTGAAGTAAAGTGTTTTGCTTTGGGCTGCAACTAACGATTATTTTCATTATCGGCTAATCTGCCCATTATTTTCTAGATTACTCGATTAACAGTCCAAAAAAAATTAAAATGTCAGAGAATAGTGAAAATTGCCCATTATTCTCAGTTTTTCAGAACCCAAAGTGACAAAACAGCAGAGAAAAGCAGAAATGGAAATGCCGAAAACAGAAATTGTTACGATTTATGTGACAATTAATTTATTTATCAAAATAGCTGCCAATTCATTTTCTGTCAGTCGATTAACTAATCGTTTCGGCTCTAGTTTTGTTTGTTTCATACATTTGTAAATGCATTTTAGTGTGAAGATATGCCGTGGGTTAGGTAACAAGTGCATCGGTCAGGCTCACAGTCATCTCTCCAAACTCTTCAAGTAAAACAAGATGTGGCAAAGTTATGAAAAGTGAAAATGTGTTTTTGGATTATTTGGTATTTGTGATGGTAAAAATGATACCTCCAGATGCCATTCTGTAAAAATACATGTTGAAGGCTGATTCACTGCTGGTGGAGCAATGAGGTGTGATCAGTGTTGAGTGGATCTGGATAAAAACCCTGTTTTCTTTTAGCCCCTCCCCCTTCCACATTTCTATAAATTCTTCGAACCTTACTTGAAACACAGCGCTAAAAAAGGTATAATTTAATCTTCCATAACAAAATAACATTTCAGTTCTGTTAAAATATACATGAAAAACCTGTCAATATATATTAGGAAACAAACTAATTTGTACAAAAAGTACATCATTATTCTTATTCTAATAATAATAATAATATAGTATGATACATAAACCTAAGAGCAAGGTTGATAAAACCAAAATAAATCATAAACTCTTCATACAAAGAAATTATTGAAATTCATTGAATTTCAACTTGATGAAAGAATGCAAATCAAATTAATTGGAGAAATAAGAGAACAACTGAACAAATGAGCACATTCAAAAGTACTTAATTATTAAACCATATGAGCATTGCACATCTATCTAGACTATTATCTATTGATGCCAGTGAATCTTTGCTCGCCATGAATATTTCTCTAAACGCATCTGACACTACTGGGTCACATAACACTATTGGTTCTGGTTTATTTTACTGTATCCTTAGAAAATGTTAGAAAAAACAACTTTGACCTTCGCCAGTTTACTTTGTACACCCATGTATACTAAAGTGTAATTGTGTCTTAAAACTATCCTCAAAATTCAAAACTGCCAACAGACATCGACATTCTCAAAACAAGGCATTTGGTAATCTATTCTCTTCTTCATGAACCTTCACTATTATTCCCGTCAGGTTGTTCTGTTTTTCCTGATGAGGTGAATCTTCTGTTTGTCTGATGGGGATGAATCAATATCAAAAGATGTTACACTACTTTGCCTCACATAGAGTATACTTCACAGCATCAGGCCTATCGACTCTAACATAACTCACTTCCATCTTCATTTGTTAATGACAAATCAACTTCCTCGATTACTTTCCATCACCTCTTCACCTTTTCTTATGCAAATACATGTTTAAAAGTAATAAATAAATGATGTCAACGTTCATCTGTTGCAACAAAATCTTCCGTTCCTATAAAAGGAACTGTTTAAAATTCTTCAGTTCTTTGATTTCAGTTAAAATTTTTTTCCTTTGTGTTATTTGAAAAAATAAAATACCTGAAATGACTTGAAATAAAAATAAAAAATGCAAAACATGTCTTCTGACTTTGTAGGAAAAAAAAAAGAGGACGAAAACAAGCGAAACGAGGAGGTGGTTGGGGGGTTAACTCAAAGTGGAGGAGGGGAAGAGAGATCCTGGGCCCCGGTGTTACCAGGAGTGGTCCAAGCTGTATGCCTGCAGGAGGATGGTGAGAGAAGCAGGGTTCATGGTTGGGACGAAGCTGCCCTCCATCACTCCGGAGTCTTAACCGTCATCTCAGACCCCCGAATGGGCTTACGAACTCTACGACCTCACTCTCACTTGTTAATGAGCAACCCGCCCACCCAGCGGAGCTTGCAGGCAAACCACCGCCTGAGGGGACAAAAGTATTCGTAATGGAACTGCTCAAATTCGGGGGTCTGGCGGATATCACGTAAAAATGCAATGTCAAGGTCTGACTCAGTGAGGATGATGAGGAGGAGGAGCAAGACAAAGAGGAGTCCAATGGTCACAAGGAGCAAACGGAGGACACTTAAGACAAATTTATTCACCTGTTCCACCTCGCTGAGGGTTGAGTTCCCTCCTGCACCTTCCTGTGCAGATCTACCGTCCGCACCAAAATCAACCCCCTCCCCGCGCATGGGGGTGCCTGCCTCAGACTCCTTCTCCTCCTCGATGCTGCAAGGTGCACCGTTAATCTGGCGAGAAGTGGCCAGCTCCATGCTGTGCTCGGCTACCGGGGTGGGCAGGACGCTGATGGAGGGGCTGTAGGCCTCGTCTGAGATCACCGCAGTCCTCTCGCTGGCGTCTGTGGCCTGGCTCCGGGAGCGTGGCATGAAAGATTCCCCGTGGGACACTGAACGCACCGGTGTAGAATGGGCACTGTCACGCAATGACTCTAGACCTTGTGAAGTGAAGTGGTTCAGGGAGGAAGAAGAGGAGGGGGGAAACAGACAGGAAGAAAGGTTTATTACACACATTTAATAGAATGAAAAAGAAAAAGATTACCAACATGTGGCGTTCACAGACACAGCATACTGCAGCTCTGGCTGTAAATGCTCAGAGGTCTGTTACACAGCACAGACACACTGTCTCCAACTTGAGAGCAGAAATCTGATCATGCTTTCCCCAGAGTAAAGCAGACAGGGGGGAGTATTGTCATTGTACAGAATGCTCTAATGGAACAAATCATCACGTCCCACCCGCTATGGGAAAGTGTGCATCTCATTCAACAACCGCAGAGTGAAGAAACCCAAAGTATACTTTAGAAACAATAAAATAAACCAAACCTGCTTCCTGATAAAACATCCTCTCTTTATCTACTAGCACTTTCTGAGCCCCAATTTCTAAACAAACTGATGCTATAGGTTACATCGCAATCTCACTTTGGATATTACATGTGTGTTGTTTTAAGATAGAATGCTGACTTATGCTTAAATGCCTGTAGAAAATGTATAATCAATCTGATTGCATCAGCACCCAACAACACACCCAAAGATTCCTTCCTTATTAAATCACACTAAAACAAAAATGGCACACAAAAATATTTTAACCTACAACTGGGAGTGAGCTATCTGGATAAAATCTTCTATTGCAGTATATGTAATCCAATATTGAGATTGTAATTTTGTCTATTGGATAAATAATAAGCCAGGAATGTCTGTTTTTAGCAGATAAACACCAAACAAATGAATGTACCAATGCAACATCGCCCACGGTGGTCTTATGCAACTGTAGATATTAAAGGGAGTACAGTACAGCAGCTACCTCGGTAGAAATAACATGGCAAAATCTGAGACAAATTTATACCTGTCCAAAACTATTCAACAATGCGTTAGCTTCAAGGCACGACAAATATTGTTTACTGTTACTGTACAACTGTACAATTCATGCTGAAGTTACAGTACAGTATGTGAGAGCCTCACTGCTTTGTATATGTCAGCGGAGATGAGCTGTGGTTGAGCCCTTTGCTGACGATATCACATTCTCCAGAGTGTCAAGGCGGCAACATTACACCTTCACTATAAAGAGAAGGGATTAAAATTCAGCTTTTGATGAGGAAGCAAATCATGAAAAGGACTTTTTTTAAAACTGCAGGATGGGTATGACAGATTATGTCCAGCGTCTAAGCCTCTGCTCACATGTCAGCAGCCATCTTTACTCAGTGTTGATCTGCCTCAGCCTTTCACAGAGCAGAAAATGCATTGCACACTATAACGTAGCTTTAAAAGAAGCACATACACCAAATAAACACACCATACCGCTTGAAATAATGTGTACTGGTTTGAACCAAATATAGCAGCTACATAAAGACTCCTCCCTTCTAAAATGCACTCAACAAAAGAAAAGAAAAATCAAACATGCCTGTCCAATTACTGAGACTTCCAGGGGACACAGACAACCACCAACCAGGCAGAGACAGATTTAAAATTGAGAAAGCCATTGGTACCTCCATGTAAAGCACACCCCTGGCTGGCCCTGTGGTGAGTTTACCTGGAGGGTTGCTTTGCTGAACACAGGGCAGCGGAGTGCCAGGAAGAGGGGTGACGCTGGTAGACTCCTGCTGCCCCGTCAGGGCAGGGTAGAGGGGCAGGACGCCCAGGGCCTTGCCCAGCATGCGAGGCCCCAGGCTTAGCACGCGAACCTTTACATCCCGGTAGCAGTGGTTGATCATACGCAGGTGGACGTTCACCCGGGTGGTGATACGGATCAGACATTTCACCATGGCTACAGCATGCACGTGTTTATCCCGTCCTTATGGTCCCTGTCCTGGAGTCCAGGCCACAGTCTCACTGTGTGTGTGTGTGTGTGTGTGTGTATTAGACCAAAGAGTTCTGCCTTAGTTGCAGTATGCAGGGGAGGAGTGTGCGAGGTAAAACGGTGGTTTTCTGCAGCAGTCTGGCTTGGTGCGGCCCCACCCAGGCCAGTGACATACATGGAGTAGAAGACCTAGGCTATTTTCAGCTAGGGTATTAATACCACTGTAAGATACCCAGTCAGCACACCCTGGGGGTGGGAAGCTCATATGGCTCTCTTGAACTCCGACTTCTGACTTCTATTTATCCCAGTGTACAAAGAGATGTACTTGAAAGACAGGGACAAACAGGGCCAAAGCATCTGCCTGCTGGTTTTAACCAGAGCCATGTAGGACAGTACGCCTGCTGCATCCATCTCAGTAACAGCGGAAGTGAGGCCACCTGTTTTGTTTCCGGGCCTGCAGGTGGGCTGAATGTGTGACTTTAGCGGCCACTGTGTTGGCACAACAAATACACAATTGCTCATACACACAGCTCTGAAACCCTGCACTGAAGTGGAGCAGGCTGACTGACGCACACACCTGCAGCACGCCCCGCTGGCACTGTAAGCATGAACTGGGTCAAATGGCTCGTTTTACAGTACAGCATGTATGTGTGTGTGTGTGTGTGTGTGTGTGTGTGTGTGTGTGTGTGTGTGTGTGTGTGTGTTTTCTCAAGAAGGGGAGGAGTTCTCACAAATAGGACTAATGGTTCCCTGATCCATTAAAAATGTTGTGCCAGCTTGGTTGTTGCAATAACACCATTATCCATCATTGTATCGGAAGAGTGGGATTATAACTGCTTCCTGGATAGTACTGAAACAACAAATTATGTGTTTCAGTGAAAGAGAATGACGTATGATGTAAACAATACCATGCTCACTGTAAGGCCTCTAAAGAACATGTGACATCTTGAGAAAAAAAACAAATTATGCCCTCGGCACTTCCATGGCCGCTAGGGGATTTGTTGCTTGCTTAGGCCTGGTGAAGCATGGTGTTGAAGCTCACCCTCCTTACCTACCCTCCATGATGGATATGTGTACAGCTCTCCGACGCGTGCGCGGTACACTGCTGAGGCGAGGCCCGTGGGTGATAGATGGACAACTTCTGCTGGGCACGAGGCCAGCCCTGCAGAGGCAAATAGAGATACAAATGCACAAACATCACTGCACAGAGAGACAGCTCCGAGCGTAGGTTACTCATACTGTAGCCAGTAGGTGCTGCTGATATAAAGACATCTACAGTAGCTTGGTGCCTAAGAAAATGGAGGAAAATTAAATAAAAATCTGATTGAGGACATTCTGACCTCTCCTGAGTTTACAACTCTACCTGTGTATTTCTGGAGGTTCGCGTTTGATTTTGGCACTCTGCTCCATCACCTCTTTTGCCACTCGCCCACTGTTATAAAGCACAGAGACGATGCTCAGGATGAGTTTCACACACACACACACACACACACACACACACACACACACACACAACCGGGCACCCTTGTTTCACCCAATGCCATGAAAGCCATCACTGCAGTGGATGAGTACAGTACATGAGCGTCATGACTGAATTAACCCAGTGAATTCAGCTTTGTGCAGCTGAATTACCTCCAGTCAGACAAATGCACACACAGACCTGCAGGCAAAAAAATATCAAAACAATGATCATGTTTGCCCTTCAACGATAAACTCGACATTTAACTGACTGGGCTTGTGATTTCAGTTCATATGCCATATATGCAGTATGTCTCTCCATATATGAATATTATCAGATATTTTAAATGCAACATTTCTTTCCATCCATTTAATCTTGACCTTCCAATTATCAAATATGTTCTTCAAGGAGCAGATCATCCAAATTAAAAAGTATTTTAAAGAGTTTCAGTTTTAACTGCTGTGGTTTTGACATATCTATGTTCTCCCACCACCCACATAAGGGCTATTTCCTTAGCATAAAGTAGTTCCAACAAAAGTCGCAGTTAAAAATGTTAATGTCATTTTTCAGTGCAGAGCACTTCTAACTAAATTTCATTCACCTCTGGAGGCAAAAATCTCAGCTATTGATATCTTAACGTTTCAGCAAATAAAACAAAAACCATGCATAGGATAGATGCCACTAAAGTTAAGTGAGGTTTTTTTCTTATATAATTTGGGTGAACTGATCCGCTAATAAAGGACAATATCTTGGTCTTACAACAGCTCATACAAGGTGATAATGCCTTATGTGATCAGCCCCCCTCATTTTCCCCTCCGTGTCCTCTATCTGGTGAGGTATCAGTCCTGTCCTCCGGGCAACAGAAGGCTGACGTTACAGCACACAAGGCCAGGAGGCCACGTCTTCTGGGAACACCTCTCTCCACTTCCAGCTGGGGGGGTTTCTGCAGTGTCCTCCCCTCCCTGTCATCAGTCATACTGTCTTGTCGTGTACTTTACCTGTAACGGAAACGGCTGCCCTTGAAGAACAGGTTGCTGCTGGACACTGTTCGAACCTGACTTGACTTCTCAAGCCTGATGGAAAAGGAAGAAAAAAAAGAGAGAAAATGAAGCCTAATGCTTAAATAAACAAGGCAAACAGCAAGGGAAACCATTAGTATGTAATTCCACACTCATAAGAATATGCTCCTAATATGATCACACTGTTGAAGCGTGAATATATGTAATCTTTGCTTCCTGAATCACAGAACAAGAGCAGCAACTAGGATCAAATACCCTGCAATTAAATGATGCATGTCCTCTCCTTGCACTGTAGCGACTGCATCCTTGACATGGCTCCATACAGTATTCAATATGTTTATATTGTTATAGTAAGTGAGACATTAATGTTTAATGTTTCATTCATTATTGTTTCAAGTGAAATTCTCCGGAAGACACATAATCTTAATCACATGTCATCTTGCCTTTTAGTTCCCCAGAATCCATTATAGTAAGATCTTAATAAGTGGCAGGCTGATAAAATATTATCAGTCTGCCACTTCAGAGAGTCATCTAAAGGTCACATCATATTAACTCCATCAATGTGTGTGCTAAGCTCTGCCCTTCCTGTGTCCGCTCTTTCTCTCTCTCCATCTGCTAACCCCCTCACCCCCCTTACACACCCTTCATCACCTGAGCCATTAGCCCAACTCATTTTACACAACTCCCTGGCCTCTGAGCTCACAGTTTTGTTTTTTTTTTTAATCACCTTTTCTCAGCTGGAGAGAGCAGAGAGGACCTGCACTATTATTCATGGCTGCGACAGGGGAGCTATATCTCAGAAGGAGGGCTGAAGTGCTTGCAGTCTCGTGTCAGCGCACACTCATTCACCAAAGGTCAGAGGCAACTCGCACCTCATTTTCCCGCTGAGAAACAACCTGGAGAGAAGGGCTTTTAAGGACACCAAGGTACCGTGACGGTAACCTGCCCAACAGAGCTCAAGGATGCAGATCATGATAGTGCGGGGGAAGATAAAACATTAGAAAGGAAAGAAGAAATTTGCGGACTCACTTATAGAAAGCTTGGTTCTCCACACCACACTTCCAAAGGTGTTTGCATGCCTCCGGCGTGGGCGCAAAGTATGTCAAGATGATCTTTTCGTCCTGCACGTTGAAAATGAGAGAACGTGCAGGAAAATATAACAAACTGATACAGAATCCGCCCTCCACAACAATTCAACAGTCCAACAATTTACGCGCTCACCTCCTTCTGATTTGCATACACGTGGAACGTCTTGCCTTCGAACTTCAGTTTGGTCACCTCATTCCTGTCCAGGAGAGAGCGCAGCAACAGTTACACATGCTGCAAGCGGATACAGAAAGCCACAGCTTCTTTAAATATTCATGACAGCCACTTTGAGATCACATAAACAGCCACGGAGCTCCATGTTCGGCTGACAAAACAAATAACTGATTATATTCCCTGCAGACAGCGAATGGAGAGTGTGGGAAACCTGAGCCCTGCTGAATGCAAACAAATAAAGCCAGTATGAATACTGCAAACATAATCAGTCTGTATTAAATATTGTAACAGGAAACCTCTCAGAAAGTAAGCAGACAAAAAAACAAATGTCAAAAAGAAATGCACCATACTGTATACATTTCCAGTTTGTCAATAAAGCATGTTACTATTGTATTATATTGGTATCAAGCTATAGTCCTGGTCCATTGCTGGTGTAATTAGCCATCTGTGCACATGCTAGCCACCAGGTATTGTCACAGGTAGAGGCAGATGCATGAGCTTTGTTGACTGTGACTGTACAGCCAGCTGCAGTGCACATACTGCTTCATGTAGAACGCCCTGCATCTAGAACATGTCTTTCTGCCTCTCTTATGTCATGTGCTGTCTTTGGCTCACATAGGAGAATGCTGCACATTTGGCTCACCATTTGAGAAAATGAACTCTCTTGTTTCCCTGGAGCACCACAAAACCAAATGGTGTGAAGGCGAGGAAAGCTGGGTTCCCAGACACATCCTGAAAGAATTTCCAAATATAACTTAACTACACATTTAAACACAAATAAAAACATAAATCATACATATGTTTTAGCATGTACTGTATGTATCCCATGAGAATGTCTCAATGTTCAAGGACAGAACAGTTTTTTTTAAATGTTTATCTAAAAATAGTACAGCAGTGCTTGAAAAACCTTGCATGGATGCGGATCAACACCATATGTCTCCAGCATCTGGGCTTTCTGCAGGAAATTTCGCTCTGATGTTTCAGGTGTCTGTCCACTGAGGGGGAGCAACAACACACCGAACATCTGTGTCAGTCCACCATAAGCACAACAAAATGCAACACAAACGTTTTGAAAGGCCAAACACTTCTGAGAGAGGCACAAACAAATGAATTCCCGATGATGTGATCAATTTAGAGAGACTGAAAGAAGCAGACACAGGTTATTCCCAAACAAGACCAAACATTAACAAAACATCAGTAGGGGCAATGAAAATGTGGGATGATTTATTCAAAAATCACTTATTATTTATCTCAGTTTCAACTCAGTTACTTACATTCAGGCCTTCAAATCAATGTATTCATAATGAAGCACTGTGTTTACACAGAGGTGAAGAAATAAGAAACCACTAGTGGGCAGCAGAGTCTCATGATGTTTGTCGTTCCACTCCTATGGCATCAAAACTGGATTTTGTTGATGCCATTCTACCTCTATTGTGTCTCACTGTACATCATTAAACGAACAGCATTTCATCCACAGAGGCTCCTCCACATTAAAAAATGATAAAGTACTTGGTTTAGTGCAAATAAGAATCAGTTGTGGTTGCTGGATGGGTCAGCGTGTGAAACAAACACTTCTCAGCATGCTTTTATGCCTCTGTCTGTGTGTGTGCATGAACCTGCTCCATCTGATCACTCCCACTGGTCATTATTATCTCGGCCAGGCATCATGCGTTAGGTCGTGTGTGTGTGTGTGTGTGCATCTGTCCTCAGCTAATCGCACATACAACAGAGCCCATCAACCTAATATTTTTTGTGCACATTCATAACTGTATGTTCAAGGACCTCTCGTGGTTGCGGTGATTCACGATTTTTGAAAAACCTATTTCATTGGTCTGTTTTATACCGGTTGGTAGGTAAGTTCATTAGTTACATTAGTTAAAACTAGGGAAGGCAACGTTGGAGGAACTAGCAAGAGACAGCTAGATTTTGAAAGTATCCTCCCTTCAGCCCTCCCTCCAAAGCCAGTCCACCAAAACACATTTTCAGGCGCAGTGATTGGGGTTGCCCGATCCATGCCGCCTGCCTGATTCATTCTGAGCATGCGCGTCAGGTTAGGGTTAGGGTTGGGCAGTGTCGTAAAAGGTGTTAAAATCTGTGCATGCGGATTGGGCAGGTGGCACTTAAACTGTAAAGGGATGTAAAGAGAACTTCAACAAATTTAATAAATACTTCTTCTGAAATAAATTGCCTACCCTAGCCTAGTTAACTTTTAGTTAAATATGGTACATAAGTTTATTAAGTTAAAAAGTCAATGTTGACTTTTGGTTCCACATGGGACACAAATAGCTCCACAAAATTCTCACGTAAAATGACACGCTTTCTCTGCGCAATGTAAGTTAGTGTAAACTAAATAGTGAAAAACACAAAAAGGCATTGTGATAACACACAAAATATCACATTGGCTTGTTATTCATCCACCATTTGGTGATACTAGGCCTGGCGAGAGTGCACTCTTCTATTTGTGATCTGTGGCTCTGCCAGTTGAAGCTGGGGCTAGGACCCATCACTAATAACTGTTAATAATAATAAAGGGCAGGCTATGAGCTCAAGACAATCTGACTGGAGTGGATAGTGGAGAAGAGAGTGCTTTTTTTCTCCACTATCTGCTCAAATAAGCGACAATAATCTGTCTGGCCAACCCAATCCAGACAAATGGTGCCCATTACTGCAGTCAATTACATAAATGTCAGAGGAAGCCTGGTGTTTGCTCAGCCTGTATGAGTGTAGGATCTGCAGTTATGTGAAAACAAGAGAGACTGATAGTGGTGGTACATATATTTTGGTTCTTACATCAGCTCTGTCTTGTGTATGTCTGCGATCCGGCGCTCCAGCTTCTCCGAATGTTTAGGGAAGAACTGGAATTTGGAGCTGTAACCTTCAGGGTGCTTCCCAGGGTCGTAATCACCAATCTCAGCTGGAGGAGCAGACAAAAAGTGAAATGTTAAACATATTCACAAACATTCAGAGCAAATACAAGTTAAAATGCTGTCTGCAGTTTTCAGCACAGCGGTACTTGTCTCAGTGGAGACAGGATGAACATGCCCAGGATTATTTGTGTTCCTTCATGGCACACTGCACTCCCTCGGATGACCCTGATGCTGATTTCTGTCTGCACAGAGGAGCTGACCAGGCAGCCCATCTTTAATTCATCAGCCCCTCCTCCAGAGGACCTGTGTCTCCTCAAACACTGCACTTTCTGTGATGTTAGCTGTGCCAACATACCTTATGCAGGTTTGTGTTTATGTCTGTGTTGGTGCATGTGGTGAAAGGATGATAAGATGCCAAATAACTACTTCAAAGTCTTTATAATTGAGTGTTATTTCTTGTTTATTACAGAATGTGAAAGTCACTTAAGTACTGAATAACCTTTCATGTTTTAGAGCCGTTTTCAGTATGGAAATTCACATCCGATGATCATGAAATGCCTACTAAAGATGGACAATCTTATGCGTGATTAAATTCGCACTGCAGGCATATTGTTTAAGGAACAATACAATGTACATTCTCCCCTAATTTGGCTTATTTCAACATCAAAGTCTTTTTGTTTGGCTGGCAGAATTTATCAGATTGGTGAACTACAGGGCATGGTAAAACAGAGGTTGTGAACACAGTGCGAAGCAGAGAGTGGTGCAAGTCATTTCCAACTGTCACCATTACCTTGAAGGATATGGGCAGCCAGCATGGCCGCATCCGAGGTTTTACACAGGAGCCGACCGTGGTAGAGGTCTCTCTTGATTTGCAGGAAGACGAGATATCTTATAAAGCAAAGGACAAACATCATGTCAGACGCTCTGACAGGCCTGCTTATAAGAATACTGATGGTTTTCATAAATACCCACCAAACCACTCATCCAGTTACACTGCTCAGTGAAAACACAGATGGAATAAAATAATACGACAAGACAGAGCAGGAGCAGCAAAACAATAGACCTGATGAACCTCCGAGGCTGTTGAGTTCATGTTCCCTAAGGGTGGTTTGAATATTTCTTTATGATTTAGCTGAAATGATGGTTTTGTTTTGGAGGGAACAAAAGGATAGGAGGCCCTGAGGGCAAAAAATGCCACAGACAATGTGCTTCTCTTGAAGCCTCCAGCCTAGTTTCAGACTCACCCAACCAATTTAGCTCCTAAAGCATGAATTTACTCCGAGACAACACCTGAAGCAAATATCGTGATGGTGATGCTGATGACTATTATTATTATCATCAATATTTTTATTATTACTAGAGGTAAGAACAACACAGTCAGTGAGACTATTAAAATTCTTCTTTTACACCCTCCTCCCCAGTCTTGAACAGGAAATAAGACATGCATCCCATTGTTTTTCCCCAATCAGCCAGAGAGAGATGCTTCCCTCTATCTAGGCCATTTTCACAAATGCAAATTGTGCTTCCTTTGCTGAGAAATGCATAAAAAATTGTTGACATTTCCCATTGTTTTAACTGTATTACAAAATATATGTACTATACATAAAAACTTACTTCACAAGTTATTTCCCCTTTTTCAGTTTTACAGTACTTAGTAAAGTAGTAACTAAATGTCAGTTGAGTGAAATAACGTGCACCTGGAGAGCCCTTTTCTTATTAATTCTCTTTGTTTCCTCTTTATTTGACATTTCTTGTACACTCTGTCACACTGTCATGGCCTATTGGGACACTCGAATAGAACACTGTTAATTTTATTAGTAACACCTGTGCTTTTCCTACTTTGTCAAGTCAAAATGCCTGCTGTGGTTTATAATAACAAAGACATCACTATGTTTTATAGAAAAGATGTCTTTAGCTTTTTAATATGGCATTTTGCTTTCCCCTAAAAACCCCTGCACAATATGACAAGAGTGAGCCCCTACTGAATGTATGTGATTGATTATTTACCCTCTCCCTCCCTCTGTGGTCTGCCCTCTCCACTCTCATCATCATGTATCACTCTCTCCCCACCTTACCCCCACCTCTCTAGCCTTTCATTCCCTCCTTTTCCTTTCCACTCTCAATCAGCACCCTTTGCCCTCCTATCTCCTCTATCCGCTCTGTTCATTATGCACACTCTACATGTGGTGCACATTTCATCTCATTACACCTCGGAGAGAGAGCGGCGTCCTCTCCCTCTGGTCAGTGATGAATACATTGGGTACATGCAGACATAAACCTGCTGTTCGCTCTTAGTTTTCATTTGCCACTTTCACCTTTCTGCAAATTAGTTTGAAAAAAAAACATTATGGACCCCATTTATTAGGAATTACCATGGAAAAAAGACATCTGCATTTATACACAGAAATCTGGAGACTAAGCTACTAGGGAAGGCTTTTACATTTCTATCTGCTCCTCTTGCAAACTGTGTTCTGTGTAATATTTATCATAATGTTTTAGACAATAAAGTACTCAGGCATTTTAATTATGTTTTAGAAGGAGACATGTTTGCTCTGTCTAAAAATGTTGAAGCACAACTACTAGAAGTGCCTCCATAAACATTTAGTCTCTGTCCCTTACTGTTAAAAGTGATACGAGATGTAAGATGTAGAAAAGGAGAAAAAAAGACCCTTATCAACTCATGAAGTTGAAAGCAACACCAGCAGGTCATACCGAGTGATTTCCTCCTTGAGAACAGCAGGCTCAGGAGGGTAGAACTTGACTCTCAGACACATGGTGAATGGAGGCTGAGCTGGAAGAAACAAACACAAAACAATTAAGAAATGGACTGGAATCTTTTCATTGTAGGAGATTAAACAATCAATAGGGGATTGAGGGAGACAGCCAAACTGTTTTGAGACTCATAAATTAAAAGATGAAATGCCTGGCACCAACAAAGGGTACTCTAATATCTAAAAGCTTATTGGTACAGCAACCAGTTGATTGTCTTGATCAGTCTTCTGCTATTCTTTCCCTTTACTTACTAACTTACTCTGGGTTGTACCTATCTACCACATGCTATACGGTGGCATTATTTATTGTGTATATATTAATTTTATAAGATATGACATTTTATCTATTTCTAAGCTGCCTTTTTAACATCTGGCCAGCAACATAAGAAAGCTAAAAAAAACTTAATTCCTAAAAATAAATATAACAGTGATTGTTCAAAATAGTAATAATTAATTAATAATTAATTAATAATAATTAATTTATTTTGTCTCACTTACTCTGTAAAATGTCACAAATAATGACACTCGCCCTCCACCCGCATCTTTTTTTCTGGTTAAATATTTAAAAAGCATTGAATTTAAAGTTATGACAAAAGTTGCACTTATTTAGATAATTTACTTAATAATTTACTTACTGTTTTAAAATACTCCATTACAAGTAATAATCATGCATTAAACATGTTACACACAAAGTGTGTCAAAAGTATTAAAGTATAAAGAAAATGGTCCCCGTGAATGTTTTAATATTGTATAGTATATTATTGGATTATTTTTACTGCTGCAGTGGTACTTGTAACCTGCATTTAATGTTGTAGTTGATCAAGGTGGAGCTATTCTTAACTTCCTCATATTCTGTTTGCTAATTCTGTTCAATTCAATAACAAGCTCATATGTGGTTTTGTGTGTAAAAAAAGCACAATATTTGCCTAACGTAGTGAACAAAAAAGAAAGAAGCATAAAACGGAAATAAATAAATAAATAATAAAGTACTTCAATGACTTAAATGGTTAATCAATTATCAGTGTTCGCGCTGTTTCATTTTCTGTTGCTAAATCAACTCCTCAGATATATGAAGTCATTCATGAACATCAGTGCCGACATCATGTATAAGACGAAGGATTTAATCGCCCAGCTTCCAAAATTAAGATAAACTCAAAGTACTTACATTTCATTTGCTTTGCAATTGATTTGGTGAACTCCAGCCAGTGCTGCATTAGAAAGATAAACAAGATAAATGCAATGAAATCAATGTCTCTGAGTAACCCACACAACAAATCTTTCAGCCGACACTTTCATATCAGTTGCCATGACATTCAGCTGTTACTACTGACAGTTTTCAGGAGAAACCTGTTCATGCCACATATGGTGCTACAACAGCATTGATCGAACAATATGCACAATGCCAAAGCTGCATTGAATATAAAGAGTTTGTGGGCTTTTCTTTTGAAAGCATGACAGCAGAGGTCTCTTAGAGGGCTGATTACACATCAGTTAGTTCCTACCGGTGGTGACAATTACACAGGCTCTGTGTGTCCACAGCCAGATTCAGACCCTTCATTCTCTCTGGGAGCATATTCTCTCTCCATCTTTTTCCCAGGTTGCCTTCTCGCCAACCCAACCCACCCACGGCAACAGCCACTAAAATAGTCCTGAGTGACAGCATGGGAAATGCAGCATCAGCAGGACTTGGCTGTTGTCTGCAGGACTACAACATGATCTGTGAACATGTGAATACTTTATGAATCAAGCAGTGCTCGCTACATGCCTCCCAGCAGAAGAGCCTGATGGAATAACCGTCAGTCTGAAAGAGGCGTGAATAAGAGAAACTGAAGAACACAGCTTTTCACTTTGGACCACAGTCTTACTCTCACTCTTCCAAGTAAATCAAATCTGATCCATTTTTTAAAATATATGTTATTAATGTATATTTTTTTTTATATTGACACAAAGCAATGCAGTCATTCTGAGCTCACATTCAACAACTTATACTTGTAAAACATTGGAAGCAGTCGATATAACAAGGTTTCAAACTTTGTTAGATGAGAAGATTAACGCCCTTCTCATTCCTGTGCGTTAAATATGAAGCTTTTAGCTTGGCTTAGCATCAAGACTGGAAGCAGGTAGAAACAGCTGGTCTGACGGAAAGTTCAAATGTACGCCTACAGAGAACCTATAAGGCTCATTAATTAGCCTGCTGTAGCTTTTTTGTTTAATCCAGACAAAAAACATAAATGTAAAAGCAGCAATTTGTGGTTTTCTTCCAGTGTTGATGCTAAACTAGGCTAACTGCCTTCAGGCTCCAGCTCCGTACTGAACGTCAAACTATTCCTTTAAACCAGCACAAATGATACCTAATGACAAGACTGGTTACTTCAAACTAATCACAAACTTGAGCAGAGCTGCAACAATATTAAGTTTCATAAACTAGATTCGGGAACCAAGACCACGCCTTGAACTCACCTAATTTCCACACACCAAGTATTTAAGCACACCTCCCCTTGACTCAGCTTTCTCATCCCTCCCACCCAAACCCCCTTCTTTTGCTTTTTCTCTCCCTGCTCCCTTCTCTCCCCTTGTCTGCTTACAGGAACCGGGGGTTTTTTACTCGTCCGCTGACGAAGAAACGGCTCCCCCACCCAGAGTCTCAACTCCGCCAGTTCAACTCCGTAACTTCACGATGCAGACACCGGTCTGCTCTTCATCCCCACGGACTCTTCTCCCTCGTCCCTCACCCGTCTTCCCCTCAACCCATCCACTCATCCATTCACCATCATCCCCCGACCCTCTCCCCCATCCCTCAGCCCCCATCCGGGCACTCGATCCGTACTCTCCATACGATCCCACCTCGAGCTCTATCATAAGCAATAAATCTTTTCAAATCTACATCTTCGCAGGGGTGGTCTTCGTAAGTGAATAGTTGTTTAATGGAATAGTTGTATACTATTTAGATAATCACAGTTTTACGGACCTAACAACTAATTGATTAATCGAGAAAATTAAATGATAATTAAAATAATCATTAGTTGCAGCCCTAAACTTGAATGCTATATTATACAAAACAATATTGGAATAAATTGCACAATACTTTTTATACTTTTTAAGTTTTCTCATCCTCCTGAAGAGTTTAAGGATTTGAAAACAATAATATCTCAGATCACTTTAACATTTGTGATTTCTTTTGGGACATTGGCCTGAATGGTACTGTACTGTACTGGGTACTATTGAATGGATATGATGTTTTTCTTAGGTCTCTCTTAAAAAATACTTTACTTTTACTTTTTAAAAATACACATTGTGCCTAAGTATGCACAGTAAGTAAGTAAGTAACCCCTTACACACACACACAAACACACACACACACTTACCCGCTGCTTGTCTGGATCTACATATCTGATGCCAAAATAGTCTTTCTCCAGCAAGTTGAGGTGATGGCAAATGAGGTCAAACAGATACTGTCCCTTTGCATCCCGCTGTAATAGAAGAGAACCAAAAAAACAACACAAATTCAGCAACCATCCCCAAGACAACAAATCACAAACATATTTGAACATGTGGCCAGGAAAAGATTCAACAAAGAAAAGGCACTGTCCTGAGTTCAAACATGAGAAATAATTCCTGCAAGCAGAATGTGCTTCAGATTTCTTAAAACCCTGCCAGAGATATCTCAGATTCATCCAATATTAATACTCAGCCAGAGCCATCCCAAGAGTCTGGAATAAACCCTGTCCACAGCTAAAAGAGGAGCTCAAAGAGAGGATGGATTAAATATGCTGAGATCTCATTGGGGTTTAGCTAATACTGCATTTATTTATATTGCATTCTGAACCTCATGAGGAAGCTTCCCTTACAGAAACACTGTGTACACTGCAGCACAGATAGGAGCCTGGGCGTCCTCCTCCATTCACAACAATGTATCTGTATGACGCTGCTGAACATCCTGGCTCAAACTAGAACATTTGGATCAGACTAGAACAGATTTTGTTGAAGAGATCCAACAGTAGCACATATTACTGTTTGAAAGGTCCTGTAGCATTCACTGTTTAGAGACTCTTCTCAAAAGATGGCAGGACAGATGCAAATTAAGTTCTGTTCTTTAACATAATCAACTGCATTCCCTCTGGAAGAGTTGTATACACCTATGACGGATGCAGATATAATTTGCAAATTAAGTACATTAAGCCATAAGCCAGCTAGAGTAATAAGTGACAGAACTTCGACTAATCAGCCACACAGTGCAAATCAGTGTCAGTCACTGTGAAGAGTTAGGATCAAGTCTGTTAAGTCTGTCAAGTTAAACTGATGAGAAAACATGAAAACTCAAACTGTACCATTATATTTGGAAAAAAACTCAATAGGCTAAACTGAAATTTTCAGTCAGTTGACAATAGGGGATCTCATAAAGAAACATGTCTTTTGGGAGGTCACATACCTCAAAATAGTTTTAATTAAATAAGTAAAACTCTGCTGTCTGACATTTCAGCAGCTTGACTTCTGTGCCATTAAAGATGCATGGGATGAGGTAGGAAGACGGGTGTAATCATGTGATTAATACCAGGGACACAGCAAATATTAAACCTACAGTGCTGTTTCTGTTCTGTTGTAGTTATATGTAGTTATATGTGTGTTCATGTGTCTGTTAAAGTTGTACTAATCTACATTTTTATTTGAACAACGGGACAAATGACGATGTGTAATGTGGAAGGTGTCGTTTGCCTCTGCAGTTCCCTTCAGCTCTATGAAGCATTTTAGCGTCTTCAAGCCCATTGTTTAGATTTTCTGGCACAGGCGCGCAACTTCACTATTTTTGTTTACTCACATCTCTCTCATCAACCTTATATCCATCTACTCCAGGCAGCAGCAACAGCAACAACAAAAAAAGCTCATATGAACCCACTGTAGGTAGCTGGTGAAGAAATTGAGCTTTTGGCAGAAAGAGTCAAATGGTGGAGACCAAAACAGAGCTTAAACAGAGTGATTATTGGACTTATGTTTACAGGGTGGCAAGTTGTTATGGGATTTTCATAAACAACCAAGATGGCTGCCGCTGATGTGCAACTGCTTCTGTTGAATCCACTAGCATGTCATTATTAAACAAACTGAACCGTACATTTTCTCTAAAAGAAGAACAACTGCACTTAAAGCTTTTATTGATAAAAAAGTGTTGCTGAACTTCCAAAGTTTAATTTACTAACTACCCTACACCCACTGATAACGCCCCATGAAAATCATAAAACCAAGAGGAATGCCAGGCTAGCTATTTGTGTTACATTCACACTGAAAACAGATTTTAAAACGATACACAGCCCTATTCATGTCCATGTCTAAATCACATGTTAGCTGCAGGCTGATGAACAGCTCATATTGACTAATGAGGAGGTCAGCTAAGGTCAGGGTTTTAGAGCAAGTAGGCCGTCTCACTCCTCTCCTTCCACTCTCCCCCTGCTCGTTTACCCTGTGACGGCAAGTAAAAGTGTCACTAGCAGCACTCTCCTCCAAGTCATTACTCAGGCTGCACATAACAGGCACTTCATTAGGACAAAGGCCTGTCGATGCTGGGCATGTCCCTTAACTGCCATGACTCTCCGTAACCAAATAGCGATAGGAGCTCTGCTACTGGAGGTAACTGACCTTTGTGTAGAGAGACTGAAGGGCTTCATGGATGCTTGCCACTGTCACTTCGAGACTATTCCCTTGTTGTAACATCGCTAACCAATCTGACGCGTCTGCTAATTTACGGGGCATCGATAAAATGAAGACGCTAGGATCACATTCCACATTTATCCTTCTTTCTTGGCCATGTATAAAATAATCTGCCGATCCTACATAATCTAAATTAAAGTAAAGATCTTCAGAATGTATGCACTTAAATACAAAAATGACACAGTGAAAGCTAAAAAATTGTGATGTTATTAGAGTGTAAATATATAGGGAGCAAAAAAGGCAACCACAAATTAAAAAAAAACCTTCTGTATAAAGAGGACACACTGAGTCAGGACAGACATCTGTTCTTTTGTTGCAAGCAAAGGGAAAGTTTGTTAGTATTCAACAGCACTCCCTCCCTCTGCCCCCCTTTCTTGCTCCCCGGTGTCCCCTACCTCCGTCTCTGCCCCAAGCCGAGCACAGCTGCATTATTCCCCCGCTGTTCTCTCTAATTACAAGATTGAGGTGATTGCAGGAGAGAAAGGATGTCCTGAAATTTCTAATTAACACTAATGAACCTTTTCTTCGCCTAGATTGGCATCTCAATATAGCTCTACAGGAGTCTCAACAGATTTCCAAAAGGTATAGCTGGTTTAAAGGAGTGTTCAAACAACCAGGTTACCAAGTGTGACCCTATTTACATCATTCAATCCCACTGTGTTGCATTTGTTGAATAAATAGGCACAACCTCGAACCTTGTATAACCTCCCCACGAATAACAAAAGTGAATAAATAAACTGTGAGAGAAGAATAGGATCAACTGTGATTGCGCAAAAGTAACAACAAGCCTGCAATGGGGGTGGATTTGTTCACTAGGGAGATCACCTGTCACTGCCAAATGTCCCTGTTATACAGAAAAATTTTGAAATAATAAAACTTCAAACAGCATTACTGAATGATTTCTGTTGAGAAATCATTCTAGAGATGTTGCCTGATGCTGAGGCAATAGAGGTAAAAAAAATAAAAAGAAGGTTGTATTCAAAAAACAAATGTTATGTACAGTACATGAAAAGATCAGTCTTGTTCTGAAAATCCAGAATTCATCAATAATGCAATCTTTATCAACACAGTCTATAAAGGGCTGCTTGTTCCTGGTTGCTTGCTCCAAATCAGAAAGATGTTTTAATTTATTTCCAACCACGTTAGACCCTTTTGATTCATCTTGTGACCCATTATGGGGGGTCCTAATCTCTACGTTGGGAAACAATTTGTTAATAGATTTAATACTCAACGATTTCAATATATATGCTTGAAATACTTTGTGACCAATTAATCTCCATCCAAGAATTAATTCAGTCACACACTGTGCATCATGGTATGTTACCAACAACCAAATGTGTTTGCATCCCTCGCAGGCTGATGGGCATCTGAGAAACACACAAAATAATTAGAAAGATCCTTCTGGCATGCCTCTTGCTGAAAACACAGTGGTTCTCTTTCCTCTGGTGTACAATGGACACGTTCCTTTCAGATTAATCATTGAAATGGTCTCCATGTCAACGCAGGAGCACAGACCATTAATAAAATATTGTATCACTTTATAGTGAAGAGTGGGAATGTGATGCTATTGATGGAGTGTGTGTGTGAGCAGTGTAAGGCTAAAGGTACCTAGAAAACCTGAGATGATTTCTTTCTTTACTCCCAGGAGGTTGAGTGGTCGCACTGGTTAATGTGTCGGAGCGATTCAGACTCCTGACCGAGCTGCATGGAGTTCAAGTCATGACCTTGCCATATCAGCTGGGACTGGGAGCACACAAAGGCCAACTCACACCCACTTACAGTTAATATGAAGCTCTCTTTAGAGTATACTGTAAAATCAGTGTTATTAATCACGATTAATCGCATAGTTACATGTAAAATTGAATAATGAATTCTTAAGTAGTGTATTGTGCAATTTTTATTTAAATGTACTGCTATATAGGCCTATATATATACACGAGGATGAATTTGAGTTTAAAAATATTAAAATATATACACTATATCTTTTATATTTAATAGATTGCTTGTTTGTTGTGATTGAAGTCAACACTATTTGTTGATTGTGCCATAAATGTGACGTTCAGTACGGTTATGGGTTAAACATGCAGAGAGTAAGACAGCATTACTGGCAGAACGATTAAACTAAGCATGATCGCCATCTTAATCATGTGTTGCCGAGAATATGATAAAAACATGCAGAAATTCAGAAAATGGTATTTGACTTAACAAACACACATACACTTTTCAAACCAATACACGACGTGTAAATACTCCTCTCCAGTTAACTCAGTGGCTAACAGAAAGCAAAAAAAGAGGTCTGTGTCTTTAATATAAGACTCTTAAAAACTTCCCTCTCCCATTGAGCCACAACCAGCCAACAATTATCACACTCATTAGCTGAGGAGGACCGGACCAGATGAGGACAAAATGGGATTTCTGAGAGGAAATAACTTAATCAACGATATCAGCCTCACAGGAATCCACTGGTCAGCAGGAGGGAAAGAAATTACAAGCTTAATCTGATATCATATGATACGTTTAAAGAAATGGTGAGGCCAAATACTCCATAAAATGCAATAAAACTAAATGGCTTATCTCCCCAAGGTGTGGAACCAATTGATCAGCTTATGGTTAAACATTTGCCATTATTGTAGCAGCTCAATGGCAGCTCTTAAATAGGGTTATTAACTTATGTGCAACCCTGGGCAGTTAAAGGAGACACAGAACATGTAATAGATAGTGACAGAATATCTCAAGAGTGATTAAAAAGCTTCACTCAGACTATTCTAAATCATCAATCATGAAATACGGACACTAAAGGGACATGACAACATTGACACCCGATGTCAGTTTGATGCCTCGAGGAACAGTACAGCTAAAGTGCAAAGCCTATAAGTTACAAACAAGTGTATACATCCGTTTCTTTCAAGCAATTCATTAATACAAGATAACATGAATAGATGATGAGATGCAGTTGTAATGAGTCTTCATACAAGATGATGCTATGAACTGGAGAAACAGTTTGTAGTACAATCTCACCAGACCAAAAGTGGGCCATTAAAACACGATGGAAATGTGCGAGGATTTGCCCCAGAAATGTAAGGAATCAAGAGAATAAGTACAGCATTGGAGAGCTGTGGATGGAGCGATATGGATAATTACTTTTTAAAGCTTCTCAACTGTAGATAGTTTGAATGGATGAAATGTGAGTTGGCATTTAAGGAATTAAAAGTGAAATTCATGAGAGAGTAATGTTCTATTCAGCAAAATGCCAAGGCATCTCTTCAAGGCCGCTCAAAAATTATTTATAATTGATGTGTTTAGCTGTAACCCTGCTTGACACTGCTGGCAGGTTTTCAACAAAGCAATGTTACTGTACTTTGACACAAATAAAAGCCGAGTGAACTGATTCAGAGATCTGCAAAATGAGGCCAATTGTTATCCTCTAGTTAAATTCTACATGCTACATTGGACAACAGTAACATTTTGAGGTTCATTAGTTACCTTATTCAATATGTGATAAGAGGAACCACAATAATAAGATGAGATTTTAGTCATTGGCTTTGTCTGCTACTGCTTTAGGATACAGAATGTTAAGTAATTATAGTAGATAATACAGTCAAATTCAAAGTGATGATTAACTGTTTGATGAAGTCATGTAAGAAAAATAAATTAAAACTTGTGCTGTTACAGGATTTAAGAAATTACTTGTGTTGCATTAGCAAATTCTAATAACTGTGGGGGTTTTAAAACTGTTTGCGAACAAAGAAACATTTTTAATGCATATGCTTCTTCCATTTGACCGGCAGAAGCTATCTTAAACAGGCATAATGCAAAGCTTTTCGTAGTTAACCAGTTACATGGGTTTCCAAACCAGAGTCTACAGCCATTCCAGCGGCTCTGTGAGGCTGTACTCACAGCCAGCATGCTAACATGATCACAATGACAATGCTAACATGCTGATGAGAAGCATGTTCATTATTGTTTTTTTGTTGGAATTCTAACATTTGGTGATTAGCACTGAACACAACATACAGGCTGGTAGAAATTAGATTAGCTTGGTGGATTTTTGGTCATAAACCAAAGTATTTACAAAGTCATTGCAATTGAACTTGAGAGGTACATGAATAATTGTATCAAATGTCATGGCAATCCATCCCAACATGTGTTGAGATATTTAGGTCTAGACCAAAGTAATCTCTATAAACAGATATCTACATGTAGAATCTGTAGGCAAGGGACAAGATTTTGGTATCAGAAGCTTTCTGATTTCTGCTTGTAGTCCATCTATAGGCCATTCATGTTTGAGTGGGTGTCGGTTGCATGCAGGCAAACAGTCTGTGTTCAGAGTAAAAGAGGTGGAACGCATTGGCCTAAATGCAGTCTCGGAACCCATCGGCCATGGTCTGACGATATTAGCTTTTTATTAATCTCAGAACCCTAGACATTAGCTATGTATTAGCTCTTTTAAAATATAGGTGCATTCAAATTGTCGTCAGATAAAAGCCGATAGGTTGTGAGATTGCTAAATGGACTACGCAATGAATGGAGCATGGAAGAGGAAGTCTTGGCCAGGATATCTGTTATACAGATGTCTGCTGGCAACCCTGGAAGCCCTGAAATATTGTCCCTTGTCCCCAGAGGCTAAATCACAATCAGACATAAGCCAATGGCTTCCGAGATTGAAACTAAAGTGGCGTATCGACCGACAGACAGATATTGCCATCCACAGAACCATGATGCCAGCGTAGCTATAAAGGTATAAAGAAAAGTATTTAATAGCTTAAGAAGTAAAAAAAATACAGATGCAGTATTAGGAAGACACCTTTGCCACACTGCAGCACTGCTTACCTGAAGAACATAATCCTGTAAAGTTTATGCAGGTTTGGAGACTGGTATAGGACTAACTATTATTATTATTTAGTGTGTATAGGAGTAACTTCTTATGACTGTACAAACACAGTGCCATCACTCCAAAATAAATAACATTTATAACAGCATTCACTGTCATTAATAAATAGCTATTGCAAAACACTCTGTACATACATGGCTACTGACAGGATGTACCCTCAGCACCTGAAAAGTGACTTAAGATGCGCGTTTGATGGAGTGGTTTGTGTCGCGCCTAAATTACTCTGCGCCGTATTGCAGGCACGAATAAATTAATATCGTTCTCAATGAAGATTTGGGTCATTAGTCCATCAGCCCACCAGTGATGGATTTCACAGCCTGGCTCAAATAGGTTCTCTGAACACATCTCTCAGCTGCATATACAGTTGAACATTGTGGTTACAACTATTTCAAAATATACCCCGTGTAGACCAATGTGCAGAGCTAGGTTTAAAAAAAATCAAAGCAAGGATGACACTTACAATTCACCCTGTCTTTTGTTGGACAGCTAAATACTTAAATGTTGTACTATCCATATCCCTGGTTACTACATGTATTTTAAGTGAGCTTGGAGTTGTTCCCCCTCTCTACAACAGAAACGTTTTTGTACTAAAAAGTGTGACAAATACCCCCAAAACAGAATGAGCAGCACAATTGGTGTCATGCTTGGGATTAGCATATAAACAATGCTTCATTTTTTTGGCATTTGCACAGCTCCAGTGGTGACACGCCAGTACGGTCCCCAGTGTAGTGAAAGGCTGTCGGGCAATGGCAATGACTCAGTGTCGCTAATTCAGACAGTATCAGCCCCTCAGACTTGACATTTATTCTCATGCACTGTTAACCTCCACATGAAATGAGAACTGGGCAGTCTTACAGCATGCATCTAGGTTTAGCCCACAGGCATGACGCGTTGTACCAGACATGCACATTTGAGTTGCTGGCAAAGACTCATTCACACATTGACTAATGTCTGTTGTTTTCTGTGTAATAGCCATAAGCACTACACTATTGGATTTCTTGGCAGAGGCAGCTGTTAATGCCTCTGAGCCTTCAGTGTTTTTTAACCATTTCATAAATGTCATTTAATAACATTAAACCTCAACAGAAGCTATTTCCAAGCAGGTTAATTGTGATAAGTTACTGTTAAAAGCGGCACTACATGGTCTTCTAATTGGTTTCAGGCTACAACTTCCACAGTGTCACAGCTTTGGGCTTTTTTTAAACAATGAGGCGACCAGTTCACTTAGCTCCAGCCTCATCCTCTTTGCCAGTGCTAACCCCCTTTCAGGCAAAGGGAGCTGGAGATTACCTAGCAGTCTTCACCACTGGCCCCTTCTCTCCAGCCTGCCATCTCCAAAAAATGTGTGGACACCCACTGGGCCTAATTGTTCCATGACCACGAAACCTTCTGTTTGGCATGATTATTAGCGATACTGATAATGCGAAACCTCTTTCTGTGAGGGAGCACACTCGCTGGTTTCATTTCACGATCCCCACTGATGAACTCTGATTGCATTCCTGTGTCAGAGCATTTCATCTGCACATTTACTGACTCTGCTTTCAAATGAGACTTTGAATTTTCCTCCTGTTCATCGCACTTAACAGTTTCCATGCAAAACTGTCCTTTCTTGCTACTACTTAAAGAATCTGTTGACACAAACAAAACAGCTGGTTGAAGCTTTGTGTGCTGTCAGATCTTCAGTGAAAAACAAGACAGTAGAGGGCAGAAAGAAAATGGCTTTCTGAGAAGAAGATAATTCACACAGACACTGTTCTCTTTTTACTGTCAAACTGTAATTTCCCTTGTGAATTCTTGGTCTTTTTCTATCATTATTGAATAGAGATATCCCAGCCGCAGCCTCTTCTATTTTTGTCAAGCAGGCTGATTGAATATGAAGTCACAGGAGAAAACATCAGTTAGGAATTACCTTTTTGCCATGTTACCTGTAGATTTGACAAAGTTTTAATAGAATCAAACCTACATGGGAAAAGTGTAGTGCATCTTGAATAGCAAATGACTATTGTTCGTAGCAGTTTGCACACTTTTCCTAAAGAATACAGAACAATGACTTTGATTTGTATGCTGTGTTTGGATACCTGAGAAGAAAAGTTTTGCACTTCAGATTCAGTTGGGATGCAGTGAAGAAAAAGCCCCAGAGCTCCATCTACATTTATTTTTGTTCCTAAGATTCTCTCCTCCTCTGTCACATTAAGTTAGTCTAATGTGAGGCTACCTTGTCCAAAACAGTCAACTCGTCTGAGTGCCTAGAACCAGCGTTGACCAGAGAGGTGATGACAGGCCCATCACCTAGTCTAGGGTGTTTAACAAATAGCTTCAGATGACTATATGATGGGACTTGTTTATGTCTTATTTCATTGCAGGTACGGGAATGTAAACAACAGTGAAATTATGAGGCAGACATTTACGAAGAGCTCCATTGTAATGGAGCAGGTTCTTGTCTGGCTGAGCTTTGGTGTCACTGTTTGTATTGTTTGCTCAGAAGGAAGCCAATTAAACCAATCAAAATGCTTGACTGTCACGCGTAGATGTAGGCTCTGCTTTCTTGTTGCCCTCAGTGTCTCTCTCAATGGTATATCTGCAGATCATGGATACAATGATAAAAGGTCTCTGTGGTGAAAGCCTCTTTCCATTTTGCATAATTAAGAGCTTTTGAACACCTCTGACTAATTTATTACCTTAGTTAAAGGTTATAGGTGGTGGAGTAGAATTTAAATCTTTTTATCTCTCTCTGCTCCTGTAAAGTCAAAGGCAAGACGTTAAAGTGAGCAAGAAGAGCCAAAGGCAGCAGAATACTTTTGAGAGAATTCAAGCTTTTCTGTAGTGAGAAGGCGGATACTTGATTTTACTAACTCTGCTGATGAAGTCACTTCCAGATGGAATAGCGTTTGCTTGATAGATGCACCTGTTTTAAGTTTGACTTTGCAGTGCGGACTAAGGAAGTCATTGTCAGTAAACCAAAAATAACTTACTCTTGTTTTTGCTATCATAAAACACAAAATGTGAATTTACTGATATTTTCTATATTCTGGTTACATCTTTACTGCTTTATAGAGCAAAAACAGTACATAATAGGAGTTGGCTATATGGATAAAATCCTCTATCTCTATATAGCTGGATATTTATAGATATCATGATATAATTAAGTTTCTGGAAAGTCAACCGAGAACCAGAATGGCAAAATCTGTGATGAAAGAAAATTTAGATTGTCTTTCGTTTATATCGTACCTAACATATTAAATCAAAGCTATCTGGTTGGACTGAGACATTTTAATCTGTTTAGTAGCTGGACACGATCAATGCGAGCACAAAGGATGAGAACAAAGATGTCTTGTATTTGTTGTAGTTAGAGGGTTTGTCATAAGTTCTTGATAGACAGATGACAGAGAAAAGATAGATGATAGATAGATAGGCCATCTATCTATATAGGTAGATATATTGATAAAGACAAATATATTATTCTTTTCATACAAGTAGTGCTTCTTTGTAAACTACATTCAGTTGCCCCCTCACTAAAGTGATGCCTGAATTTCAGTCAGTGTGCCTTTAGTACTTATGATGACCTCCCACTCCAGCATGCCAGAGGCACTCTGAATCTGAGTATGTTTAGCCCTCCGTAGTAACCACTCCTAGTACTTGTCTGATTAACTGTAATGTGTACTTCCTGAATGTCTGGGTCTGTATATGGTGTAAGAGCAGTACTTGTGTGACTGGCAGACAAGCTGACTGAGGGGTGGAAAGATGCTGAACTTCATTTCTCAGGATTGGCACCCTTTGGCTGTTTTAACCATCTCATGCTGAGCAGAGGGTGCTCTGTGGTGCCACTTCACCCTCTCCTTTGTCTCCAGAGCCCAAGGAAAGATCACTTTCCAGTGGTGAATCCAGCCATAAAAATGCAGTAAGCTGTTTGGCCCTGGAGACTAGCTGCCTGTGCACACAGGCGTGAAAGGACCACCACTGCCCCTGTGTGTCAACGCTCTAATGGAGGCCCAAGGGAGATATAATATTCCCAATAAATGATTTCGTAAAATTCAGTTGCAAGAGTAAATATGGTAACGGTTTCCCCATAAAGTCAATCCCCACAGACCCCCATGTTAAAATGCCCAATATTAAAGCATATTACTCCATTTCTTTGCCAATTTTTGGATTAGCCAGAGCCAGGCACTGCCAAGTTGGACGATGGCAGGAGACTCCCATAGCTGCTCCTATACTGAGCTTCCCACGGACGTCACAGACACCACATCCATGTTTTATACAGTCTATGATCGATCTACACTTACATCTGCATAAAATAAATAAGACAACAAAACAATGTAAATTTGCTGACCCCTCAAAATAACACATCACATAGCCATTAATGTCTAAACCGCTGGCAACAACACTCCCTGGAGTCTTTTATTATCAGAGGCTGCATTAAGGTCAAATAACCTCAGGAAGTCAGCAGCTCTCATTAAAGCCAAGTAATTCCAGCCTCTACTGTAATGGCTAGAATTAGGAAATCTTATTGGTCACACACAATTGGATCGCCTACTGGGAAACAAAAGGCCATTTCAATGCCGCTGATCTCTCCAGTGCCCTATAAAAGTGAGTCTTTGAAAACTCCCAGAGGACACTGTAGCAAGTCCTTGTACTGTAACAAAGCCATTAGGCCTCATCAAACTGTCATGACCATTTTACAGTTCTAACCCAAAATTTTTAAACAAACGTTTCAAGTATTTTAGGTCTGCAACAAGACATCCAAACACACCACAAGTTTTAAAATGAGATAAATAATTTGATTTCAGAAAAGACCAAATGTATTATTGCTTTAACATATAACAGAGTAATGTTACAAAAATCTCTGAACCCTGTCTTGTTTAATTTAATCTGATGTAATCTCTGTGACAGCAAGGAAGGACAAGCTAAAAAGTGCCGTTGAGTTGTCGTCTGTGGATTTGGAGTGACAGCTTATTTTAGAGATTTACTGTGGTGTCACTTATGAGGCTTCAAGTAGGAGTCTCATGATTTCCTAATCCTTGACACTGTTAGAGCTAAATTGGACACCAACTGGAAATATTTTTGTTTGATCAATGTTTTAATGAGGAACTTTGTCCCATGAACGGTTTTTGCTCTCTGTTCTCGAAAAGAATATACTACATTTTTTTATCAAATAATTGAGGCTGTTTTTTAACAACTTAACACCCTCTTAGCCCTGAACAGTTGTTTTGATGTTTTTGATTTTTACCACAGCACAGCACCAAGACTGCTTTTGTTAAGGTCTTGAATGACAGTCTCATTGCTGCATTTGACATGGTCAACCACAACATATTACTAGACAGACTGGAAAACTGGGCTGGATTTTTGGTACAGTGCTAAACTTGTTTGAATCCTATTTGAAGGACTACTTTTGAGTGTAAAAATGATGTGGAGCTCCCCATGGCTCCGTTCTCGGGCCTCTTCTGTTCGACATCTACATGCTTAGACTAGCAAAGATTAAGGAAAACAACAAAATATTATACCGCACACAGATTTATATATAATGATATCACCGATATCACCGGATGACTATGGTTCCACAACGAATCAGTAGTATATTCAACAAATCAATGATTGGATGTGCCAAAATGTCCTCAAGGTTTACAAAGTATTACATACACAAAACAGAAATTATTGTTAAAGATAGAGGTGGTCTCGAAGTGTGTGTGTGTGTGTGTGTGTGTGTGTGTGTGTGTGTGTGTGTGTGTGTGTATGAAAGGAGATGGCCAGCCCAGCCGTGACAGATACGGTTAATGTGTGTACAAATCACCTGCATGGAGTGCTTGACAGGAGTTTTCAATGAGCTGACATGGCTTCATCTTGTTCACTTTAAACTAGAGAGCCATGTGAATCTGAGCACAAACCCTGTGACAGTGGACGCCCCTACCGCTAACCTTGTCCGAGGTTGACCACTGGGAAAACAAAGAGGAACATAACTTAATTGGTTTGCACGCTTAATTAAAAGCTGTCATTTTGAGAGCAATCTGAGTGCACAGCTAATAAAAACTAAGCTTCTTAGGATGAATCTCCAGAAGTTGAGTTGAAGTCTCAAAGGCAGCGGTGAGATCTCTTTCAGCTGAGATCTCTTTCAGCTGACCTTCAGTTTCAGTCCCATGCAGCTTAGCTTGTTCTCCTCAAGGGAGACATGGTGCTGATTGTCTTTTGGGCCCATAGCGATCGAGGGTTAAAAACCTCTCATGCAGTCATATGGGATCCAGCATTATCATGTGGTAATACAAAGCAGAGACTGAATGTCTTAAAATGTTCCAGCAGTTTTTCCAGCAGAGAATTACAAATCATAATACTAGCTATATTTGCATAGCACTGTTCAATGCAGGTAACAAAGTGTTACAATGATCAATATAAAACACATTACAAGTCAAAATAAAATAAGATGAAAATAGGCCACACACAGTGGTTTACATCATGTCCTATAGCTTTCAGTAGTCATTTCAAACACATTATGTTATATGACACCCAGAATTTCCAAAACCATCACTGCCAATCTGAGTGTATTCCCGTAGCCACTTCCCTCAACTTCTTAAAACATAACACAAACACAGAGGGACAAACATGGCCTTTTCTCTCCCTGTTGTTCATACTCTGTGAAAATGTTGTCCCTCATAAGCTGATCAGACAGCAGTCTACAGTGAGGAGAGCTATGCAGAACACACACAGTTACTTTTTCAGCACCGGCTTCTTATTCTCACCGCTTTGGCGTGCTCATAGCAAAGGGCTTAGCATAATTTTGGTGCACATCGGCCTAAGCATTAGGTGTTAAAAATATTTTAACTTTTCTCAAAACAGAGTTGTGCTTCAAATCACGTTTGACAGTCTCATAGCAACAGCGGTATCCATGAGCAGCACTTCTTACGAGCCTCTCTCACTCAGGGCCTTACTCTTCAACCCATGCCCTTCGAATGAAGGTAGGCGACTTCTTGCAGAACATACACAATGTAAGGATAGCACTCAGTCTTCTTAAGTAACACAGTCTCAAATCCATCTTCAGCTGTCTCCCACACAGCTTACATAAGGTATTGATTTGACTGTGCCAGACTTCAAATGGAAAAACAAGCAAGTGAGACACAAGTCTAAATAGCTTAGCAAATAATATATTTAGATCTTATCAAAGAAGATCCGTTTGACTCAAAATGATTGCTTTCAACCTCACTGTTAAATGACAGCAAATTGACATCTCAAGATTGGGAAGCGTGAGCTCAGAAAGGATCTTTTGTCTGGAGCAAAAAAATGAGGCGCCAACCTCACCTAGACTTGCGCACCCAAAACCTTTACATTTGAGCAAAGAGTTGTTAATCAAGATGCAAGTGGGTGAGAAAAGAAGACAAAAAAAACCAACTTATTTTTATCAAAGACCATTTGAACTGATATTCAGAAAGCAGAACAGATTTTTTTTCTTAATAAGCGTAACATTTTATGTATAGAATTTTAACAAAAAGGTATTGCCTGACATAAATCAATTATACAGTTCAATAAGTTGAAAATGGAAGATGAAATGGCATCAGCACACCCAATAAGGTGAGACTGAAAGATCACAACCGTGCAAATGCCTTGGGTGAGAGAGCAACTTCACACATGTGGAAGATACTGTAAGGGAAAAAACAGTAAGGTATTCACCTGCTGCTTGTGAGTTGAGAGTATTGTTGCTTTGGCGCTTACAGTATATAGTGTTGTAGTAAAGACCGCCCAACAGAGACCAAGTCAAGACCAAGACCAGAGTTTATCGAGACCGAGAAAAGACCAAGACTTTTAGGGGCTGAGACAAAGTCAAGACCAAGACCGGGGGGCAGGGTGAAACAGAGTCAAGACAAAGACCAGTTCCCCACATTACAAGACACACAATAAAATGTGGAACGAGATCATAGGTACTTCACAAATTGACCTGAAAGATCCACATTCCCATTAAAACACCCACATACAAACACTTAGAGCAGAAATCAACATAAGCATCTTTATTCAACACTCCTTTTCCATGTTTACCATCGCGGGTGACAGTCACCTTTTTAAGTAGGGTTATTGTTTGCGTTTGAAGTAATAACTCAACTAACTCAAAGTTAGGATGCTAACAAATATATCAGACAATGCAAAAGCAGTTTCACTAGCAAGGACCACGCCACAACAATGAGTGATTTAGAGGTACATGCAAATATGGAATGCATGGATTATGGAGGATGGATTAATGCATGTAGAGGGGAAGGGTGATGGTGGAAGAAGGATGTTGTCTGATAGGCTGGTCTGAGAGGGTGTACAGGAGACTAGGCATTGAGACTCAGTGTGGGGGTTCCATCTCAGAAGTGTTTTCGCCCAAGCTTATTTCAAGCCCCCCAGACGGTACCTAGATGAGACATGAGACAGCTGTGCCCTGATTGAACAGGAAGAAATGAGGGGATGAAGGGAGCAGGGATGGTGGAGATGCTGGGATGAGGGATGAAGGGATGAGGAAAGCAGGGATGGGGGGGTGAAGGGATGAGGGGAGCAGGGAAGAGGGGATGAAGGGATGAGGGAAGAGAGGATGGAGGGAACAGAAGATGAGCGGATGTGTGTAGGGATGAATAGATGAAGGGAAAGGGAGGGTGGGTCGAGCGATCTGAAACAGCGTGCTGTTGAGCGTGTGCTGTTGAAGGTGGATCGTTGTCTGTCTTGCATCGAGCGATCTGAAACAGATTGCTGTTGAAGGTGGATCGTTGTCTGTCTTGCATCGAGCGATCTGAAACGTCTCGGAAGTGTTTTCGCCCGAGCTTATTTCAAGCCCCCAAAGAGTCGGATTAAGATCGGGTTCGAGTTCCTCTGGCCTGGGTTAGCGGAGGAACGGACTTTGACTGAAGAACGTTTGTGCTGAAATTGCAGTTGGATGTGAGGTCCTGAGAGGAGAATGAATGATGAAAGGCGACGTGATGCTTTGAAGCGATTTTAGCAGTTAGGTATGTTGGGAGCTTTGTAGCTTTGGCAATGTTGTTGTTATACGTTCGTGCCAATAGCTGATTGAATTGAATTAAATGAGCTTGGGCAGATGCTGTAGAAGATGGCTTCTTGTCGCGCATCAGAGGGTTTCTTAGCTGCGCATCTGGTAGAATGATATGGCTGAAACAGTGACACTGGTATTGGATGAAGATATGGTTCTGTGGCCCAGTGTGAATTGAGTAAGAGACGGGACGATGGTTCGCTAATGGTGTTGTGGTGGCAGGAGATGAGCTGCCCTGAGGATGAATATTGATAGCAATATTCGTGAGTCTGTGAAGGAGTGAGGTTCTGACAGACAGAACGAGATGGACCTTGTGGAATCTCTACGACTGTTATCTGGGTGGATGAGTGTGGACTCACTAGACCCTTAAAACCCCCAAAGATGGCGGCTGTGACGACGAGGTAAGTTTGTGAGTGCAGACGAAGGAAGGCAGCACTCGGTGTCTAGAAGTCTAACTCTGATGAGATAGTGGCATGGGTGAGGAGTGTCTGGAAGGACTGCGACACTTAAATGATTATACCGAGGTGCAGTGCTGGTCAGTCTGCTGGTGTGATTCAATAGTGCTGCTACGCAGAAAGAGCAGACATACAGAGCCTGTAGTGCGAAAGTGCGGCCCCGGTGTTTGAATTAATGCAGACCATCGTGCCCGCTTGATGGAAACTGGCCTGCCCTGTTGTCAATTCCCTTACCGTGGGGACATTAACAGAAGGACATGAGTCTGCGGGCTTAGAGATGATGTGAGATGGGGGCGTGGCGGGTGAAAAACAGTGAAGGCTGGGGTGTGTGAGGAAAAAAGGGGGGCGCGAGTGGGGTAGTGGAGTGCTGACTATGCATGCTGAGGATGGATGAGGGGCTCTGATGACCTGCAAAAGAGGGATGTATGAGCTGAATAGGACAGACCAGTTGGAAATGAAGGAGAAAGCTGAGTGATCGCCGACTCGCATATTGAGGCCCATTGAGTTGTGAGCGGCTCTTGAATTGCTGCGTTGGCTGCTTGGAAAGAGAGAGGAGCAGAAGCCGTATTGCTGTAAATGGTGGAAGAAAGGGTAGAGGAAGGGATGATGGGATGAAAGGATGTTTGTGCACGGGAGGAGAGTGCGGCCTGCGAACACAGGAATGAAAAGAAGGCAGATTGCCTGTGAGATACGGAGGGAGCAGGCACATGGGGAAATACAACCTGATCCCCGCCAGGGGGAGCTGGAGATGCAGGCTGAGGCCGTCGTGGCCATGTGACATCATGCGTGACGCCGCTGGCCATGGCCGACCCTGGCCCTGAGAACCGGAAGCGCACGAGGCTTGGTGTTTATTTGTTGCGGTTGAAGGGAATGCCTTTCCCTCTGAGGAATCGTTGGAGGCAGGCTATGGTCCAGTCTCTAATGTCGTGCTCCGTTTGTGGAGGAAGAGATGGCTGCGCTAGGAATAGCCGGTCTTTGTGCGCTAGGAAGAGAGGTGTTGATGCCGACTCCTACGACGTCCTCGATTTCCTGGACTCGCTGACTGAGGGGAAGAGGCCTGAGAGCAGCAGGGAGTCGGGGAATCTCGTTGGAGAACCAGAGATCCTGGTGAGGCCCTCGGATCGCGAGCTGGTCCCCTGAGACACTTGATTGATGTCTGCCTGGAACTTAACGTTACCCTGTTTTGAATGGATCGTTGTCTGAATCAGGTGAGTTGTTAATTTGGATCTCTGGATCCATGATTGTGATCATGCTGTTGAGTGTGGATCGTTGTCTGTCTTGCATTGAGCGATCTGAAACAGCAAGCTGTTGAGCGAGTGCTGTTGAGCATGGATCGTTGTCTGTCTTGCGTCGAGCAATCAGAAACAAGTGGGGCAGGCTGAGCGGTATATGTAGCCTGACAGGTGATTGGAGGTGTGGTTGAGGTGTGGCCCCGCTCCCGAACCTAAGTTAACAAGTTAACTTCATTTATTGATATTCCCAAAGTTATGGTCTTCACTGGTCTTGAAATCAAATCCCGAGTCCTCAATGTCCATGACCAAGACAAGACGTAAAAATGCGGTCAAGTCCGAGACGAGACCAAGACCATCAAAAAGTGGTCTTAAGAGTACTACAACACTAACAGTATACACTCCCCCCCCCTTCCATTTCCCCTGACAAACACACAAAGCCAATAAAATATCCAAATGTTATTATCTGACACTTAAAAATCCTGAAACATTATACAAAGGCCCATAACACAAAAAAACTAGTCTACCATAAAAAAAAACTGACTTTTGCATGTCATTATTCTGAGGAGTACAGAAGTTGCATTTCTGGAACAATCATGTTGGCTGTGACAGCAGACTCACAGTTCAGCTTCTGTCACACTTCAAGTACTGTCACGCTTGTTAGGCTTGGCCCATCTTTTAGAGATGCCGTATATATGTTGCTGAATGGAGTTTGAAGCAATTTGGCATTGTGTTGTGGAGCAATAGTACACAAACTTAGTTCCAAATACATTATACAGCAAACATGACTCCTGCTTATGGTCTTAAAACTTACCTACACTTGGCTTTTCGTGTAGTTTGACACATACAGAAAATTAACGACATAAAAAGGAGTTTTAGTTGACAAAGATACTGACACGGTAATCAGTATATATGTATATATAAACTTATGCGTTCAATCCAAAAAGCTTCATTTTGTAATGTGATCTTGTGTAAATTTTCAATAAATACTAAATATACGCATGTAAAAGGAGATGTTAGTCACGACAACTGGTGAGAATATTGCATACACAGTACAGAAACATTTGTACAGAGCACTGAAGCATCTCATTCTTCTCTGAGCATGAAAATCTTCAACTTCTACTTTAGATTGTCTTTACAAGAGCATTCCACTTCACTGGGTAAAATTAGATAATTGGCCCACATTACAGTAATAGCTCAGTGGAGATAGGCTATAGCATGACCAGAAATGGAGAGCTCCTTTATATTCCACTTTTGAATACCCAACATCAACTAAGATGGTAGCGCTAAGTAATTAATACAATCAACAGAACTGAGAATTTGGTCTAAAGAAGTCCCAGAGCTGAGGTGGTGTAATCTCAGTACAAAAAATCTTTTCATGCAAAATGCTAAATATTCATTGTTAATTTGCTAGATCAGTCTTTCTTGCAGCCTTTAAAATGCTGTGTTGGATGTATTAATACTCAGGTCAGGTCTTCTGTTTGCTGGTCTGGAAGCTATGCTTTTTTGCTGATGAATAGCGATAGACAGGTGATTAATGAAAACCAACAAGTTGATAACCTGACAAATACATCTTATACTGCTATTGATTATTTGTCACAATAGATGAGTAGCAAATTACCTAACGATAAAGAGAGAGTGTGAGAGAGAACACTACACAACCTGTCAGTGGAGATGGAAGAGGTAAACATCTATAGTGAGTACTGTTTTAAACTAGTGACATTTCCAATTGGACATCATCATAACGTGAAATATTATTCCCCTTTTTTGCATTTAATTTGCTAAATTTCCCCTTTGCCTTTGTAAGAAAAGCTGACATTTCACAAGGATGCGATTTCCTATTCTAGTGCAAACAAAAGCTTCCCTGATAACCCTAAAAGTGTCTTGGGGGCTAAAACGCTTTTTTATTTTGTAGGTCGAGGCTTCTTGAGCACCTTAACTACTGCAGAGTGACTGAATGAGGCCAGTGGATTGATGCTGCAGGTTTAAAAGAAATGGGAGTCCGCTGACTGACAGAGTGGAGATGTGACATCACCCCAGAGGGCTGATGGGCGTACAGGTGCATGCTGGTGAGGACTGCCCAGTCCGGACATCGTCAGTCAAGCAAATAGCATTCGGGCCCTTGAGCCTCCTAAACCATCAAAAGGAAGTCAAATTCAGGAAAGTCACTCAATATCATCTAAAGTACCTTCAGCTACTGTTCCACTTTCTCACTAACAGAAGCCACATCATCAAAAGCTATGGCTGCAGGATATGGACAACATATGTGGTGGATATTGCAATGCCAGCATACAATGCTATAAATAGATTTGAGTAACCAACTTCTGTTCATTTTGGCACCTGATTTGGATTTAGTTTTTGTCTCACACTTTTGACAAAAATATATGCTCATTTTTAAACATTAACATTCGTTGTGTTAACAGATGTTCCAGTTTTCATCAATGAAAGTTTAGTCTCATTTTTGTCCCACACACACAGTCACTCTGCTCTGCAGTAACACAGCAGGCCGACACTCCACAGCTGGATTAAAGGTAAGGGTGGACTAAAAATGTGACTGAATAGTGTGGCACATGGAAATATTTTCCCCTTTTCTATTTATTGAATAGAGATTCAATTTTAACTCAAATTGGCATAGTTGTGCACACTCAGGCAGTAGGCTAATATAAGAGAAGAAGATTTTCCTTTATTGATTCCTGTGCACTGAGGGAATATTAGCAACAATTATGTATGTGTTCATTTCCTGTTTTACTGCTGCATGAAATTGTAGCTCCTCTGTGGGCTTGTTTACACCCAGTGTGATTGTTTGCCCACTTGTGTATCTGACACAGTTGGATCACGATGTCGCTGCAAACTGATGGCAGGAGTTACAAAAAGAAAAGTTAAGTTGTAATAAATTTTAGTTTTCCTACAATCATTAGTTTTTGGTTTGCTTTAAAGGATATAGATCATGAACCTTGAGGGCATGGCTCATCTCAGTCTCCATGCCCTTTTCAAGATGGCCAGGACCAAACACATTCAAAAAGCACAATCGGCCTAGCTCGTTCAGCGTTGCACAAACCAGCAAAGCTGGAGCAAGAAAAAGGCTGGGTCACTTCACAGTGAGCAGCCAAGAGGAACAGATTGCTTTTGCTCTGCATGATCACAGTAGGGACTGGCCTGAAAGGGGTCTTTGTTTGCCCAGGGGGAAGCTAGAATGGCATGGCTTGGCTGCACAGGGTGGCATGTGGTCTGGTGTAACTGGGAGTGGGGTGGCGTGGGAGGGTGCACTTTTTACTGCAGGCCCTTTCCCCTTGTCTTTCCAACCTCTACACAGTCATGCAGCTCTGGGAGCGATGATGTCATCAAGCGCTGCAGGCAGTGGGCAGCCTCCCTGGTGAGTCTCACTAAAAAATACTGTGCAAAGTCTGAGATTTAAAGATCAAGGCTCAAATACTGCTGTGTTCATTTTGTATATGCTTTCCTCTTGCTGTGTTTATTTCCTCTATGCTTAATAAATACACTTACAACAAAATGCTTTTTCATGTTTAAATGTGAACAATCTGCTTAGTCACCCTCAATGTCAATCGATGTATCTGGTATGCGCATATGCATAAACATTTCCCTCAAATCCTAGAGGAAGATGGTCAGAAAAGTAATTAGCAAGCGCCGTCAACAGAAAATTGTAACATGAGCTAAGGAAGCAAATCAATGATCTGTACGGTATTACTGTGTATGAATGTTTGTTACATCTCTTCCTAAACGCTGAATAAAGAGTTCTCCTTTAACACACCACGACATGAGTACAGCACACAGAGCGCAGTGGTCCCAGAAGTAAAAGGTGTGTATCAACATTATCATCATCATCGTCACCCACAGCTTCTGCTGCTGTTCTGCTCTAGATGGATGAGCTGTTGCAAGATAAAAAATCTCACAGCCCGTAAATTGAGAACCTTCCTATTCAGCTAAGAAAACCAGCAATTGGGAAGTATGCCGATAGATTTGTCAGCAAGCTAGTTACGGCTCTAAGGTGATTCAGATTGCGCACCATCAAAACAAAAGTGGCAAATGTCATGGTCAGACTGTGCCAATGTTGTCCTGCTGTTTTCCAGTTTTCAGTTTTTCCCTGATCAAGACTTTGCAGTGTATCTACCCCAGCTCTGACTTCCTCTGTGTTTTCCCTGTGCTGAGGTTCACTCAAGCGCTGACGAGCTATCAAGTTTTGCATTTGGGTCCAGCTTTCCTTGTGAACATAACAGCCAAGTTGTTTCCATCCCACAGAAGCATCACAGCCACTAAATAAGTTTTAATCCTGCCAAATGAGGCTCTTACTTCCTTTTGAGTTTCCCTAATTAATAAATACGTGTAATGAAATTGTAATCCCTGTTCTCGGATGAATAAGGGCGGATACAGCCATCCATTCATTTTCATAATTTGAATTCAATGTCAGGACATCATCATGGTCATGTACAACTTCTGTGCTACAGGAGTCAAACAAAGAAACACAAAATACACACATGTATGGCCATGCTGGAGTCAGAAAAGGTCAGAAGAACGCGGCCCATAAACATGGATAGCTTTGGTACACAAACACACACACGACTGGCTGTCTGGTACAGTGACAGTGAAGAATGAGGTTGGCTAAAGAGGTCTTGAGGATGATGCATCGCCTATTAAAATATTAATTGTCATCATTTAATTTGACTGTGATAACAATAATTAACACAAAAATAACAACAGATAATCACTCATATAGTCAATTATTAAGCTTTCTTTATGCAGTCATAATATCAAAAGAGAAATGTCTCCAAACAAGCGGCCTCAGAAGCAGGCTGGCCATTAATCACAAGGCTTGGTGGTTTGATCCTCTGATTGTTTATATGTTATACTGTCCTTGACAAGAAACTGAACCCCAAGTTGTTCCCAATGTGGTTGTATGGGGAAGAAATGTAAGTTGTTTGGCCTACAAGCATTTGCTGATTACATGGGTTTACATCTGATGATGGCAGGGATTTTGTCCTGTGATCTTGGTTAATGAAGGCAATGTCATAACACAATGTGCGGAGGTTAACATATTCCCTCAAGAGAACCACGACCTTGAGACGAATTGATTATAAAAAGCCTTTTAAGGCAAAAGTGTTCTAACCTCTGCTGTAGAAGCCCAGAGAGAACTGGATCTTCTGCAAACCACCAGCCTTGAGCCCAAAATGCTGATCTCATTACCACCATGTAATCAGCCTTTTTAATGATCAGGACCTCTTTCAGCCTCACACGGATCACATCATCCATCTGCTCCACTAAGATTCGGTCTTCCTCTCCCAGCCCTTGAGCCCAATGGAGCACTGGCGCTGGATTAGCAGAATGTGCTAATGCTGCACCCTTCAGGCACTAATTACTGTACCAGAACAAGTGGATTTTCATCTGCGGGCTGTATTGTTCACTGTGATGTGCCGCTGCTTGCTGTTGTTTTCCAGTCTTTAGTGGCACCCTGAATTTCTAAATACAGGAAGGGAAAATCTCAGAGATAACAGGTCGGGTACCCAGGTTGCATGTCAACTATGGTGGCAATGGTGAGAAAACAAAAGACAAAGCTTAGCGTAAAAACAAGGGATTATAATTAAATCATGAGCGTAATAACATCTAGCTCTTTCACGATAAGACAAGTATCAAGTGTTACATGAGGTGAGCTATGAAGCGCAGCACAAGGGGAGACATAGCTGGGAGCATTGAGAGTTTGGGCACATATTACACAGCACACCTAGGGAGTAATGACTAAATGAGCAGTTGCCATGGTGACGAGGTGCTACAACATCCACAACTCCAAGGACATGGAAATGTCATTTTTTCCTTGGCTGCCACTCAGGAACACCAAATATAAACGAGAGCACAGTGTACAACACAAGTGCACGTTTAAGCTGCTATGCATCCATTTCACTGTCAATAAATGAATTTCGGTTAAGAAATCAAGGAGCGTATCTCGCGCACATGATATTTCTTTTCGTAAATAAAAGATCTCTTTAAAGTAAATGTCCAACAAACCAACCATGTTTTACACCAGAAGGATTATTATTCACATACAACATATGACAGAAGTAGGGCCGCATCTTCATGGTTCATTGGACTAAATTCTAAAAGCAGAATGTTTTTCTATAATCCTCTCAGGCTAGTGGTTACATAAAACATCTTGATTGGGAGAAATAATCCACTACTGGATGTAAGAACAGGGTCACAGAGAAATAAACCTGCAGAATGGGTTGTGGACCACATATCGGCCTGTGTGCTGAAGGAGTTGGAGGTGCAGAGCATCTCTGCCGTTCATGAACAGCCAAAAACAGTCAAAGCCTTGTCTTCTACTTAGAAGGACATTATAAATAAATAGCAGCAATATATATATAAACCAGCTTTCAATATCGCTCATATTTAATTCTCTGTTAATTAAATTGCTGCTGCCTTTCTGTGACCTTATTCTGTAAAAGGAATGAGGCATCCATCTGTCTTTCTCCAGTGTTGACATACTGAAGGATTTGTGACCATGCTTAAATAATATTATATTGTTATTTTGGCAGTCTGCTGTGCCCCTTCTCCCCTTCTTTCACTGCCTCCCCAAAGTGACTCATCAGGCAATAACCTTGACAAATGACCTTCAACACCCACACTCAGCATAGCAACACTGACGAGATTTACAAAGCACTTTTAGAAGTGGCCTCCATTTCCTTCCATCTGTCATCTTCCCATTTATATAGGTCTCCAAGAATTTGTATACTCATGATTCACCTTTTGAACATCTACCAGGGAATTCGATAAAAGCTGTGGGTTGGTGCACTACAGAGATGTAATATTGCCTGACTCAATACAGTATTAGTGGCGATTTCATGCTGTACCTGGTTGGCTGGTGAGTTGGTGCAGTCTTGTTAACCAACTTGTGAACCTTGTGTATTTGGGTTTCACACACACTACGGGGCTGTGGAAGTAGTAGCTTCATATTTGTGTTGAAAGGAATAAGGATTAAAGTCAGTCATGAGAAGAAAGCAAAGCCAAACCTATCTATGGTGTAGAGTACGCAAGGAGGAAAAGTGGAGCAGTGCAATATGCCAAGCACTGTCCTAGGGGAAAAAATGCAATGTGCACCATGTATATTAGTGCCAAAAACTCCGGTGCCTGTTTGAATTGGGCCAAAGAAACATGCTTGTCTTGAGCACCACCTGTAGTTCAGAGGAAATGCATGTATTTAGAGAACCTACTGTTGTTTTGAGTATGAAATAACCAGTACTGTAAGTAAGAAGAGTTCTTCATTTTGTTTTCAAACAGCAAAAACTGTGTGAAAAATAAAGTACTGCATCACTGTTTATTACTGATTACTAGCTGTCCTGACAGAAAAGGAGCAGATATTGCAAAAAAACACACTGTCTTGTGCAACAAAATTGTAAACCAAGCCTCCAAAGACAATGCCATCATGTTGAGTTTAGGGGTGTGCGATATATCGCCTACAATAATATCTTCATTGTTGTTTTAACGATGTGTGAGCAGACATTATCAACTACGCCTCTCACTTTACTACTCTGCTGCATCATGCATGCTGTTGGCCTACACGTGTGCTAGAGTTAAATAACCAATAGCTGCCGAAAAATTCATGACTGTAAAGTGAACAGCCCCAGCAGATAAAACACAGACACTACCAGCCTCGCAGTCTAATGTTACTTAGTTAGTTTGAATCACTAGACGTGGATCAGCTTCAATCGCATGGAGCTAGTTGTTGCCATTAAAGACCACACTAACCACCGCATGGAATATCAGCATGTTCACAACAGGCCTAAACCAGCCAGGGTGCCAACACAAACACACACTCAGGTTCAAACACAGATACACTCATGATGACAGAATCAAAGCTGCTAAGACAACCGCTATGACAGAACTCAGGGCTAATATACAGTATCCATTAGCGACAGAAGTCAGAAAAACAACACACGGGAACTCCACTTTAGTCTTGAGAAGTCTTTATTCACTGCTAAGGGCTTAGTGCTACTCTCTGCTCTGCTGCCATTCATCGGCGCATCCGTTCACACACATAGATACATACTCGCTCCATCTCCTCCTTCTATCACTCACGCTACGCTCACACATGCCTTTTACAAACACATTTTTGAAAGATGCCGTTTAATTATCATTATTGACAAAATCCCTGAAAGAGTCTTTGCTATGCTCATCCTTTACATCTTACTTACCTAAAAGTCCCTTCAGGTCGTGTGTGCCAACAATCAGACAGGCTGAGCCAGAGACAGACATTAACACACATTATGGACATGCAAGTAAGAAGTGATAGATACCTTTTCAGCAAAGGCTATGTGCTGGCTAAGCAGCTTTTACTGGAATGAAGGGACTGCTTGGTTTGGATGCTCCCATCTATGTTAAATGCATCCATGGTGTAAACATATGTATATTATAGAGCTTCTATAGCAGAAATCCTGAGGCATTAACAAAGCCATGCATCAGTCCCCACTGACTGAGACGGACAAACGAGAGATTTGTGTTGTTTAGCAACAACTGTGCAATTGAGATCCTAATAGACCTTTTTCATAGCAAATGGTGAGAGGGGCAGCTGGTTCTGGAAGTTTTTTTCCCCAACTCTATATTCCCATTTAAAATGTTTGTTTAAAACGAGATCCTCCTCCTGGATAATGTAACAACCGGATAGGTTTATGCTATGACCACCAGTGAAATATCAGAGATAGGCAATATGCTGATGAATTAGCAATGACCAACCTTGGCTTTTATCAAACGTCCCCAGTAGACCATTGAAAAAAAATACATATTTCATATATCCACTCATTATTTTGCTGCTTGCAACTTCAAGAAACAGTCCTGCTGAGACAATGATGTAATTAATGCAACAACAAAAAATGATGAACAGATGTTACAATGCCATCACTTCCCTGGTTGCTGACTGGTCAAACATGCTTTACTGTTGTTTCTTTGTAATGATGTCCCCCTATAGTATGAATTTGAATCACACTTAGAGACTGGTGATTGAAGGATGAAAACGTTACTGCACTAAACACAAGAAAACATTCTACCCTGGAATTGTAGCTATAACGAAGAATAATCTCAGCTTGATTGCACCTCCTACAGTGCAACGCTCTTCAGCCATGACTGCCACCACCCTGCATCATTACCAAGCCAGCAGCAAAAGTCGGAGTGTGCTCCCACCAGAGGAGAGGGGTAATGGGATGTCCTGAAGGGCACCCCTGGGGGCTGTCCATAAGCTCTGCTGCCACTCTTCAGTTAGCCACCCTCATTAATTCCTACTATATAGCAAATGTAATGTAAGAGCTGTTTCAGGAAAACCCAAAGGAGGCGGGAGTGAGAGCAGTGGTCAATGAAGATGCTGCAGCAAAACTCATCCAGGAGGGGAACTTTCTTTCTTTGAACATGCTGGGAAGGTATAAGCAATAAATAAGGTGAAGCAACACAGATAAACCACATGTCCAGGAATACAGTAACCTCGGTATTATTAATAGCAGCAATGTCTTGGTCCCTGAGCAGCTCCTTTAACAACAGATTGCTGCAGCCACAGTGCAAGGAGCGCTACTACACACTACAACATAGCAATGACATAATGTAGCATTCTGTAACATCAACACTCATTACTGTCACTCATCATTTTTTTCCTCATACCTGTACCGTGCAATTATACATACAATATACATGTATATAATTTTCCCTAAACTATTACTACTACTACTGCTGCTGAACATATTTTTGCCTGTACAATAAGATTTTTAAAACTTATTTTCTACACCGTGCCACTATATAGTGTATTTTTAATTCTATTTTTCTATCTAATGTGTATTTTTTATCTGTTGTGTGTATCTGGAGCTGCCATAATGAGTGAATTTCCCCAGCATGGCATCAATAAAGTCTATCTTATCTATGGGTGACAATATTGCTCACAAGTTGATCATACTGCCAGAGAATAGCTATCACAGTTGGCGTTAGCAGGGTAACAGCAACACAGGGGATAGTTCACAAATGCACATGACTGAGACAGAGCTGATGCGGTTCAATGACAAATGGAGGTACAAAGGTGTACAGGATGGTGAAGCAAGGCAAGGGTCAAAATCAGAGAAGGAAGTCCAAACAGTCAAACAAATTCTTTAAGGAGCAGGCAAGAATCAAGTGTCAAATAAACAGGAAAGGTCCAAAACAGGCAGGTCTCAACAGATAAACGCATTATATACCACTGCCATGCAAATGTCTTATATCTATTCTTGTAAACATCAGTGCATGACAGTGGCCTAAAGAGCTCAATGCTCTGCAAGAAAATTCAAGCAAATAGGCAAAATACAAGCAAATGAAGACAACACCTTCACCATTTTGAAAACAAGCAAAGAGGGAAACGCTGCACATATTACACAACTAAGTAGCCAACATTTCAGAATATCAGAATGTTAAATCTTAAACATTTCTGTCTATTGCCTCTTTGTTGTCAAAGTGCAAATGTGTTCCTTAATTTGCTGTTTTTGTTTGTATTTTTGCAACTTGAGTGCTGCTTTTATGTTTGCTGGGTTGCATCTTATTCCTGTTGTTATGTCATGATTGCCGTCATTGGGTCGGTCTAAAAAACAGCAAGTGGAGCATCTGCTTTGTGCTTTGCTGTGAGCTTTCCACCAGAGAAAAAGGCCACAGGCTACATATTATGCAATGTGGTAAACTTCTAAGACTCCTTTGGCTTGAAAGGCAATGAAAACTGTAGCGCAGAATGAGAATCACAATCAATCCCAGATGTATCACTGAATCTTCCCAGAGTGTTTGTACGCAGGGCCGACAGATCAGATAATGATAGTCACAGAATGTTTTCATGATTCATTAGCTCTGCGTTGTGCTTGAGGCAGCATGTGGGCAGAGGAGGCTAGGCCAACTCCTCTGTAGAATTTATTCTCTGTACCTGTGCTGAGCAATGACTTGTCCTAAAAATAGCTAAGCTCACCACTAACTGGACCACAGCATCATCAACGTCATCAGTGTCTCCACATACCTATTAATCTCTCTATTGATTGGACTGTTCCATACTTGATTGCTTCTGATACACAGACGATTATGGTATAGGAAAACAAGCTCATTTGTAATTTAGGTTTACAGGTTTGTCTCATAATGATCAGGGCCCGTATTTATCAAGCTTCTCAAAATTACTCATAAGAACACTGCTAAGAACTGACTTAAGAGTAAAAAAATTCTTGGCTCAAAGCTGTGCTTCAAAGTTACTTATCAAGCATTATAGTCCTAATTTGAGTGAAGTGTAGGACTAAATCTTAAGTGTCAGTCTTAGTGCTGATTTATGAGACTGTGCTGTGCCACAAACAGATGAGGGATGACGATGTAGCCAAGGACCAATCACTGAATAGATTTCCTTCTTTAAGAATATTCTCAGATAAATTCACATTGAATGGTTAAACTGCTAAGAGGAGTTTATATTCAACACACGTTTAACATAAATAATTTTCAAGAGAATACATTATGATATAGGCCTACACATTAATAAATGAAAGATAAAAAAGTTTATCTTT
>NC_060171.1:16940484-16944346 GCF_021292245.1 Micropterus dolomieu | reverse complement strand
GAAAGATGCCGTTTAATTATCATTATTGACAAAATCCCTGAAAGAGTCTTTGCTATGCTCATCCTTTACATCTTACTTACCTAAAAGTCCCTTCAGGTCGTGTGTGCCAACAATCAGACAGGCTGAGCCAGAGACAGACATTAACACACATTATGGACATGCAAGTAAGAAGTGATAGATACCTTTTCAGCAAAGGCTATGTGCTGGCTAAGCAGCTTTTACTGGAATGAAGGGACTGCTTGGTTTGGATGCTCCCATCTATGTTAAATGCATCCATGGTGTAAACATATGTATATTATAGAGCTTCTATAGCAGAAATCCTGAGGCATTAACAAAGCCATGCATCAGTCCCCACTGACTGAGACGGACAAACGAGAGATTTGTGTTGTTTAGCAACAACTGTGCAATTGAGATCCTAATAGACCTTTTTCATAGCAAATGGTGAGAGGGGCAGCTGGTTCTGGAAGTTTTTTTCCCCAACTCTATATTCCCATTTAAAATGTTTGTTTAAAACGAGATCCTCCTCCTGGATAATGTAACAACCGGATAGGTTTATGCTATGACCACCAGTGAAATATCAGAGATAGGCAATATGCTGATGAATTAGCAATGACCAACCTTGGCTTTTATCAAACGTCCCCAGTAGACCATTGAAAAAAAATACATATTTCATATATCCACTCATTATTTTGCTGCTTGCAACTTCAAGAAACAGTCCTGCTGAGACAATGATGTAATTAATGCAACAACAAAAAATGATGAACAGATGTTACAATGCCATCACTTCCCTGGTTGCTGACTGGTCAAACATGCTTTACTGTTGTTTCTTTGTAATGATGTCCCCCTATAGTATGAATTTGAATCACACTTAGAGACTGGTGATTGAAGGATGAAAACGTTACTGCACTAAACACAAGAAAACATTCTACCCTGGAATTGTAGCTATAACGAAGAATAATCTCAGCTTGATTGCACCTCCTACAGTGCAACGCTCTTCAGCCATGACTGCCACCACCCTGCATCATTACCAAGCCAGCAGCAAAAGTCGGAGTGTGCTCCCACCAGAGGAGAGGGGTAATGGGATGTCCTGAAGGGCACCCCTGGGGGCTGTCCATAAGCTCTGCTGCCACTCTTCAGTTAGCCACCCTCATTAATTCCTACTATATAGCAAATGTAATGTAAGAGCTGTTTCAGGAAAACCCAAAGGAGGCGGGAGTGAGAGCAGTGGTCAATGAAGATGCTGCAGCAAAACTCATCCAGGAGGGGAACTTTCTTTCTTTGAACATGCTGGGAAGGTATAAGCAATAAATAAGGTGAAGCAACACAGATAAACCACATGTCCAGGAATACAGTAACCTCGGTATTATTAATAGCAGCAATGTCTTGGTCCCTGAGCAGCTCCTTTAACAACAGATTGCTGCAGCCACAGTGCAAGGAGCGCTACTACACACTACAACATAGCAATGACATAATGTAGCATTCTGTAACATCAACACTCATTACTGTCACTCATCATTTTTTTCCTCATACCTGTACCGTGCAATTATACATACAATATACATGTATATAATTTTCCCTAAACTATTACTACTACTACTGCTGCTGAACATATTTTTGCCTGTACAATAAGATTTTTAAAACTTATTTTCTACACCGTGCCACTATATAGTGTATTTTTAATTCTATTTTTCTATCTAATGTGTATTTTTTATCTGTTGTGTGTATCTGGAGCTGCCATAATGAGTGAATTTCCCCAGCATGGCATCAATAAAGTCTATCTTATCTATGGGTGACAATATTGCTCACAAGTTGATCATACTGCCAGAGAATAGCTATCACAGTTGGCGTTAGCAGGGTAACAGCAACACAGGGGATAGTTCACAAATGCACATGACTGAGACAGAGCTGATGCGGTTCAATGACAAATGGAGGTACAAAGGTGTACAGGATGGTGAAGCAAGGCAAGGGTCAAAATCAGAGAAGGAAGTCCAAACAGTCAAACAAATTCTTTAAGGAGCAGGCAAGAATCAAGTGTCAAATAAACAGGAAAGGTCCAAAACAGGCAGGTCTCAACAGATAAACGCATTATATACCACTGCCATGCAAATGTCTTATATCTATTCTTGTAAACATCAGTGCATGACAGTGGCCTAAAGAGCTCAATGCTCTGCAAGAAAATTCAAGCAAATAGGCAAAATACAAGCAAATGAAGACAACACCTTCACCATTTTGAAAACAAGCAAAGAGGGAAACGCTGCACATATTACACAACTAAGTAGCCAACATTTCAGAATATCAGAATGTTAAATCTTAAACATTTCTGTCTATTGCCTCTTTGTTGTCAAAGTGCAAATGTGTTCCTTAATTTGCTGTTTTTGTTTGTATTTTTGCAACTTGAGTGCTGCTTTTATGTTTGCTGGGTTGCATCTTATTCCTGTTGTTATGTCATGATTGCCGTCATTGGGTCGGTCTAAAAAACAGCAAGTGGAGCATCTGCTTTGTGCTTTGCTGTGAGCTTTCCACCAGAGAAAAAGGCCACAGGCTACATATTATGCAATGTGGTAAACTTCTAAGACTCCTTTGGCTTGAAAGGCAATGAAAACTGTAGCGCAGAATGAGCATCACAATCAATCCCAGATGTATCACTGAATCTTCCCAGAGTGTTTGTACGCAGGGCCGACAGATCAGATAATGATAGTCACAGAATGTTTTCATGATTCATTAGCTCTGCGTTGTGCTTGAGGCAGCATGTGGGCAGAGGAGGCTAGGCCAACTCCTCTGTAGAATTTATTCTCTGTACCTGTGCTGAGCAATGACTTGTCCTAAAAATAGCTAAGCTCACCACTAACTGGACCACAGCATCATCAACGTCATCAGTGTCTCCACATACCTATTAATCTCTCTATTGATTGGACTGTTCCATACTTGATTGCTTCTGATACACAGACGATTATGGTATAGGAAAACAAGCTCATTTGTAATTTAGGTTTACAGGTTTGTCTCATAATGATCAGGGCCCGTATTTATCAAGCTTCTCAAAATTACTCATAAGAACACTGCTAAGAACTGACTTAAGAGTAAAAAAATTCTTGGCTCAAAGCTGTGCTTCAAAGTTACTTATCAAGCATTATAGTCCTAATTTGAGTGAAGTGTAGGACTAAATCTTAAGTGTCAGTCTTAGTGCTGATTTATGAGACTGTGCTGTGCCACAAACAGATGAGGGATGACGATGTAGCCAAGGACCAATCACTGAATAGATTTCCTTCTTTAAGAATATTCTCAGATAAATTCACATTGAATGGTTAAACTCCTAAGAGGAGGTTATATTCAACACACGTTTAACATAAATAATTTTCAAGAGAATACATTATGATATAGGCCTACACATTAATAAATGAAAGATAAAAAAGTTTATCTTTAAATAAGCGCCATCAAAGGCGCCTACTACTCCTGTATTGCCGGCTATTTGTATGAACTGTGTTTGCTTCTGTCGGATTACGGGGGTGTTGTTGGGAAGTCGATGAAACGCGTGACAGTGAACTGCCATAATTGTTTCCATGACTATTCGGCTTATTGATGGTTGTGACGGCCAAAATCATCAGCATTACTGGGTTTGTCCTGTGGCAAATAAACGAAGCGTCATCAATACCTTCAATTTAACTGAAAACGCATTACTGTGTAAAGTCAGTGGCGAGATTACGTCCGACCCCATCTTATTGACTGCGTGTCGTCAAATAATTCAGAAACATTCCTCTCCCGAAAAATGCATGTCTCTGTCTCCACAGTGCCATCACAAGCCCCTACTGGCAGCTCCTAACCACTTGAGAGACCTCTCGAGCTGTCTTAAATAACTGGGAGAGTA
>NC_060171.1:16812115-16940464 GCF_021292245.1 Micropterus dolomieu | reverse complement strand
CATGCGTAGTTTTGCCCAGTTACCATACGTGATACGTACCAACAGAAGTGAATACGAGCTAGAAGCGCAACTGAATGTACGGGAAGCCAAAAGGTTAAAAAAGGATTGTGTTTTTTTCCGAAATCTAAGCGTTTTTTTATTTAATATTTTATTAGAAACGAGTTTTCCCCATCTGTCAATTCAATCTAGATTATTTATTTTCAAATAAAAAAAAAAAGGAAAAAAAATAAAAAATAATAATGATTAAAAAAAACAATAAACAATAATATAAGGAACTCTTTTTTCATGACTCGAGTCATGTTTTTCTGTTTTGTTATTAATAGTAGTTTAGGTTATTGAGTGCTGTATTTAAGTGTTTTTACTTTTTGTATATTTTTTAATAAAAAAATGTTTTTTTCTCAGTCCTTCATATAGCCCATGTTTTTTTGTTTGGTTTTTTTTGGGGGGGGGGCCTTTTTTCAGGTCAGAGCAACTGCCCTTCAAAATTCCTGTGCACGTTCCTGAAACGAAGCGTCATCAATACCTTCAATTTAACTGAAAACGCATTACTGTGTAAAGTCAGTGGCGAGATTACGTCCGACCCCATCTTATTGACTGCGTGTCGTCAAATAATTCAGAAACATTCCTCTCCCGAAAAATGCATGTCTCTGTCTCCACAGTGCCATCACAAGCCCCTACTGGCAGCTCCTAACCACTTGAGAGACCTCTCGAGCTGTCTTAAATAACTGGGAGAGTAAGAGTGATTCTTAGCTTTGAGAAATAATAATGTTTCTGAATTATTTGACGACGCGCAGTCAATAAGACGGGGTCGGACAGCGCAGGCATAATCTTTGTCAGCGAGTTGGTGAGGGACGTCATCTCATCATGGACTTTATGCAGTTCAAGTAAACTGAAGAAGGTGATGACGCTTAGTTTCTTTGCCACTGAACAAATGCTCCAATGCTGATAATTGAGGCCTTCACAACCATCAATAATCCGAATTGTCATAGAAACAATTATGGCATTTACAGCTCCACATAATGTCACGCGTTTATCGACTTGCCAACAACACCGGGCCCCGCGTAATCCAACAGAAACAAACACAATGCATGCAAATATTCAGTTTCCACAGAGTAGTAGGCCCAATTGATGGCACTCATATAAAGGTCATTGCTCCCAGCGTAAACAAGAACTTTTATGTGAACAGGTACCACAGCATCAGCACACTAGTTGTGTTTGATGCAGACTACACCATTTTGGATGTGGTACCCAAATGGCCTGGGTCTACCCATGACGCTCGGGTATTTTCTTTCATTTCCAATGCATACATCATTGAATGCGTTTTAATGTAGGCTATTCACTGGAAAACTCTTTATCGTCAAATGTGTGTTTAATGTAAACTCCTCTTAGGAATTTCACCATTCAATGTTAATTTATCTGAGAATTTTCTTAAATAAGGAAATCTATTAATTGCCTATTTCATCATTCAAAATCCCGTTTGCGGCACAGCAAAGTGTCATGAATCGGCTCTTAGACTGACAAGATTTAGTCTGACACTTCACTTAAATTAGGACTGAGATGCTTGCCTAACTTTTAAGCGCAGCTTTAAGCCAAGAATTTTTTTATTCTTAAGTCAATTCTTAGCAGTGTTCTTATGAGTAATTCTGAGAAGCTTGGTAAAACCGGCCCAGACCACCTTTGGCACATGGCAACCCACTGAAAATGATTAAACAACTCTTCCAATAAAAGCTAACAAAAGCTGAATATTTTATCTAGTCTTTTATATTTGCCAATGTTAGGCAAACAACTGAGAAGATAAAAGAAGTTTTTCTACTGTCCTCTTACCATTTCATATTATACGCAGCTCTATTGAAGCAGCTCTTGCACTGTACGCAGCCAGAGAGGCCCAGGGCAAACAATCACTCTTCCCTTACAAATGAGCTTGGAGACTGACGTGCTGGATAGCTGTGCAAACAGCCTTTTTTTACCTCAGAGGCACCTGTCTCCCACCCTGGGGACAGTAGGGAGCTCCGTGAACACCATTTATTGAGAGGGAAGCACCACTGTTGAAAAAATCCCCTCCAGACTGCTATTCTGCTGCCATATGGCACACCTCTGTCTGTGTACTCAGCCAAAACAAAGACACAGGCTACAACCAAGGGCTAAACATTTTTCCTAAGGTCTTTCCTTTGTTCTAATTCTGTAGATTTCTAGTACTACCACAGCACAATATATGCACACAACACACAATGACAAAATATAAGGAGACAGCAACAACTTCTTTTATCAAATATTGCTGCTTAAAGGGTCATTTTGCAGCCATGAATGCAGCTGTGTTTTTATCTAAAGGGCATTCTTTTTTAAGGCATCCTCTCAGTGTTTTGTCACGCGGCCCTCTAGTCTACCTGACTGACTGACATTTTCTACTGACATTCACGCTCCGCAGAGGATGAACCCTACTGACATTAGTGAGCCCCTGACCTTTCCTCTAGTGTCATCATCTGGTCAAAATTTCAATTTGTCCAACACTTTGGTTTATGAGTCAAAGACCTGCAAAACTAATGGCGCTCCCATCAGCCTCAGCTGTGCTTTGTCTTGAATGCTCCTTGGCAAATGTTAGCAAGCTAACACGCTAACTATATGGCAAATATTATACCTACTAAATATCAGCATGTTAGCATTTTGATGGTGTTTTCATGCTTACATTAGCATTTAACTCAAAGCACTGCTGTGTAGTACAGTCTCACAGAGCTGCTAGCCTGGCTGCATACTCTTAGACTTTAACCATACACAGGATTTTGGACCTACTTTTCTACAGTTTCATAAATTTGACATATTGTTGGGGTACACTCTTACAATTAACACTTTGTAAATTATATGGATTTCAAGTACAATTATTCAATATCCAATTGTTCCAAAAATGGATCTAACAGACAATGATGTCATCAGACTGTACTGAGAGCTCTCAATTTGATATTTAACTAAAAACAGATAAAGTACAAGACAGGACACAATGGCAGCAACTCTTCTCTAGTTTTACATAAAAGAGAGTAGGGGAGTGCATCTGATGGCTTAGAAGATTTCACATGACAATAATGACACAAACACCCCCAGAGAGACATTCACAGTGACAATCATAAGCACAACCGTTAAACCCTACACCCATGTCACTGCTTGGCCTGAAAACCCATTTTCCTCAAGACAGCAATGCCGTTGTTTAGCTCTTACACTGTTCCTAATATGATTTTCTTGTGCTAGATGAGGGAATAGCCTCTTGTTGGAGTTACAAACATCATAAGGCATAGAATGGAATTTTCTGAACAAAATGAAAAGATGTCTGTGATTGACGATGCTATGTACTCACTCTCAACTATAGTCAGTGAGGCGTGTGAGCAAATGGAGAGAGAGGCCAGTGAGGAGAGGAAAGGAGAGGAGAGGAGATATCCAAATAACAGGTCTCTATCTTGGTTTGTTGTCTAACATAACCAGTCACACAACCTAATGAACCAGGAATAATGAGAATGTGTTTCCTTAACTGCTTTCTAACAGTGGTTGTGGCTAAAGGAGAAGGACACCTGGGAAATATGTTGTGACAGGCAGTGGTTGCCTTGGTCATTGAGGCCAGCCTGGCTGGCTTCCAGGTTGTCCAGCTAATCACTGAGACTGAACAGATGACTTAGAAAGACATTCCACTGGAGTAATTCAGAGAAATAATGTGATAAAGGTGCAAATAACCTATGATTTCTCTTTGTGATGCTGTTATGTGCGGGCAAGACAATCTTTAATCTTCCAAGCCTCATTTCATTACACACACACACGGATATACATATATATATACATACACACACACACATATATGTGTGTATATATATATATACACACCAATATGTACATATATATATATATATATATATATATATATATATATACACATATATATATATATAAATATATTACACTCTAATGGTGTACAATAAAATGATTGTCTTATTAGAAAACCAAAGATCTTAAAATAAATCTACTTGCAAATGAAATACATCCTTGTATGTTTTAAACAGTAGGAAAATTCCAAATAGAAGACATAATCTTCTAATGCAACTGAGGATGACAGAAGCAGAAATTTATGGTACATCAGTTGAACTATAAAAGAAACGGGTGCAGCCATGTCAACAAGGACCAAGTGAAAATCCAAGATCGTTAAAGACAGCAGAGCTTGTAAATGCCTGCCCTTCTTGTAAGTGTTAGAACTTGTAATGGGAGAACCTTTGCCCTCGTTTTTTACATTCAAAAACTAAATATCATTACAAACTGGACGGAACAATGTCTTGATGTCAAACACACTACTGTTACTGTTTTTAATCAAAACACATTTGCTGAGTTGACCCAGAACCTGCAGTGGACAGCTGGCTTTGTGTCTGTGGCTTGTTGTGTATTTCAGCTGGCCAGCCTCTTTGTCTCCTGTGTGTGTTCATCTATCTCCTCTCCAGAGACACTCATCTCTTCTGACTGCTGCGCTGACACACACACAAAGGAAAAGGATTGCATGCACGAATAGCTGTTAGTGTAATCTGCAGGCCCAGACGCACATGGAGCACCGGGAGTCACCCAGGGCTTTGTTTGACCATAAAATGGAATAAACATTGACTGATGGATGATATGGCATGCAAATAATATATGCACACAGACACACACAGCGCAATCATACAGTGCTAACAAATACAAATAATGACTCTAATATAGCAACACAGCCTATCATCTACCTACCCAGCAGAAAACACAATTCCTTCTCTGGAGGAAAATTATCCAGAGTGGGTGGTAAATTAGACTTAGATGAATTAAACGTTAAGAGGGTGATTTTTCAAGTCTAAATACCAAAAACAACCAGCCCGCCTCGTCTCAACGTCTTGTTGCACCAGTACACACGGCTTTCTTCAAGCTCCTCCGTCTCTGCCAGAATGTACTGTCACAACAGAGACACAAAAGACAGTAGAGGAGAGCAGGAGTGAGATCCGCAGAGAATGAACACTCTCAGTGCAGCTCAAGTAGCCCTCTTCACAGGTATGAAGATGACAGGCTCTCGTATTTCTCTTACAGCTAGACACTCATTTGTGAGATTGCAGATTGCTTTCCTTTGTGACCACTTTCACTGTGATGCTCATGATCAAACACCGTCCTCATGGTAAACAGCACCAACCTGTAAAACACATTCTGCCAGATGACGTTGCTTCGCAGGGGATGACTTACTTTCTAATGAATATTGAGTTGAACATATTAAAGACGGATAACTTGCTGCCATTCCTTATTGTCAAGGGTATTATTGTTTTTTTAAGCATGCACTGGTATTAAAAAGACGACCATTTGGCACCAAAGAGCTCAATGTGTGCCAGCAAAACATTCAAAATTCTGAGTTTTTACAATCAGGTAGATCCATTCAGTCACTGTGGGCAGCAGTCTAGCTCAGTTTTTGTGCTACAACAATGAAAACAGAAGGTATACAGAATATACATTTGGGATATTGAGAGCACTGGTATTGGGTTGTATTATGTATCAACAGTTGGATCAATGCACGCCAAATTTAGACATTTCCATTTTCCACGTTCTGCAATCACATGCTATCAGTAGTTTTTAGGTGTGATGATACCCTCTGCTCACGAGATGAGACGATATCGGGTTCACAAGAACAAGCCGAGACAATGTTTTAACACTATTTTAAAGAAATCTTTAATGACTAATAAATATATCACTGGAAAAATAGTCCTTTATTTGACTGAAAGTCACAAAATGCAAAACAATGCAAGTGCATTTTAATATGTTGCTTACATACTGATAGTGTCTTCTCTGTCACTGTCGCCGTTTATTGTTTCCACCGGGTTCCCAAAATCCTGCCACACAAACAAGTTGCATGGGCATCTTCTATGCTAATTTCACCCTCACACTGTCATGCTGATATCGTGAGACAGCTTATCACCTCGGCAAGAAATATCACTTTTTAATGTCACACACCTACATTTACATTCTTGTTCTTTGCTGAAGGAAAATAAACTTCCATTGTTCTCCGCCAGCTGCAGTGGAGAGGTTGTGTATTCTGAGACATGCAAAGCACTACTGCACCAAGCATAACCTCTCTCATCAATGAAGAGCTTTTGCTGACATCATGCTTTTTGTTTATCGTAACACTCCTGGCAAACTTCTGTTGTGCGCGTCAAATATCTCTAAGACGCCAGAGGCTGATGCATCTGGCAGCAATGATCATATTACATTAAACGTAGAACATAGAACTTAGGTGCACTATTTAGCCCGCTGCTGAACTTCTCAACCCTGTCTACATGTTTTATTTATACATAATGAATCTGGTGGAGTTAACTGTGTTTAAACAGAACAATGTAAAAAGTGGATACTGAGGCTATACATATCTAGTGGTTAGGTACTGTTTATAAAATGGGAAACAAGCTGCTACCAAACAGTAATTCTGTCTGCTACACACAAAGCCTGAAGGACGTGACGGCTCTTTGTAGACTGAAGGACCTGACAGCTCTTCGTTAGAGGATCTTTTTACTTTTTACTGAATACATTATGTGTGACATTATCCAGCCAACACAAACTCATCCAGTCAAGTGAATACACCGTAAGTCATACCTCAATCTCCTGAAGCTAAATCCCAGAGGGACTGGAGCAATGAATCTAGCTGCCTTATGAAAATCAACTGAACCACAAATCCAGTTTATATAAACACTGGGGCTGGTTATTGTTTAAAAATGTACGATAACCAGTACTAATACCAGTATCCTTAAAGTGAAACCCATACCAATAAAGTACTTTATTCGAAACCTTTGATTGTTTGTATTCCACTTCATTCGATACCCATCATGTGAATGGAAGCATTCAGATGCGTAAAATGCCACCACTCCTATTTATTAAATAACAATGAAGTATTATTGAGATCCTCGGGCAGAGGTCTGCTGTCTGTTCCAGAGTCTCGACTGAAAACTAAAGGGGACAGAGCGTTTACTGTCAGGGCCCCGAGGCTCTGGAACAGCCTGCCCGAGGAAATCAGGTCGGCTGAGTCAGTGAACTCTTTTAAGTCCCTTCTTAAAACACACTTTTATAGGAGAACCTTTCCCAATCTTATTTGACTTTATTTGATCCCTTTTTATTTTATTCTATTTTACTTATTTTATATTTATCTTAAACGTGTATTTTAGTCTTTTCAATGTTTTCTTGCTTTTATCTTGTTTTGTTTCTGTATTATTGTCATTACACTTGTTAAAGCACTTTGTAACTTGTTTTTGAAAAGTGCTCTACAAATAAAGATTATTATTATTATTATTATTATTTGGGCAGTGTAATTTTAAACATCCCAGCCAGCATTCTCAAACTAGCCATCTGCCTTAGCAGTTCTTTTTAAGAAATATTAGCATGTCAGCCTACTCAGGGCCAGTGCATACTTTCAAACATTTTTGTGCATCTCAGCATGCTGAACTGCCAACTCCGTAAAATACATTACACTCGACATCACCACAGACGGTACTACTGAGTTATTTTGGTCGATACCTTAAAGGTATTGAGTACTGATACCCAGCAATAATGAACACTGAAAGCAAGAGGCTACAGTCAACCTTGGCCTGATCACGGAAACAGCAACACAATCCCAACTCTGTGACGAGTTGTGATGTTTCGTGCCTCAAAGCCCCAGAGCATATCATCTGTTTCAGCAATGACTACACTGAAAACATGAACTGAACCCACAGAGCACACTGAGTAGGCAAATGTGCTGAGGAGACAAATAAGACACGAGACACTGAGGCATGGATGGATGAAAAGGGGAGATAGGAGGAGGGGAGGAAAAGCAATCATTAGCTCAAAAAACCCTGCAGTGAGGCTGCATGCAGCAGCACCACAAGCCTGATAATACAGACAGAGAGAAAGAGGTGACCCGTGGAGCAGAAGAGGGCAGGATGATAGAGAAAAATAGCAGGAGGACTAAGTGGAGAAAGGAGAAATATGTCTCACTCTTTCTCTTGAAAAATGCTCTGATGTTCTAGGACATCAAACTTATGTGAAGCAAAGAAGACTGAACTGAGAGTTGAAGATTAAATTCATCTCTCTACCGCACTCTATCAGTACTTCCCCGCTCTGCTGGCTGGTTGGCCAACAGAACAGTGTCATGGCTGTCAGACCACGTCTGATTTCAGCTCAGCACCTGGCCTAAGTGCTGATGACACACCCATTATTATTAATTTCCAACACAAAGCAACTTTTGTATTGGAGCTTAACAGGATTGTTGGACTGACAAAGACAAAGTATACACATGCTCTGTTAAACATTTGATGAACAAATATCTTAAACAATATCCCACATAGTTTATAATAGAATAAGAATCCAAATGCACACAGATATACTGCAGATCACTACATTTTCAGCCCGCTAAGTCAGCAAAAAGTGCAGTTCTGCTGTTTTTTTAACTGTGGGTGTCGTAGCAAGAGCATATAACTCATTAATCTGCAGGGGCACAGGGCCTTAAAGTACAGAGTGAGACAAAGGCTGGATTCTCTTATACAGCAGAGAGGCCTAAAGACAAACAGGACCAGAGCGGCGTAGGGAGGAGAGGACAAAAAGTAAAGTCTGACAATGGATAGCAGCACAAGGACACTGAAGGAATGAAGGCAGAATTGCAGCTGCATGAGTAGAGCAATCACATCATAACACCAAATAACTTTTTTGTAGAAAAACCTTCCCAAACAACGTATTCCATGTAAAATCCAAACAATGGACTAAAAATAAAGCAATAAAGACAACATAATTTTCTTCCCCTTTCTTCTAAATTTGTATTGGTTTACACACTGTAGTGCAGCACCTATCATGACCAGCACTTAACCACTCGTCTGGGTGCAGGAGCAGTCCTTGTTTTTCACACACTTCAATGAGTGGATGTCCAGGCAGTATCTACTGTTTGGTGAGGTTCCCATTTAATGAAGATATTGGTTTGCAGCAAAAAATGACAAACAAACCCTGTGGTGGTTGGATGGCTGGCTTGGCTTTCTGGTCTGGTGTGTGAGCAGTAAAAACTGTAATACCTCCCCGTCACGATGCATGACTAGACTGTCCATATAGATTTCACCTACCACACTAATCTACACTGCGTGGTGAACTTTATACAGGCTACAAATTATAAACAGACATATACACAGCCCCACATAATGGCTCATAAACAAGGCAGACAACATATTACTGTTATATCCATTATCAGTTACATCGCAACTGATATAAAATCACACTTATATGCCCTCCATTAGCTGCTGTCTGCAATGCTGCAATCGTGTACACTATGGTCTCAAAACACAAACATTAGGGCAGTTACACAACAAAAAATGTTTCTCATTATAAAGGCGGTTAGGTTGTCCTACAGTAAATGCTGAGCTTTATATAACATTGCAATTAAAATTCTGTTTGATACCAAACTGTGCTTACAAACTTTTGAGGTCAACGTTTGAAGACAGCTCTAATCAGATTACCTCTCTGGCTTGAGGTGGTGCACCACTCCTGTGTATCATAACTGGAGGTAACAATCACCCTTCGTTATCTGTAATTGATCAAAGCTCAGCTCAACACTGTTTTCCCTCTTTTAAATGAGTTAAGCTATCCGAGGCTCTCCTTTTTGCAATCCCCACCAAGAGTTGCACCGCACTGTGTTAACTCATTTATAAGGCCACTGAAGCGTATAAACATCTCCAACTAGCTGTGCAGTCTGTTTGCATTGCTATGGCTGTAGGCTATCGCCTTTTAAAGTAAACCCAGGCCTGATAGGGGAACAGCATCGAGCTCTTGTCGCTTCTCTCATTAGCAGAGTGGTCACTAAAGTAATATTGCTCTGGTAGGAGGTTTAATATTCATGCCTCAAGGTGGACCATAACCTCAGGCCCCTCTTCTCTGTTTCTCTTTGTTACACAGTACACCCCAGGCAGCACAATGGAAGGCTCAGCAGACTGCTACCGACACACTGACAGACTGCCTGCCTGTTCTCTATCCAGCCCACACACACACACACACACACACACACACACACACACACACACATACTCACGGATGTAAGAGGTCCATTTGGTGAGACAAACACAAACAAGCTCTGCACCCACATTTAGCAGCCTCAGCATCCTGATACAACTAATTTGAGGGAGCAGACGAAACCTTCTGAGAGACGAAAGTGTTAATCTGTGTGAGCTCGTGTTTCAACGAGTGCGGAACTAAAGAGTCATTTGCCATGTCTTCTCCAGCTAAGCTCTGTTATAAATCCCAGTAAGTCAATGCAGGTTAGGCAAAGTTTAATTTCCCCGTAATATCCCGCTGGACTGTCAGAGCTGTGTGTGAGACAGCAATGAAACACTAGGGTGAAGATGAAAGTCCACATCCAAAGGCAGCAACAGAGCAGCAGCCCTTTGCATCCTTGACCAGATGCACCAGCCCTGTCACTAACAACAAGACATGACTGATAACCTACATCTGGCAAGTGGCTGCTCCCACATATCAAATCTCCATGAAAGAGATTGGAGAGGGCTGCAAGCCGGGGTTGTCCTGCCCTCCTCTGCTGTGTAGATTACACTACACTGAGCTAATCCTTAATTGTAACCAGCCATGTGCCACAGGTTCAGCCAATCGTGATGCTGGTGTGCAGTGATGCTGGTAAACACAAGTGATGTTCTCCTGAGGTTACCGCTCATGAAACATTCAGACCTAGCACACATTTTAATCATTCATATGAAGCATAGCAACAGTGTGTCAGCCACCATGAGCTCCGAACACACACACACACCTGCACACACATAAGTATGCACTCTTTAAACCCTGGCTGACGTACTGTATGCCTAGTGGACCTGACACTTCTGAAGGTCCTAACAGTGTTAAGTCAGCAAAGACCTGCAGTCACCAGGGATCACTGAAGTGTCACACTGGACGCTGCAGCTGAAACTGTAATAACTATATATTAAAAAACCTTTGCTCTGAGCTAGCTACAGTCACCGACTTTAAAATTTCTTGTCAAAATATAATTTCAAAACATGAATACACTCAAATACATTGATGCATTCTGTAATGACAAAGCAAAAACAAATCACTGAAAACAAAAACAATGAAAATCAATTGCAGTTAGAGCTGAGCATCAAACCTTAATAATTTTTTGGTATTAAAAACTGTCCAAAAGTACCAAAAACTGCCATTGAAGGTCTGGTCAGATTAGTAATTTTATTTACTTATTCTTTGATCACATAGTCCCTGATTTAAATCATTATTTCACAAATTCTAGACAATTTTATTTAAGTTATTGACAACATTTGCGTTTTTTTTTTTTCTTAAATGATAAGAAGGGCTTTAGCTTATATCTTATACTTTTCAACTTTTTGTTATAGGCCTTTTTTACAACAGACATTTTAACCTGTAACAGCAGGAAAAGCACAGGTGTTACTAATAACACTAATTACTCTGCTAGTGTGTCCCAGTAAGCCAGCATGCACAACACCAGCAACCCTAAAAGTGAATCGGCTAAAATGGAATTCAGCAGTCATTAATTTATTTACACCTGTGCTTTTCCTACTTTGACAAAATGTATCAAAATGTCCTCTGCGGAAAAAAGCCTTTTAGTACCAAAACTAAAACAAACACATCTAGCCCTTCATGTGAGCTTTAACAACAAGCGCATTTTTCTATGATAATAATAATAACATCACAGGAACTACGAGACTGAATGTGTGTCAAGGGCACAGTGGGACAATCCCAAGAGGGTCCTGGTTGGTGTGGGCATGGCATCAGTCACCTCACCGCCAGTGCCCTCCGATGGCATTCATGGAATAAATTACCTTCCCGTGAGCGCTAACGGCCAAGTCTTTGTCAGGGCTTTTGGAAGGGCAATCCTGACCAGTGAGTGATCTCACATTTTGTTCGAGTAACTGTGGAGTCGCCGTAGCAACAGCTGAGACCCTGGCACCCCTCAATACACACACACACACACACACACACACACCCATTCCCCGGGAGTCTTCCCACCAAGATGTCAGCAGACCTCAGGAGAACTTAAACAGCATTGCTTGTGGTCAAAGCAGCAGTACTACAGTTTTAATTTTGGGTTGACACAAGTTACGCTGCCCTCAAAGCTGGCGGTTGTGGTTTCCTCAAACAAAACTGTTATTATAAAACCAAGGGAAATCACAGGTTTCACAGGGTGCAAGCTGTAATTAACTCTGTATCTGGATTAGAGTGGGCCAGATCATTGTGCTGAAAGCCATTCAATAAATCTGTAATTAATTAATAACCACAAAACAGTGGAGGTTTTCTGCATGCGAAACTGATTTACATCAGTGGAGGAGAAAAAAAGTCCAGTGTATGTCTTACATCATCACACTTTTTAAATGCAGGCATTTGAAGAAATAATAATTGGCAAAAAAAATGCAAATCTTTTGAAACAACAGGGCTTGGGTGGAAGGGAGCTTAAACATACCCTACTCTTTCTATAAAAAAGGCTCCTCAAAAAGCTGAACAATCCTTTCAGAGACAAACAATAGTTTCCCCATGTCTGTAGAGACTGTCTTTCTTACTCTCTTTGTGCCTCCTCTCCCCACACAAAATTCACAATACCTTTTTTCAATTGCTTTACTGTGACAACAGACATACAGACACTTTAATAATGGAGATCCGGGAAAAATGTTGGCAACTGTGCAAGAGTGGCATATTTGAAACTTCATTATATGTAGGCGCTGGTAGACAGAACCTGCATTTAGATGTCTTAAGACTTGTCAATAATGCATCTGACAAATGAGAGTGTATGCTGCATTTATAGAGGGTGAATCCACTTGGTCTTATATAGTATATTCTTTACATGTGATTTATCTGTTACTCAGACATGTAAATGTAAATTAGACAAAAGTGAGGGGTACTGCTGACTCTCTCTGCTGCAAGACTGCATTAAAATCAGAGAGCAGAAGAGGCCTGACGGCAACAGAGGATTCCAGGCACTTCCATCAACCTGCAACTAGATGAGAGCTAAATCTACAGGGCTGTGTAATGATGAGTGCTCACTTTTTTTTCCTCCCCCAAACATAATGGAAAGATCCATAATTCATTAATGCAAAACTTAAGTTCATGCATTACAGCTGCCACATTTTCTGCCATTCCACTGAAAGCCCTCAAAGCTCAGCTGTAGTGCATGAATATTTTGTCTCTCTCATTTCTGTTGAGGATGTTTCTGCGGAAGGTGGCTTTATTAACGCAGACACCATGGAAATGTCCCTGTCAGTTAAGATGTTGACGCCTGATGTAAGTCAGGGGCAAATCTGAATTTGGAGCCAATAAACCCTTTAGGGAAAGGATGAGAGTATAATGGAAACAGGTCTAGTGGGATTAAAATCTCAGCACACTGTAAACAGGATAGGAAGGTGATAAAGACAAAGAGGGGGAGACAGAAAGCCAGAAACACATAGAGAAGTAGAGAGAGGAGAGACTAGAGACTGAGAATATATGACCTAGTTATGCCTCTTACTTTGCATTCCCTAGTCTAGGTGTCCTGGTATCCTGGGTGAGTTTGGTTTGTGGCAGGCCAGAAGCCTGAGCGGAAGGAAGGGCAAAGTTTGAACTAAATAAAAAACATGCTCCAGCTGTGTGGCTAGTCAGGTGGACTATGCCTGCTCCCTCAGGGCCAAGTTAGACAGAAAGATAGTCAGGATGCCAGACAGTCACAGCAGAGCCGGAGCATTCTCCTCTTTCACTCCACTCCCTTCCCTCCAGCCTGCTGACGTCAGCCACCCAGGCCACACGACTCTGCTGCAAACAGCACACCTGCTGGCTTCACAGTCCATCTGGCCCAACTCCATTTCTGGCTCAGCTCTCCAAGCAGAAATGCAGGTTTGTTTACAACCTGGGCACACAGTCACGAACCTAAAGTAATTGCAGTATCTATTTCACGCTAGCTCGTGGGAGAAAGAGGAGCGATTGCAATACAGCCTGCGGGTGATAACAGATATCAAAGTGACAAGAATCGCACTCGTTTTATTAATGTTTCATTGTTTCACGTTGCAGGTTAAACGTTTCCTTGGTAGGCTATGTAATGGAGCAGCTTCAATTTGTCAAATTGTTACTGACTAGTCAAAGAATTCTCTAAGGATTTCCTTACAGCCCTTTCCTACAACTGTACAGCATCCACAAAGGGAACAATGCTGTAATTGATGTGACAGGCCCTCTCACATTCTTTTTAAGAAATCAGCATGAACATGAAACTGCGCAACCATCAAAGCAATGCTTGTAGTGGTGAGACAAAAGGTGGAGAAAGATAGTTTAATATGACTTTTAATATACTGACAAGCAATATGTCTCACTGTGGTAAATGACCATTTTCATGGAAGAAAATGCCACACATTATGCACATATGGTTGCTGTGTTCACTGAATGACTACGTTCAACCCTGCATCAACATCACACAGCACATTTCAGCTATGTTTCTACCTGTGTAGATCTACGAGAGCCACATTGTTAAACTTAGTAGGCATGTTCTACAGAGCAGCAATGGGTTAGCCCGTGACAAGTGCATTATTGATGTCAGAGGTTCAAGTGAAACTGCATGAGCAACAACACTAAAAGATGAACCAGCAGGCAATAATTTGGCAAGCAGTACTGCCTCAAGCTTAGAGACAAACTGACACAAAATAATCCTGCCAACATGCCCTTTAAGTGTAAAAGAGTGTCAAATGCTTTTGACATGCCATCAGCCTGAGCTTGGGGAAAATAGGGAAATGCCATGTCTGTCCTACAGAGCTCCCTGTCATCTCAAAACCTGCCACCAATTCACTCATTTATTCTGGCATCCGTGGGTCCTGTGAGGGAAATACATTCACATGAATCAGCCTTATGTTATTTGAAATTACAAAAAAATAAGTCCACATGATTCTCTTCAGGATCTGTAATTCCTCCTGGTGGACACCAGCAGCGGGACGTGCAGGCAGGCACTTGCAGTCCCTCTGCTCAAACAGTCGCTTTTCTGTCTGCCAGGTCAGACACAATTGCCGCGATATTCAGTGCTAGAGTGAATAAAACTGTGGTCGACAGGTGACTAACCTGAATGGTGCACGTATATTCCGTATCATCCAGCAGTCTCACGGTGCAGCTGTATTCCCGCTCAAGATTCCTGATGCTGCCACTCATAAATCGGCTCAACATCTTCTCGGAGAATCGCTGCTCTGCGTCTAGGACCAGAACAATAAACTCAACACCAGCGTGCAAGTGAATGTCACAATGACCACAATTCCCGGTCCCCTAAACGACCAGGAGCCACGGATTCAGCCGCCGAGGCGTGCACCATTGTCGTCCCGTTAAGTTTTCGTGCGGTGGGCCCGTGCTAAGAGCAGAATCCAAGGATGCCCGCTTCCAGATCCAGAGGCAGCTCTCGGCCCCGTTGTATGTCTGTGGGAGAGCCGAGGATTATCTCTCACCATCCACCGCTGCCACTTGAGCGAGCGGGCGGGTCCCAATGAAAACTGACGTCAAAGTGAACCAACGGGAGTGTATGGCATTTTCTCTGCGCTTTAATACCCAACATTGTTTTTCTCACGCCGCAATTTGTCCTGACACATGAAAAATTGCGGCTATCCATGCCCGGAATATTCTAAAAATGGCTGTTTGTGAAATATCAGCCATATAGGATACTTATTATTAAGTAGGCTATAGGGTTAATATTACAAAATTAGCCTACTGGGTGATGACAGCCGTGTCCTAACTAATTGTTTTAACCAAAAGCTGTGGTGACAAAAAGCATAGATCCAGAAAACTCAGGCCATTGGCTTCTTTTGGCTGAGATGTCTTAAATAATAATTAGGAGCGTGATTAAGAATAAATAGTTGGCTAAATCAAATATCACCTATCACTATGACAAGCTCCAGATGCAATATAGGCTACCTGAACAGAATATTACACATACATACCATTCAATGTATCGTGGGGTTGACTAACCTGCTCTCATGGCAATTCTTTGCAAAGGAACCAAAACCACCTCAGTCTTCCGTCCAATGGCCTCTGGTGTCACAGCACTCTAAATGAGTTTGTAAAATTGTAAGGAGTTTTGTCCAACTTGAGGTAGACCTATACTCCAGCCTGAAAAGGGGGACAAGGGGACAAGGCATGTTTTATACGGACTATGATAAAACTCTTCCTGTCATAGTGAATATTATGTATTCGACTGCCACCTGCAGGCCAGTCCTCGTTAGTGCGCTTTAACCCCTCTGATGGTTATAACTATATTTCACTGTTCACTTCAGTCTCTAACGTTCAAACAATTCCCTACGTAATAAAACTCATCTAAATGTAATCTTTTTCCAAGTATTTACAAAGGGAGACCGCTATTTATGTTTCGGGAGTCCGACAATGCAACCCAAGGTTTCTAATACAGAATACCACATTTCACAATATATAAGTGTTCTTGTGTGTCGGCGTTGGCAAGATTGGATTGTGACATTAAATAACTAAGTTCCAAAATGTATGCTCCTGTACGGTTCCTTGCCGTGACCCGGATTCGAACCGGGGTTGCTGCGGCCACAACGCAGAGTACTAACCACTATACGATCACGGCGAGCTATCGGGAGCTGGTGTAGCGGGTGGAAATTATGCCTATAAGAGCTATCACAGTAAATGTCGTAATGAACTCCATTTAGCTTGTAAACAAATTGCCAATGTATCGTTTGGGGCCACAGTGACTAAATGAAGCAAGAATGACAACGTTTACAGCTGTAACGGCAGCTAGTTTAACGTTAACTAAAGTTTGACTAGCAGCACTAACCCCTTAACGACACGCGTGGACCAACATTGCTATATGGAGTAACGTTATGTAAGTTATGTCCACTTGCTAAAGAAGTGGACATTGTCTAAGCTAGTGAAGTGTAAAAAAAATAAATAAATACATAATGCTAGCTTTGTAAGATGCTAGGTCCATGCTGTTTAATGTTAATTAAAATAGCTGTCAAATTAACGCTAACGTTATGCTAAATTAACGTTAACTTACCTTGGCGAAGTTACGTTAAATTTACTCAATTGTTATATTCTTTTATGATTATTCTTTTACTCTTAAGACTACACTGAACCCCTAAATGGAAAATAACATATTTCCCGTTGGCTTACTTACAATAACTAATCTTAACATGGTTTCTTAACATTTTTGTGTGTAACCTTACATATTGAGGGTAACAAAATGAGTCTTAGTCATGCAATGTGGTCAAAGGTAGCATACACGTATTTGTTTACATATTGTCTCGGTCAAGTTTTAAAACAAACCAGCATTCACCATAATTGTTCCTTCACATTAAGTCTATTCAATTACAAACGTTGTAACGTTAATTCATTTAAACTACACTGAACAAACGCAAAACATTTGTTTTTGACTTTATTGAAAGACTTTCTCTATGTACACAAAAGGCCTATTTCTCTCAAATATTGTTCACAAATCTGTCAAAATCTGTTTTAGTGAGCACTTCTCCTTTGCCGAGGTGTGGCGTATCAACATGCTGATCAGACAACATGGGTGTTGCACAGATGTTCCTTAGGCTGGCCATAATAAAAAGCCAATCGAAAATGTGTATTGGGAGGTGCGGGGCGGTCCGGAAACCAGTCAGTATCTGGTGTGACCACCATTTGCCTCACGCAGTGCAAAACATCTCCTTCGCATAGAGTTGATCAGGTTGTTGTGGCCTGTGAATGTTGGTCCACTTCTCCTTCCACTTACATTTATTCACTTAGCTGAGGCTTTTATCGAAAGCAACTTACAATTGCTAATTATGTCAGAGGTCGCACACATCTGGAGCAACTACAGGTTAAGTGTCTTACTCAGGGACACGATGGTAGATGTGTCACAGTGGAGAATTCACCACAGCAAAGGCAGGCGTCTTATCCACTGTGCCATCATTACCCGTCCTCTTCAATGGCTGTGCAAAGTTGCAGTCAAGTCGAGACCCCGATGAGGTCGACAAGCATGCAGATGAGCTTTCCTGAGATGCTTCTTGATAGTTTGTGCAGAAATTCTTTGATCATGCAAATTGATTGTTGCAGCAGCTGTCCAGGTGGCTGGTTCAGTCAATCTTGGCGGTGAAGTTGCTGTATGTGGAGGTCCTGGGCTGGTGTGGTTACACGTGGTCTGTGGTTGTGAGACCAGTTGGATCTTGATATGCCACACCTGTGAGGTGGATGGATTATCTCGGCAAAGGAGAAGTGCTTACTAACAGATTTTGACAGATTTGTGAACAATATTTGAGAGAAATAGGCCTTTTGTGTGCATAGAAAAAGTCTTAGGTCTTTAAATTCAGCTCATGATGAATGGGGGAAAAACTTTGTTCAGAGTATTATGTAATGTTTCAAAAGAGTGACAATCAAAATAGTGATTAAAGTAGTCTTTATTACATAAATTATTAACAGTAATGGTCTTTAATAGATAAATTAGGCTAGCCAGTTTGCCACTGATGAAAAAGTAAGGTTTTAAAGTATTGTACAATTGATAATGAAAGTAAGTGTTAATGTTTCTACAGTGTTGAGCTAAGAATTGAAGGCCGGTAACGCAAACAGAACACAAAGTCATTCACGCACTCATTCATCATCACCAACCACAGACAAAAATTTAAAAAATAAAAAATAAAAAAAAATCAGCAACACAGTGATTACTAATCACCTCAGTGAGTTTTCAAACTAGTATTTACAATAATAGGTACTGGTACATGTCTAATGTCGAAGAGTGAAGTCTTGCAGTTCATTTTCATCGTTCTCTTCAGGTTCGTTGCTCCTTGGAAATGCAACTTTAGCAGCACACACTGCCTTTCTGGTGAAAGGACGACATGGACCAGCCGGAGTCTGTTGCAGTGGTGGTTTGCTGCTTGAAATGTTGCCCATACTTTGAGCAGGAGCACCTTCTTGTTTCTTGGCTGTTGATGCATGATTCCTCCTGTACAGTTTACAGGATGCCATTAGAGGCTTTCCTATGTCCATCTGTTGGCTTTCTGTCTGGCGCAGCTTACTGTCCATGTGAGTATAGTGTAGATCCACCTTGATGACCAGCGATTCCTAAAAAATGATTAAAAAAAATATTGTCACATTTATTGTACATACTTTCTTGTAAAGACAAGAATGGTTTTGTTTTTAAGTAACACTTAAGAAGAATCAGGACACATATCATTGTACTTACTTAGGCTAAATAATGCTGAACTAATGCTTATTTATTGCAAAAAAACGTATCATACGTATCTATCCTTTTCAGACATTATTAATGTTGAACTAGGTGTGAAGTAATTACATAAATCCACAGTGACTTCACTATTATTTCATGGTGAGCGACAGGAATTCAGGATACATTTTTCACACATGTATGCATTAAATCATCATGAGTTATGCATTAGTTATGCATTAGTTATGCATTACTTAATTACTACTTTTTTTATTTGAATTATACACTGCATACCGTAAGCTTTTGAAGAGCACACAGTCGCAGAGTACAGTCTGGGTTATCAGTTTTATTAAATAGTAGAGAGTCCATCTCCTCTGACCTGCCGGGGCCGGAAAATATGTCTTCCATTGGCTAAGGATACACAGAATAAAAAGATTGGTCAGCATCATCATGATTTTTAACCAACTATATGAAAACAAGTATAAGTTGACTCTCAAAAAACATGCCCTGCATTTACACTGGCCTAGAACTGACTCACTGCTAGAACACTGATAATCAGCCACTAGATGTCAGTATGGTCCTAGATTCAGTAGTGGAAACGTGCACAAAAGAGAAGTGCAGCAAAGAGCACATTTCTATTACAACTTCCTGCTTTGTCTTTGTGGTTACAGCAGGCTGGAAGTCTATATATGGACAGAACTTCCTCAGACGTGAAACATGGGGGTGAATGGTCATCAGTGAGAAATTCCTGCTGGCTAATGGAAACCGTCAGTTTTCTAGGGTGAGTAACGTGGAATTTATGATGTAGATACAACTTGCAGTTTTTAAACGCAATGTTGACATTGGTGACTCTTACAAAAAAAGTCAGAATTCAGTGACATAGTCAAAAAACTGAAGGCAGTTATGTACTATTGGAAAGGGGACATTTCTGTATGCTGTCCATTTTGCTTTTACCTATAGTGTGTTTTGTGTGTGTCTTTATCAAAAATGAAAATGCTTTTGTACAAGAATGCCACTGTATACATCTATTGTGGGTCCTATATGGATGACAATAAAACTTGACAGGATTTCAGATAGTTTTAAGTAAAAATAAATATTTACAGGCATGCTACTCAGAGTGACGGTGCAGTCCTGGGTTCGGGGGCCTGGTGTCTTTACAGTGGCAAACACCACCAAGACATTAGAGAACAAAGCTGAGAAGCTGACTTCCACTTCTACTCGGCATAGGAACACCAGCCGCTTCCTCCGTGGTAGCTCTGAAAGGAAATATGAAAGGGGTGTTTAAAGATGAGTTAAAGCAGCTGGTTTTGCCAAATTAGGGACTTTCAGCCTCTCTGTTAACTTAGGCTGCAGACTTGAATTAAAAATAAAAACATATTTCAATGTGAAGGACATAACAAGATTATATTTTAAAGGAGGTTACGTACATTTGAGGAAGTTATGAGGTGTCAAAATACAACTTACTTTCATCAGGCATGTAAATACACTTTATTAAATGAACCACTTTCCTGTTTTGATTTATCAAAACCAATGAGTAGCTTTTTGAATGGTGCTCAAAATATCACATTAAACCACAGTGTCTGCACGTTGTCACGCGTTAGAGTGTAGGAGGTGTGAGAAAGACTAAGCAGGACAATCACTATCTGTCACTAATGGTAACAACAGATTAAGAAATGGAATTGTGGGTTACTTGACAAAACTACACTACATTTGGACTGTGGATATATTTACATATCCTGTCTTCAATGTGATTTGATCTGTAGGTCATAGGAAAAAAAACATAGTAAAAACACGTAGGTTTAGGGGATTTTCCCTCAACTCACCATTTGCTTGTCTCCAACAGGCATCTCTCAGGTGTAGTTCCCTTGTGTGGCCGGTGGTCCGAACTGGATCTGCAAGGGATCGAGGTTCTTTCAGGGTGTGTTTGATCTCCACCACCTGCTTGCCTGTGACTAAAGGATCTCTGCCCAGATCTGGTGTAAACGGAGGGAGAACATGTGCGTAAATACGATGCCAGTAAGATCTAAAGTCAAGAGCAACTTCACATGCAAATGCAATTTAGAGAAAAATCAACACATCATTAACTACTAAAAACACTTTATAAAATCTTTACCAACTACAACAGCCTGTTGCACACACACACTCTTCACTCTGATCAAGGGGACTGTCTGAGTTTTGCAATAGCAGGAAGAGAACAAGGAGTGAGTTTTAGAAACGTTCATCACATTCACATTGAATGTGAACATTCACAGTTTTGAGGAATTTAGGGAAATTTTACAAATTAGATGGTTAATATTCATAGTAATTGGACTGGACTAAATTAAATTAAACCTCTCTTACAAGATTCAGTACATGCAAACATGAATCATTAAAAAGGTTAACAGGGTGGAATGGCTGACCACTAGTGAAACCATGTTCAAATAATATATTATAGATTTATGCTTGGCTTTTGAGAAGATTTGGCATCAGGAAGATTTGGGCCATGCTGTCTTCAATCTCTAAATAATTCCCAGACAAGATGAGCAGCAGCCCATTTTGTGGCTCTGGGACTTTAATTTAAAAGTACAAAGAGTTGAAAGATTAAAAAAAATAAATGAATAACCAGTGGTTAATTTGTTCATCACACATAAACACACAGAGTTCTGTCAGCAGGACTTCCTGTCCTGCTAGCACTGATTTTGTGAGTGAATTCATGAGAGCAGTGGCGGGGGTGCCCAAACGGCAGAGCAGCTGTCTTGCACTCTGCGGCTCTCATGTTTCTTGCTGTTCTCTAGCCAACAGTGTTAATTTCCAGAGAATGAGGTCACATGCTAATGGTACCTCGAAAAATTATTCCACCAGAGAGCCATCAAACAGACAAACACGTTTTCAAGACGGGACAACTTGATAGCTCCCCACTTCGGCTACGTCACAGCTATGCTTACAAGTCCTGAGTAAACAACACTAAAAAGAGTTGCCAACGATTATAAAACACTAAAGGACAACCTGTTCCCCTTCAGATCTGTTTACCCTCAATCTGGAAGAAATTAATGGACATAACTAAAAATAAAAGCGGAAAAGGATTCGTACTCTTTTATAAAGGACTCGCTTGTAAAAGAGACAGTGTCTCAATGAGACTTTTCCTGTTTAAATAAAGGTTTATATATATATATATATATATCTTTGGGCTTGGAGTTGATATGGTTTAAACTTTAATCTCAAACACTAATGATTTTAGTATCAGCCATAAATTTGTTCACTTGAAAGGACCACTTCTTCTTTTTAGCACTTTTACCACTAAAAAAACACAGCATGGTGGGGGAAAAACTACACCTATCTTTTATACAGCATCATTTTAGATTAGTTCTTAGGCTGATATATTTTGGATTTATCGTCATGTTCTCAAAAACTAAAACCGCAACGGTGTTTGAAATACGTACCCTCAGACACCTTCTCTAACACATGTGTGACTTTCTCGAACTGTAGGATGTGCTCATTCAAGTACTTAGTGAAGATTCCAGTACTTTTCCCTCCGTCCTGGACCTCAAAAGCCTCAGCATCTTCACATCTGCATGGTTAAGTGAGGAAATGTTCAAAAGGAGTTAGCAAAAGATTTAGTTCTGCTATATTATATATATATAAAAATTAAAAGTACATACGTGGCATAACCGTAAACTGTGTTCCCACTGGGTCCCAATGGCATGATGTATGAAGGTATGCAATCCTGGTTGTACCTGTAAGTAAAATACAGTTTTAACAAGAATGAAGCACTCAAAATAAATCCTGATAACTTGGGTATTCTCACAAAAATAAACAGTATATGTACATGTATGGTATAGTAATAGTTTATTTTTGTCTAATAAAATATGTATAATCATCAATTTGCAAATAAATGTGAAAATCCATGGGTCATGGTCATCTCTTAGTGAAAATAGAAATTAATTACTACACCCACCATTTTCTACAGGTGTCCAGTAGGATTACACTCAGCGCAGTGTGTCTTTGCTGCATGCTGAGAACGATCCTCTGCACACAGACACAGTTTTCAGGTCGGTACGGTTGTGGAGCATCAACAGCTACCAAGTAATTTCTTCCAGCACGCTCATACCCATGACCCGCATAGTAGAAAAGGCCTGGCAAGAGTTATACAATACACATCCTGTTACAGCTGCAAGACCATAAGAATTGTAAACATTTTGAACTGCACATAGTGTAATAATCATATTCTGCTTTCTCATTTTTCATTATTAGCAAGAGGAAGCAGAGAATAGTGATAGGCAGCATCATTCTGACACAGCATGACAGTTCTCTTACCATTGTTTATATTTTATCAACATAATTTCATATTATACAGCTCTGTGACTAAAGTGTATACTTGTGTACCTGTCTGCTATCTGTCTGTAGTTATGGTTTTGCCCCCCTGGACAATATGACTAGTTTGCTCTAGTTATTAATCACTAAATGTATACTACAATGCACACTACAATTTTTGGTTTAACACTGTGTAACTGATCACACAGAGAGACAGAACAATATTTGCCTTATTGTCCATTACCCTCTACAAATACAATATACAGGCATTAAGCCATATAAGCTCCATGTACGTGACTTCATGACACATGGCAAGTGGACAACAACAGATAGGTGCAACAGAACACGACAAAGGATGTTACAATGTCATATTTCAAATCCATGTCATTCTTTGAATGACTATGTCAGCACTTCCCCGAGGACAAATTATACTACTCACCATAAACTCCTCTGTCAAGGAGCTGAATGAACTTGTCAATAGCGGCCAGCATCTCCTCCCTTGTTAAATCCAGCAGAGAAACCACTCTGAAGCCAAGTTGCTGCAGGAGGTTGGCCAGCTCATGTACATCCATAATGGGGGCCATCAAGCCAGGGTGGTTGGAGTAATTCAGGTTGCCAATAAGTAGGGCAACTTTATCAGTGGCTAAAACAAAGATCAAAGTAGAATTACGGTGAAAACCACAAGGAAATTTGAATGCATACTGTGATAGATTTCCTCTCTAGCTCGCTTAAAATAGAGTGGGTTGACTTTCTTTCCACAAAATTGTACCTGTGGTTGCTGCAGAAGGGGGCTGATCAGTTTGCACTAGAGAATATTAAAAAAGAAGCACAAAATCAGTTAATAAGTCCAGAAAGCACATTAAATTTTTACTATTAAACAATTTTTTGTTAAATGCACTGTACACACCACAACATAAGTTACAAACGGGCAAAAAACTGCAAGGACTAGTTTCACTTTCCTGTTGTGTGGCTAAGGCTCGGATCAAGTACTATTTGGAGTCTAACAACTTCCTTTTCAGTCTGTAGAAATGGGAAAGTACCTCCAGCATAATGGAAACAACTTAATGCCTAAGTGCTAAATCAGTGGAATCAAAGGAGTGTAAAGAAAATGTTTTTCTTCACAGCCCTTTCATTTGAAATGAAGGAAACGTCTGAGAAAAATACAATGATAGTAGAAAAAAGTAGTTTCAGTTATGATTTACCAATGTCAACATCGACTGGTTCAGTCCATGTCTCTTCTAGTACGTTTGATATGGAGCACAGGTATGAACCTCCGTGTTCGGCTGTTGCATGGTCAATCTGCAAATACCACAATAGATTATATTCCTACCGTGTATTTATAGCTATTCTCCCACATGTTAAGATAACTCAACCAAAAATCAAAACATTGGCAAAATATTAACTAGATTTTCTAACTGAGTTACATGATTGGTGAAGGAGTCTGTGAAGCACAGTGTAAACAATCACTCTCAGCAGTGAGGTAAGTAAATACATGCCTGTCATGATTCCCTACCTGCAGTGTGCCACTAGTCTGGTCCAGTAGCGGCTGTCCATTTCTGTACCACTGATAGTGTGGCGTGGGGATTCCAAAGGCAGCGCAGTGGAGAGTAAGTTTTGTACCTTGTCGGACTGTCTGGGGTTTAGGGTTAATAGCAATGTGTGGCTCACCCTGCCAGTGTACTGGCAAACCTGATCATGTTTGAAAAGAGAGACAGAGATTCAAACTCACAATAATAAAGTAGCAATATGTATAAAACTGACAGGCAGAGGCAAGTAAAGCACAACACTGCTACATTATAAATCAACATGAGAATGGCACAACGCATACCTGATTTATCAATGTCCAACACCTTCACTTTCACCCACTCGCTGAACACGCAGTTACAAAAGTGGTCATTCACTCGACAGACATAGAGCTGACTTTTTTTAGCTGTGAATGTCAAGTCTGCTCCAGTGCCACCACACACCTTGAAAACACAACAAAATAAGTTAAACTAGGTAAAGAAACATTCATGCAAAACTTTTAATGTGTAATTCAAAGTAGCTAGTTAATCCTTTATTTAAACAGCTGGTTTCATTGAAGATCAAGATCTCAGATCAAGAATCTTGTGCACCAGAATAAACAATATAGTATAAGCATAAAATACACAACAACACACAATTCTCATACACAGTAGACATTCTGTCCACATTAAACTGTCAGACAAAATGCAAAAGTATCATGTTTTTTAATGCACAAAAGTAAAATCCACATAGGCCTACCTCCTTTTCATCATCACTGAACCACTGGTAGTGGAGGATGCCTGTGCCCTCAGCGCGGACACTCAGTGTCACCTTATGGTTCACAGGTACACACACAGAGACAGGATGGCACACTATGACAATTTCTGAAACAAATTAATTGAGATTAACAGTCATCTGAAATCATATTCCCCTTTTTTTCCACTGAACGCTGAAGCTGTGGTGTGATGTAGAGATATGACCTACCTCTGATCATTATTCGACAGGGTTTGGGGCCAGATCCAGTCATCAGTGCATTTTTTTTCTTCTTATAACAGACTGTAAGAAGTTGAGTCAAAGTTTATTTTTTGATAACTCCCTATAACGTTAGTTGTCCACCGGCCCATATAAACTAAAACTACGACATCAATAACATCTGTAAATATGATGCCTCGCCTCAGCCGCTAACTTCTCATTTCTTGTGAAGTAACGTTAGGCCTAAGCTTTAAATCTTCACCGCAGTGAACAATACAGTACACTCAGTTAGAAATGTCGTCATTTAGACATGAAAAAAAGTAAACACACATGTTTTATTGCATACCTGCCGTCAGCCTTGTACCAGTTGAGCAGTTGTCGGACCTGAGACTCAATATGTTTTCCTCCAGCCAATCTTCATAATTTAAGTAAATGGGTGCAACGCTTCCGTTTCCCGGAACGAGACGACGTACACGCACTCATTACCGGTAAGTCTATAATATGGGTACATATCATTCAACATAAAGATTGTCTCGCCTACGGTACACTGAAAACATAGAGAGATTTATTTTGATTTTAACATAACAATATATCTCAACTTGAAAAGCAGCCAAACAGATAGACTCTGCGCCGGTTAAGTTGATAGGAACCGTGCCATTAAAGCCCCTATTTGTGACATTACGGTAATGAGCAATCTGGCTCTATTTCATGTGGTGTACTAGCGTAGGCTGAGTTGAATTTAGGGATTTACAAATGTGCCTTTAAAACGGGACAAACGCACACTGAGACTTTCACTGAGATAAAGAAATCAAAGACTATTCTAGATTTAGTCTGGTTTGTGTTAAACACAGCATAGTGTGTTTAATATCTGAAAATGTATAGTCTTCAAATCCGTTTAAAGTTTTTGATCATTTATTGACCATTAATGAAAGCATTTAAATACAAAACGTATTCAAATCATGTCTTGATTCTATTTTGTCATTTTTCTACATTTAAGAATATAATTAAATTTTTATATTATATATTATTATATAATATATCATTATATATTATATTATTATATATTTCAGCATCCTTTTCACATTGCAGACATCAAGGTATATGTCAAAAGGGTATTAGATATATATATAAAAAAGACATTTGCCTGGTTTGAGGATGTGCTTTGTTTGTTTCAAGTCAGCTTTATAAAGTACTGCATAGTCACCCTATATCTTTTTCCAGATAAGGAAAAAACTCCCCAAAAAACTTTAACAGGGAAGTGAACAATTTCTGTTGGTTTGTTAACACTGTTGCACCTTCTTTGAAAAAAATGCATTTAACTTTTATTTAACCAGGAAGGCCTAAAATCCTTTTCCTTTTTCCAAGAGTGTCTTGCCCAAGTTAGTAGTGAGATGCAGACAAACCAGTATTACATAGAAATGTGATTATTAATGAGGAATAACATTTCTAATACAATTGTATATTTCATCCTAGAAACAAACTAAATATCACTGTAAAACAACTCAATAACTGTCTAAACCCATAAAAATAAAGAAGAACAATAACATAATATACAATATATCAGTATTCTAAAATACCAATGCATCATTAAATCAAAATATGGATTTTGTCAGCTGAGCCTGTGTTTGTCTAATTGATGTGAAATGTGAGCAGCAAATGGGTGTCTATGTTTTGACCATGTGTTGCAATACGAAGTGAGGGGGGAAGTCCTAGCAACTTTTGAGCAAAGCATAGGACATTGACCATTGGTTGTCATCAACATCATGAACCATATTCCACAGACATGTTTTGCAGGTCCACATCCACTATAGTGTCTCACTAAGATGGAACACCCTTTTTCCAATTTATTAAGATGGATCAAACTAAAGCAGTGACATTTTTACAGTATGACCGCTAAATGAAATGACAGATTTTTAGGAATGTGTTCTGGTTTAAACAGTTAGCTTTTACTCTAAATTCAGATTGTTTTTTAGACTTATTTGCGAAGCCTAAAGTTTAGTTTCGGAAAATCTGATGTGCTCTTGGACCTATTTGTAGGGCTGCTATAAATAGGCCCCTACTGGCAACACATGCATGACTATGATAGGCAGTTACAGAGATTTTCTTCACAGACTCTGGCTCCAAAGCAACACTGACAACATCTCAATGGTAAGTTGGAACATTTACCAAGTTTTAAGGTGACCAAGAAGCACCTGAATTAGATTCCTAACACATACAAGTAAATAACACGTCTTGGGCTTCTGTTTGACCACTAACAGTCCTTCCACAACCTGATAGCGGATCCTATTTATAACTTGCTCCAATGCAGTACTTTGCTTGGTTAGAAAGGACAAGCATTGAGTCTCAACTATGAAGAGTTATGTACAAGCAAATAACCCAGAATGTATCTTTTACTTTCTTTCATTGACTTCCAACAGGTTTTGTCACCATTCTGAAGAGTTTCTTTTTTCTTCTCCGGGGGCTCTTACATGGATAACACCAATACATTTGAGCCTTGAACTTTGACAAGCTGTGGACGTGAATGCGGAGTAGTTTCATACTGTGGCTGATACATTTGTCTCGGATTTTAAATTTTTTGGTGAATTGCTTCAGTGGGCGATGACTTCCAGAAGGCCAATGACTCGCTCTTATTCTGGCAATGGGAGGACAAGCAGCTTCAGTGAAGATGAGGGCGGCTCTTCCAATGGCCGTTCAGAAAGCCGCAATACTTACCTCTCAAATGTTAGGCCAGAAAACAGGTAGATAACCTTGTCTATAATCCATGTATACGCAGAGAATGCAAAGATTTGTTTTCTCGTGAAGAAAACCGATTTATATTGCTGTAGGATCACAAAACATAACTGAAAATGTCTCTATATATTTCATATTCATATGGCTGGAAAGAGTGAATGATGAAGCTAGTCAAACTATAGATTTTGACCACATTGTTCAGCACATCACATTGTGAGTCAACAATCGCACTGATCATATTAGTTATGCGTGTTTCTGTTTTCAAATCTAAAAACCATAAGAATAATATTGTGCTCCTTTTGTCAAGGAGGAGGGCAGTTATTTAACAATTTTATGTAGGTGGGTTCGGTATACACAGATCTTTATTAATCATTGACGTCCCTTCATTTGCCTCCTCTCTGAATAGCTATTCAAGGTATTCTCACTACAGGCCATCGAGGTAATCCATACTTTAAAAACATTTCTCCCAACTAACATCTTAACTACAAAAACTGGTTTACCCCAAGAATGAAACCTACACACATTTGTAACTGTACGTGTTTGTCTAGTGTTGCGTTCAGTTTCAGTGATGAACATCGGTCTTAGTGTTGGATTGACAACTTTGTTTTGCTTGACATCTCACAAGTCTCTGTGTCACTCGTTCACTCTCTCGTCACTACCAGAAATTTTCCATTAACATCTTTTCGTCTTAACTAAGCAAGTCTTTGGAATGCACTGCACAGAGGTCAACAGGTCACTGAAATGATACTGAAGTGCAAAGCTGTGTACTTTTTCAATGCAAGAAACTGACACATTATAAATGACGCATTAGTGTTTGCTTCCAGGAGCACATTGTGTAGCATCATGGCTCAGCTGACCGAGGACATTCAGCCTTCCTTCGAGACCACCTTGAAATCAAAGGCAGTGTCAGAAAACTGTAATGTGAAGTTCGCCTGTGTGGTATCGGGTAGGTCTACTCTTTACAGTCTTGTTCATTTGTGTGCCTCTGCTTGTTGTTTGTTGGTGTAACTAAAACTTGACAGATTGTGATGTGAAGCAACAGGAAGTGACTAAAATGAAAACAAAGGAAGGGTTTCACTTTGAAGGCACCAAAATTAACTGCTTTATTCTTCCTGAACTGCTCCTTAAACACAGCAGTCCATCTATTATTCAAGCAGCATTTCCAGGATGTTGTGTTTTAACCTGCAGGCAGATTGCAGCAACTATTCCTCTGTGGGAAACGTCATAAACATGATGCAACAGCCTAAAGCACGTTGATTACAAATCTTCTTTACTAGATTTTGTTTACTGTCTAATTTCCTAAATTAATTATTCATATAAAATTATATTTATGGTGAACTGTCTCTTTGGACATCATCCCAGTGAAACAAATATTCATGAACAGTACTTTGTGGTACCTGGATTGTAATGTTTATAATCAAGAGGCAATCAATTCATCTATCCATGTCTTTAGGTTACCCAGCTCCAGAACTGAAATGGTACAAAGACGATATGGAAATGGACCGCTATTGTGGACTCCCAAAATATGAAATTCGTCGTAATGGAAAAACCCACACCCTCCATATTTACAAGTATGTAACACACACAAAATGCATCTTTTTGTTGCAAATTTGAACACTGTCAGTGTACAATATATGTATAATATGAGATTAATTAAGTGTTTCTGTTTTCAGCTGCACATTGGATGATGCAGCCATCTATCAGGCCTCAGCCAGCAATAGCAAAGGTATTGTCTCCTGCTCGGGAGTTTTGGAGGTCGGCACCATGAATGAATTCAAGATCCACCAGAGGTTCTTTGCCAAGCTGAAGCAGAAAGCAGAGAAGAAGAAGAAGGAATTGGAGAAGGGGGATAAAGAAAACATTCATAAAGAGCAGCCACAGAGTAGCCCAGAGCATCCTCAAAGGAAGCGGCATGTCCCACCACCAGAGGAGAGGCCAGCGGTCAAGGAGCCCGAGGCTGTGGAACAACTAGGAGCTGCTGTAGAACCTAATGGAGTTAGCGCTGAAGCCAAGGAAACAGCCCCTGTGCCATCCATAGACAGTGACTTGGAACAGGCCAAAAAGAAAATAAGGATCTCAAATGGTGTAGATGCTGGTCTTAATAGCAACAGCAGCAGTAGCAGAAGCCACATAATGGGGAATGGAGGTGAAAACTGTTATGATGGAGGAATCAGTTTGGCACAGTTTCTGGCAGATACTCTGCAGTCCCAGGCTGCTGAGGAGAAACAGAACTCATCCGGAGGGGAGAAACCCAAAGAGATGGATATGCCTATTGTAAGTTCCAGTAGAGAAAAAGAGAGGATGCAAAAAGACAGGGAAGAACAAGTAAAGGGACTAAAGGTAGAGTATGAGAGAGAGAAAATGAGAGAAGAAGAACTGGCCATAGAGAGGGAGAAAGAAAGGGAAAGGCCGTTGGAGATGTCACATACAGTACCCTACACAAAACATGGTTCGGAGGTCAAACAACACAGCAAGGCTCATAAGGACCACGACCACCACCACATCCAGGCGTCCATCTCCTCTATGCTCCACACAGTCAAAGACTTCCTCTTTGGTAAGAGTAAGAAGGACTCTCATGATCGCCTTGAGAATAAGGAGAGAGAATTTGACCACTCACCTGCCTCAGCGCAAGGTCCTCAACCGGAAATGCCACCATCATTTCAACTGCAACCGGAGCATAATAAAGTGTGCAAGCCTCCCACAGAGGACGTCGTGCCTATGGAAATGGATATACCAAAGGAGCCTTCAGGAACTGTGGATATAGCAAAACAGTTAGTATCGCTGGAGCCACATGAACATAAGCATGAAGACAGTGTTCTACACACAAACCTGCCACCGGCTCACACATTGCCAACTGAGAGCGTAGAGGAGTCCACAGGGCAGAGTATCAAGGACGCTGGAGATGCTGTGGAAACCATGGAGGTGTCTGTGGGGCCAGAGAGCAGCAGTCCAGGTGAAGAAACGTCATTGTCTGGGCTTCAAGTTCTCACTGAGGTATGTACAGTGGCCTTACAGAGCAGCTGGCTGCTACTTGAAAGTTATATATAGGCCGCTTTTGTGTGACAAGATAGTTCAAGATGAGCTACTTCAGGGCCAAAACCGGAACTATGTTAACTATGACATAGCTTCGGCTTTGAGCTGCTGCTGGTTGAAAATGTGGTAGATAAGAAGCGCATTACGCCTCATAGTTAGATGTTATATTCATGGGGCAGTGTGTTACAGTCAGACAATACAACCACTTACAGTATAATATCAGTGATCAGCGACTGGTGGAGTGAGTCAGCCTGGCCATGTGAAACTACATCCATATCACTTAAGAGTGACAAGGCAAAGAAGATAGTGTGGGATGATTAGGGAACCATAATGGCAACTTGCACTTAATATTTGTGGGGGTGGGGGATGTTGTGTATCTACACTGCACACTGTAAGATCGGATGAGTGGGACACCAGTGCGTCAGAGATCATGATGAAACCTGAATGTCAGAGGAGATACTCACATTACAAATAGAACTTTGCATGACAGACGGCCGTGTGGTCTGGATGAGCAGGAGTAGAGTGAGTTCTGCGGCAGGTCTCAGCATGAAAGGAGGGCCTCGTCACACTGGACGCATTCCTCACTGCCAACCCCACCCCCCATATCTTAAAATAAACCCCTTCCTTGTCTACAGAAGTGGGAGGAAGGCAGTACTTCTGTGATCTCAGTGTTCAGCTTGGAGAATTGTTTTTCTGCCATGTGTAGGAAATTAGGACTATTTGCTACGATCATCATGATTTAGTTCAGTTTGACCATGTGACTGTGCGTCACTATTTTTGGATTTGTTTTATGACTTTCTTTCAAGTGATAAGGCTAAAAGTCTTTTTTTTAAATGTATACATAATCATGTATCTTCACAAATGACAAAATTCTCAGATTTTACCTGCAACTATTTTTATACAAGATGAATTTATCTCTATTGATGGCAGAGTGACACTCAAATAATAGTTTATGAAAATAAGTTAAATACTATATGGCCAAGTAAAGTGAAATCCCCTGGCAAATCAAAAAGATATGAATTTAAATTGGTGGACAGGTGGTTTTAGTTGCACATATCAAAACTCACTCCAATATTGTATTTATTAGAATACTGTTTCTGCAAATTTTGTTGAATTTGCATGAGGAAAAGTTGGGAAGAATTTGGTGAATCATTTATATATATACATATATTAATATAAAATATGTGATTATTTCTGAATGTTTACGAGGTTATTTTAACCCATCAAAATCAAAATGTTTTTTTTTAAGTTTCATATTTATTCTTGCTAATAGACAATGAGATCCTTGAACGTAAGGAATCCAAATGTATTCCAAGTTTATCAATTTGGTTTTGGTCCAGGAAGTTTGACTAACACAGCAGTTTCGGAATTCTACATTATGAATTAAGAGCCAGTTATGTGGTGCAGAATGACATGTGGAAAAGGGAACTGAAGTCACTATGTTTAAACATTATTCACCTGCAGAGCCATTGTATGTCCATAATGTTGAACTACAGCTGTACCTTTGCTATGGTGGTGATATAATATGAGGCTTTGTGGATAATTAGTTCGAGAATGTCAAACCCATTATCTGAACAATATTTTCTCACATGAGTGTAACATACATTGACACACCGAGGTTTAGTGAATGTGTAATGACAGCAGTTCCTGAACTGGAAAGCAGTAACTTCTTTTTTTCTCAGTAGAGACTGCCTGCCAAACATGTTGTCACGAGGCAGCATGTGGCTTCATTACTCATCTGAATAACTTTTAATGGTGAGAGAACAGAAAAAACAGGGAAAGTAAGGGTAAAAACCCAACAACACTTCTATGTGGCTTGAAGTTTTACCTATAAATCCTCTCTTCAGTATTATGCATATTAATAATAATAATAATAATCAAAGTCAGGTTTTGTTCTTCTTTGTCAATTATAGTTTGGTTTCCTCAACAGCTTGATGATTGAGCCAAATGTGCCCAACAGATTTATGTGAATCATCCATGTTATTATTGGTCTCTTGCCGAGAGACAAGCTATGATTCATTCATTACCCAGCAAGATCTTTTGTATAAACAACACACCTATGTAGAAATTCCCCAGTCCTTGTTTCAACATGAGAAGCAAAGCAGAGTACACAAGTACTTTCAAACTCTGCTTGATGGATTAAATCACAGACATAAAAGTTAGAAGAAAATGGATGTGCAGTTCAGGGCTTGATTCAGAAAGTTTCAATCTGAAAAAAATAAACCCTGTTGGACCCTAGGATGTGTAAACACTTGGTTTCTGCTACTTCTTTGCACGTGACATGACGTAAAGAAGTTCCTGAAATAGGCTGACAGGTCATAAACACAAGAATATATTTCCTTGCTGTAGTTGTTCCGCATATCTTTGAACTATTTATTGTTTACTTATCATTAAGTAATTCATTAGCTTTTTCACAGAGTGACTAAAGTGCCCTGTGGGGGGTGTGATGGGTTAGGGTTAGGGTAAGATATAGGGTTTGATATTACAATATCAGGTTTGTCAGAATCTGTCACTGTTTATGCTTCTGCTGATTTATGGCAGGAAAAAAGTGTCTCAGTCTAAAAGTGTCGCAGTGTCACACTGTCAAAAGGTCACTGCAATAAGTTCACTGTAACAAGCTTCTTAAAACTCTTGAACATGACACTAAATGTTTTTTCCCAGTATGTTAAACAAACTCTTTGCGATTAACAAATCAGACTGAAATCAAAATATTTTGCATGCATAAGCTGAAAAACCAGCAGTGTAAGGCATGTGTGTTGGGAGTTCATTGTGACAAGACACTGCTGTGGCTGCAAATGGTAAAAAGTGTTAAAATGATTAAAATGCTTTATTTGTTTACTTTTCGTCAGGCTGAAGAGAAAGCTTCTCATGTAGTCTCAATTATCAAAGAGGTTCCTGTACATCAGCAAGAGCCAGATCGCCTAATAGTCTCACCACAGCCAAATCAACAGACTGCAAGAGATGAGTCTTCACCCAGGGAAGATATATCTGTCTTGACACAGACCAAAGTCTCTTATGAAGAAAAAGTCTCCCACACAATCACCCTGGCTAGTTTGGCAGACAGCTGGACTCCCCCTTACAATGCTATCTCGGCATCAGACAGCCACGCCCTTGGAGAAGCACCCACTGAAACTTTGCAAGAAAAGGAAATGAGTGTTGATAAGATGGACAAAGATGAACCTGACACAGGGGAGGGCCGTTCTTTTGAGTTATGTGCGGTAGAGAAAGATGAAGTGAAATCATACAAACAGCCATGCCCAGATATAAACAGGTCTGAGATTACTGAATTAACATCTTCACTGGAAGAGAGAATAGAGCCATGTGACTCTAAAACACCAGATCAGGTGCTTTCGACTCTGCCTGCTGTAGCAGCATACTGTGTAGAGAGAGATGATGTAAAAGAAGAGGCTGAATGTTCTTCAGTGATTCAGGAAATGAATGTGGGATTTCCGCCCAATGTGGCCACAGATAGTTTAGAGACGGTTGACCTAAAAACACAGCAAGAATGCATTTCTTCTAAAGCAGAGGAAAGCTCAGAAGTTCACAATCTAAGTGCAATACAGAGTTCAAACTCAGGTTTTAGAAGCAGAGAAGAGAGACATGAATTGAAAGAGGTATTGATTTCTGCTTTAGAGGAAGATTTAAAAGTTAACTTGTGTAACAATCTAAAAACACAAGAGCAGGTCATTTTAGATGGTGAGATCACTGAAGCAAGGAATGAGAATTTACAGTCTGAAGTGGAGACAGGAAAGAGAAATCCAATGAAAGTAGAGGAGTTGGCTGAATCGAAGAGCCTTTCAGTAATGCAAAACAAGGGAAATGGTGCAATTCTTTTGGAGGAACACATAAATGTTGCACCTCAGGATAGCAGTGAGAACAAGGAGAGGGCCTGGCCCTCAGAGAATATTCCACAAATCCAAATATCTACTGTTGAAGACAACCCAGATTTTAAACCCACTGTTCCACATGTGCAACCAAATGAACATTTTATAATCCCCAAAATTGAAATAATGGAGCCTGAGTTCAAAGAGTGCACTCTGCCTCTAACTATTTTGGCACTAAAGAAGCAAGAATCAGTTCCTGCTACTTTGCAAGAACATGATGCAACTCATTTGTCAACAGGAATAATACAAGACCAGAGGGTGTCTGACTGTCCAAGCTTGTTTCCCACACAGAAAGGTATGCAGAATGATTATAACCCCTCACCTACAGAGAAGGTAAAGGAAGTTGCGCAATTAAGTGACAAGACAGAAATGTCTGAGGAGGAGCAGCCACTTGTGAGAAGCAGTGAACAGCTCCCTCAGAGGGACTACGCATCAATTCCTGTTATAAATCTTTCATGTACTCATGACAAGGAGAATGATATAATTGTAAACACCCATGTTTCAGACACACTGCAGCCTTTTGAAACCCCTGTGGTGCCTTTGTGTGTGGTGCCACCGATCTCTGTCATTTGTCATGAAAGGGATTCTGGATTCACAATGCCCAGTCAAAGTGAGTGGACAGGAACAGAAACTTCAGCTATTACGCAAAGGGGAACAAAGCAGGAACATGATGTTGACAATAATATGACTACTAAACCTGGAAAAACTCAAAGTAGAAAGCAGAACCTAGAACAAATGGCAGATAAAAGCATAAAAGAGAACACTTCTTCTATGCCTAATGAAGCTTTAATGACAAAGGTCAGTGACAAAGTGCCATCATTCAGTAAAACAACAGAAGACAACATTGTCCCTGATATATTGAAGACAAAACCCAAGATTGAGAATTCTGTGTTTATTGAAGACCTCCAAAAAAGCAAATCGCCTGTCGAGAGACTCTGCCCTAAACCCCTGACACGTCCATCACTTAGTCCAGCCAGCCTTCGCAAATTCATGTCCAAAGTTGCTCCAGACTCAGACAATGAGGCTGTGACGGCTGTCCCTGTAATCACTGTGGGCGACCGCCCAAGTGACAAGGCAGACGACGATCTAAGTGGAGGCTCAACACCAACATCATCCCTCTCCTGTGAAAGCAGTCCCCGGCTGAAACGCAGAGACAGCCTGTCGCTCATACGCTCTGCCACGCCTGAAGAGTTGGCCTCCGGAGCTCGTCGCAAAATCTTCATCCCAAAACCTAAAGAGGATGGAGAAGGAGCAGTGGTTGGTGCTCTAGATACTCTAGGCAAGAAGGAAATACCCCACATGTCACCCAGCCAGACTCGCAGAGCAACATTACTACAAGCTCCCACTGGACAAAATACCCCACCAACGGAGAGGCGTTCGCCGCTGCTAAGCCGCAGAAAGGTCACCTTGGAGGTGCCCAAAGTCCTGGAGGAGATTCCCACAGAAGAGCCAGTCAGCACCAAACAAGAGGAGAAACCAGCTGAAAAGAAGCTAGACCCTTTGAAAGGTAAATGGTGATTTAGTCCTAAAAGATATTCTGTTGTGGGAACAAGATCTACATGTTTTCCATTAGGGACTTGTTTGCACAATACAATGTCTTGATTACACAATAACTTACTTATCATCTTACTCAACTTATTATAAAACCAGCAAAGTTATATACAACACAGCTACATAGTCAGGCTCTGTAGAATCACAAGCGATTAGAGAGTAGGCGTTAAATGGCAGTCGTCATTGTAACATATTTGACTTGTTTGATTCCACTTTTTCGTGTCGTTTTCATGTTCTGTGAAGTACTCTACACATAATTTGACATTTGCCAACACATGAGTCTGATCACTACACCGGTGCTTGTGGGAGTGGAAACATTAGAAAGTCCCCTCTCTCCAGTACAGTATGTATTTACTTTGGCCCCCTGGCTGGGCAACCCCTCTCTCATGTACTACCAGCTCCACAGGTCATCCGTAAGATCAGGGGAGAGCCATTCCCAGATGCCTCCGGACACCTGAAGCTGTGGTGCCAGTTCTTCAATGTGCTCAGCGACTCCACCATTAAGTGGTACAGAGATGAGGAGGAAATACTAGAGGTGAAGAGAAGGTAAATCTATTCCTGTCTTACGACGTCAACACTACTCTAACCACCTGTAACACAAATCAACAGCAATGTCAACATGGTGTTCAATTTGTTGTAGGTATTTTTGCTGCTATTATTTCAGAATGAAAATCAGAATCATTTTTGAGGATTTCCAACCAACATGATAAAAATGGACAGGCTCCAGATATGAAACGATAACGGAACAGATAACGGATTTGTTTGGTCCTCAGAGTGTCATCCCATGACCTTCTGTCATTCTCACAATCTCACTGCAAAGACGTCCAAGCTTATGTGACTGTGAACCCTCACAGCTGTGACACAGGAAGGTGAATCTCTGGCTAGACACATAAACTGTAACCTGACACAATATTTTTCCCATCTTCAAGGGGGCATTAAAAGTCTATATATGTGCTATAGGCTGCTGTGTCAGCAGACCGCTGCCACACAGCATGAACCTCTGTCTCACAGTGACACCTTGTGGGTTGTTGTTGAATCTTTGAAGTTAGGTGCAACTCTGACCAGCCTTTTAACTTGTCATGTCCCAAAATATGTGTTTTTCCCTTTTTTGTCCTCAAGTGGAGGAGATGAAAGCCAAGTGGCACTGGCTGTTGTTCTAGCATCCAGCCAAGACTGTGGGGTATATGGCTGTTCGATCAATAACGAATACGGGACTGACATCACTGACTACCTGCTCAGTGAAGACAGTAAGATTCAGTATGCCTGGATATATCAAGTGTTCAATCTAAAACGTACACTATCAACTGTGCTTTTAAGAATCTTTGTCTGTTTTCTGCTTTAAAGTTCTGTCTGAGATACTACTAAGAGATGACTTGGAAGGTACTTTTTAAAAAATATGCACCGTATCAGCCATTTCCCCCCGTTCTCTCTAAATTATTGCTCATTGTAAGTATCTGTTTTCCTTTAGTTGGAGAGGAGATCGAGATGACCCCACTGCTGTTCACCAAAGGCCTGGCCGACTGTGGCAACTGGGGTGAAAAGTACTTTGGCCGTATCATGACAGAGGCGGCGGACATCGGGGACGGCTGCGCTCACAAAGCTAGCAGAGTGAAGGTCATTTACGGCCTGGATCCCATCTTTGAGTCTGGAAGCGCCTGCATCATCAAAGTCAAAAACCCCATCGCCTACGGGACCAAACAGGAGAGCAACCTTGCAGAGAGAAATCTAGAGATTACTAAGAAAGTGAGTAGTGGATTTATTGACAACGAATCTTTGGTAAATTGCCACCAATAAACTCCTAGTCATTATAACTGCAGTACAACCATCTGGATAATTACATTATTTGTGTTGCCAGGAATGCAAAGTACAAAACATGATTCGAGAATACTGCAAAATCTTTGCAGCTGAAGCAAGAGTTAACGAGAACTTTGGCTGTTCACTTGAGTAAGTACCACACTTTTTATACAGTAGTTCTGATATTTGATTCATACTAAAATTAACAACAATAGAACCACTATTTTCTTGTGTTGCCCACAGAGTGATTCCTCAGTATCTGATGTACCGGCCAGCAAACTCTGTGCCTTATGCCACAGTGGAGTCTGATCTCAAGGGTGCCTTCCTCAAGTATTGTATGATGGATCCTAAAGGAAAGCTGATTACACGAACTGTTTCTGAGATGGAGCAGAAATGTAGCTCCTTCCAGCACTGGATTCATCAGTGGACTCATGGCAATTTGCTGGTCACTCGGATGGATGGTAAGACACACATACAAGGTTATAATGAAAGGAATCATTTATTTATTTAATATAAATAATCCTCTGTGATTTTTTTTTGCAGGTGTTGAAACGAAGATTACAAATGTTAGAGTTGTGACCAAGTCAAAAGGGTTTGTATCTTACCCAGTACACGCAAATGTTATTGGTTTATTTTCTAGTAGAATAGCTGGAATAAAAAAGTTGTCCCCTTATTTCAGATACCAAGGGCTAACAGAGTATGGCTCTCCTGAAGTATTCGAACAGTTCCTGACACACCATCAATGCAACTACTACTGTGGACTTCTCGGCCTGCATCCACTCAAAACTATGGATAGTCTGCAGCAGCCGACCAAGATGAAGGGTTCCCGGAGCCCCCTGCTCAACCGTAAGGTTGGCTCTAACAGCCCACAGCTGCAGCGGAAAGGACAAAGTCCTCAGATGTCTAGAAAGACAAATTCTAGCCCAAAGGTCACAAGAAAAAATCAGGAGACAGAGGACAATAAATCTGATGTCAAATGCAAGCCTGCAGAAACTGCTGATGTTCTTGAAGTGAGATAGGAAAAAGCGCTTCTTTTGTGTCAAGAAAGATTTTATTGCTGTTAATGGTTTAGTTTACTTGTTTCTTTCCAGTTACCAAAGCCAGCAAGGACTTTATAGAGATATTAAGAAGAGGAATAGCTTGTTGACTTGACTTGTCATTAAGAATTACTGTGAATTTCTCAGTCGCCACTACAATTGCAGTATGAGACGTCCACCCTCCAGCTTCTTACTGTAGTTAAAAGGTTTATGAGAATGTTTGGAGCAATGAGCGCAGGGTTTTTAACCTTGCAGCTCACACGCTTAGCTTAAACAGTATGAAAAGCAACACTGGGCTACTTTAGAGTTGACATACCACTATTAAATAGTTTGAAACAACTCTCCTAGCAATATTTGTCAACTCAAATCAGCTGTACTTCACACTGTAGAATTTGTAGTGAAGTTTTGCTCTTTTCTTGAAATAACATTTTGATTTAAAGAATTTTGGAGAATAAGACCACAGCCACAGAGGAGGTTGAGGTTTGTTATTAAAGGCTGCACGTTCATCTGTGATGTACAGTATGTGTGTAGGCATAAAGTTTATTTTAGAGTTGTTTATGGTTTGCATTAGAACTGCCTATGCAGCATTTCTTTACACGCCAAGGTCAAAGATGTTTGTGTGCACTTTGTTTTGGCATTACTTTTTAGTAGTTTTTGAGTACTTTGTTGTGTCTGTGTCTTTAAACCGTCCTTTTACAGTATGTCAGAATGAATGTTGTTGCATGCCACAGTCAAAGCAATGAGCAGTCATGGGATTACTAGTAAACTCTTTAACTATGGTATGCTCACGCTCATTAACAAGTGTGTTCCCACCAACAAGGAAAGATGTTGAATGAGTTCCTCACAGTTATTTGGACTGTGGGTTAAAAGCACACTAAACAAAATAACCAAAAGAGCATGCTAGGGACTTTCAGAAGCCTATTGATCACTAAGTACGGCTCACTGCATGAAATCTGTTTTAAGTTAAGTTTTACAGCATCTGACAATCACGTTTTGCTTTAGCATTGCCTATTTTTTTGCTGGCTTTAAGTTGCAAAGCCAGCATAGTTTGAACATAAATTATAATCTAAATTCCAATGAAAACTATTCAGCTATCTCGTGTTTGCAGAGGCATTTATGGTTAAAAGTCACTTGCCTTTGACAAATAATAAAAAAACTGACAAGAAATTTTTAGGAATTTCTGTAATAGATTATTGGTTAATGATTAATGAAAGTCTTCATATGAGTGCAGTTAGCCCCTCTTAAACATCAGCTGCCATTGCTTAAAAAAACTGTAACTGTAATTGCATGATAGTCTATGATAGAAACCCCAAATTCAAAAAGATGTTGAAATGACCCAGCATATAACAGTGAAAACAGTGAATTGTAATGTTAAGGTGTGATATCATGCAAACAAACTGTTGTATTCTGTTTATGTGTACATACATATACATACATACATACATACATACATACATACATGGAGTCAAAGGACTAAATATGTGAAGTAGTGAGAATTAAAAATTGTAAACGTTTGAGTGAGTGTGTGAGAAATGAATGAGCAAATAAGAAAGAAGAATAAATGTGTGTTAACAATGTGTGTTGTCTTTGTTATGTCAGCAAATTTTTTTTAAAAATAAATGCAAATGTATAAAAGCATAGTTCACGTTTCATTTTCATAGGTTTTTATTTTTTCAAAAAGTATGACCATGTATGTGTAATTATCAATAACATTATAAAATACTTGAGTTACACAGTTTTATTTTAAATATTTACATTCATCAAACTGTTGATGCCTGAAGATTTTCAGGAGGTATACTTCTTCATGTGTGTCCTTCTAATCCTTGGCTTTAAATAAAAGGCCCATGTCTGGAATTAATTTAACATATAACACATGAAAGACATAACCATCTTTAAAAGACATGCATAGAGGCTTTACATTTTTACATTAGCAGTGACATATTAGTGACACTAATATACAAACATGGAGACACGTAAATGAACTACAGCATAAAAATAGACACTGATATGTTCTTCGCCTCTACTTACAAACATCAGAAATACCACAACACTGACAACATTTTGAGAAAAACACAGTGACATTTGCTACTGTGGTCCATGATCCTTCAAACGAGATGGTCCCATTGTTTACAGTGCTGCAAAATAATTAATTTAAGTTGAGTATAAGTTCAAACAGCCCCATATCACAGAAAGATACTCAACTTCACGTTTAAGAATCTGTTAACCATATGGGTCACTGACCCAATGTGTTTTCCATAACATTTTCATCAAGCCAACTCAAAGTATCTTTGTAACAAAAATGTACATGCTTACTTTTTAAGGAGGTCTTCACAGCAACTTTGTATATTTACATCTGTGGCATTGAAAGAAGATATCTTGAACAGCTCTACACAGTCCACAAGTGGAGGAACAAAGAGGATCCCTGAGAAATCAGTGAAAAAGCTACTCAGTTACAGTGCAATAGGAAACAAGTTAAACTGCACTGCCAGTTCAATTCAAAAGCGCTTACCTGCAATGCAAGCATTGACAAGAGATACACAAGTCCCAGTGATCATAGCTCTCAACACCAGAGATGAGACATCGCCTCTTCTGGATGGACATATAGCGGCTTTGAGAAAAGAAAATACTCTGTGTCATAAATCATTACTGAGAGAGTATCTTCATTGAGAATGGGATGACCAAATACTCACATAGGCCTCCAATCACAATACCCAGTGAGCTAAAGTTGGCAAACCCACAAAGAGCATAAGTGGTGATTATTTCTGATCGAACCTGAAACAAGAAAAACAAAATAATTTTTATTTTGTGTCTCCCTTCCAAATTCTTTTGCAGTGCTCATAAATTTGTACTTTTAGCGAATCCACACTTACAATATTCAAACTCACAGAACATTTACTCACAGATATCGACTCAATAAGTCCTTTGAGTCTGTTTTCCTTTAGTTTAGAGAGTTTCTCATAAGCCACAAACTCATTGAGGAAGAGTTTGGTGCCAATTAGTTCAGCCACAATGAAACTGTCATCATATGGTACTCCCATCATGAAGGCCACAGGCATGAACACGTAAGAGCAAATAAGCTATGAGCACAAAGGGACATAAGGTTATTTGGATATTGTTAGACCCACTTGTTAAATTTACAGTACAAGCAAACAAAGTATGTGAAATGTGTGCATAAATACAGTAAATATATTTAGGCCTACATCTCAGTAATTAGTTAAATTGTGAAATATGATAAAAATACAAAATACATCATCAAAACTAATTCAAATAATTAAATATTAGTTATTTAAATGTTTATTTATTAAACATCTAATTGTTGTTTTTGACAGGGATTGTCATTTTATAACTTTTATCTTTTGATCACCAGTGCATTTTTAGGTTAACCGCTTTTGATATTATACTTGAATGAATAAATCAAATTTAAAAATCCCCCTAACATATTGTACATTATCAAAATGTCACACTTAAGCTATCAGTCTTTTGCTAAGAAGTACCTGAAATGTGATTGAAGGATATCCCACCATACCTCCAAACCAACTCAAAGCTTGATTTATGAACCCGAAGATGGCAAGAAAGGCTATCAAATTTGCTGCAATGTTAGCAACAAGGCTTATTGAAGCAGATGCTCCACTGCTAGCAGCCTCCAAAATGTTCCGTTCATCTCTGGGGAGTTTTAAAAAAATAGTTATTAAATTATCAAAGGCAAAAAAAATCATGAATGGGAAGAGAAGAAATAAAGGGAAAGGTATACATACCCACAAGCCATTTTGATATTCTTCTCTGACTTGAAGGGACTCTCCTCAGTCTCTGGGTAAGAAAGTTTGGAGATGGCCAAGGCACAAGGGGCAGCCATCACAGAGGCTGATAACAAGGAAGATGCATCAATCTGCAAAGTGCAACAAAATGTCATTTAATCCAGGGTGAAGTTACTGCAATAATAAGCAACATTCATTCAGGTACCTTCAAAATAGTTCTGCCACTTCTGAGGAAAAGCACTTGAGATTGATGACTTTTGAGCAAAATACTTGAGAAACTATTTTATTTTCATTTCACTGTGGGTGACATGGGTTAGCCTCACTGGCCCTTACTGGTTTAGGTAACACTGAAATGACAATTTAAAGTAGTGAGTGTAGAGTTTGCATAACTTATCATGTTGTCACATGATAACATGTTGTCACATGATAAGTTATAATCAAATATTCACAAAAATCTGAGGGTTGAAGGGCTACTCCCTTTTGTGAGATACTGTACCTAACAGGCCGAGATTACTCTTTTTCCCTTGCGGAAAAAATATTTCTTGTGGTGTGACCCAAGGTTCATGTTATCTGTTTCCATTGCTACGCAGAGACACACAGCTCTCTACGTTTCTGCTTCATCCTGTTGACAGCCTTGCAAATAGTTTTTCAGAAACTGTATGGCTCAATTCAGAAATCTTCTTCAGTTAAGTGTAAAACAAAGATTTTAGTCAAACAAGACATAATTTCAAATCTCAACACTTCTGAGAGTATTCTTTGATAGCAATTAAAGCACAAGAAATAACTACGCGTTTATTTAACAGTGGCTTTATACCACTAACTTCTATGTTGGGACAAATGTGAAAAACTCATTCAGTCTTTTGTTTGTTTTGATTACTACATTGCACTGTTTACTTCCTGAGAATACTATCAAACATCTACAACTGGTTTAAAGTACTGCAGCTTCACCAACGTTAAACTGAGTACACAAATCACCATTTTTCAATTCCAAGTCTCACTCCAGATGGATTCACTGGCCTCCTCGCATTTTATGTTTTGAATAAATCGCATTAACTGTTCCTCCCTCCAGGAACTATTGCTTGGGGCAATACTGCATTTAGTTTAGTTTACTGGGCGACACTCTGGAGTAGTCTCCCTCTAGACCTCACTTATAACTTTAAAAGAAAACTTAAACCTACTTTTACCCAGAAGCATTTACCCACAATATAGATTGTTATTCATTTAACATTACATTTATCTGACGCTTTTATCCAAAGCGACTTACAATTGTCAGAGGTCGCACACCTCTGGAGCAACTAGGGGTTAAGTGTCTTGCTCAGGGACACAATGGTGGATGTCTCACAGTGGGAATTGAACCCAGGTCTCCCACACCAAAGGCAAGCATCTTATCTATGCGCCATTCAGAGGAGGACAAAACCACTTAAAACATGAAACTCCAATCACCATTTTATCCATTTTAAAATGTCTCTTATATTTGCTGTCTCTTTAAAAACTACTTTTTGAATGTTTTGAATATGCCTGTTCTTGAGTTTTTACGTGTGTTTTTCATCTTTTGAGAAGCTCATTCTAGTGCATCTTTTTTTTACGTGCTGTATAAATATACTTTTATTTTCATTATATGAATGAGTTATGTAGTGGTATATAAACAGCTTCATCTCACTCCAAATGAGATGAATGCCCCCATGACACTGCCAGCAATTGTCGCAAATCCACCTGTCAAAACAGCATGGATCTCAGATTTGGTCATGTCCTTCAAATAGGGACGGATCAGCAGTGGAGCCTCTGTCTGAAAAACATGGTGCAAATGTAAACAGGCAAAGTAACTGTAGTTTTTTTAACTGCAAATATTAATGATAGTTTATGTAATCAAAAAACTAAAGTACAGAGAGAATCAAGCTCAGGCAATTTCAAAGCAATATGTTGTCTGACAAGAAAGATAGTGTTGAAAGACATCTAGCCTTGCCCAAAGTACCTGCCCAACAAATATATTGCCTGCCACACTCAAGGTCTCTGTGGGAGAGGTTCCCATTGTTATCTGCATAAGCCATGAGATCTGTGTGGACAAAAACACATGGCTCTTGGTCATAGTATGTTACTGCAGGCATAATCACTATACACCCAGACCTACAGGAACCTATATACGTAAGGTACAAGTTTTCTTTACCTTCAGAATGAGCCACTGCATTATCCCCAAATAGTAAAGGATTGACATCACACTGCTGAAGAACACAACAATGGGCAAAGCCTGAGGAAGAAATTAAAACTAAGTAATTACATTAAATTACAATAACTATCCTGCTTTCAATCTTGGTTAAGTGCCCATTTTTAAGAAAGAACATATTCTCATCCACTCACTTGAAAGGCAAAAATGTCGATGAGATCCCCAAAAACAAACTTCGACCCATCTTTGGTATAGTCAAGGAATATCTATAATTATAAGACAAAGAGGAAACGTGGGTTATATTATTTCAAATTACTATTTAATTCCACAGTCCATTAATTTATGACATTTATGACACAATAACTCATTATTTAGATTTTACAATAGTAAATCATGGAACTAAGGAGACAGAGAGGACAGAGAACTTAGAAGAGATGGCAGCCTGAACTATTAAAAAGTCATTAGCAGACCACATGCCTATGCGCACATTATGCTAACTCAACCTTTGGATGACTCAAGAATAAGGATGAACAGCCTTATAAAGCAGCTCTAAAGATAAGCATATATTAACTCAGTTAAACAATATTGTGCCCTGGTAGAAAAAAAAAAATGCTGTGTGTCATGTGTGCAAAGCAAGAGCTTCAGGATTGCATATGATGTGAATGGTTAGAAAAGCTGTGTCACACATTTCATAGTAATGCTCCTACATATGTTGAATATAAAATGTAAATTTTGGATGTTATTAATGTTATAGAAAATGGATGGTAATGGCAATTGAGGTTCTTTATACAAGAATTGGTTTTATAATGTAATAATACCTGTTAATGTTAAGTTTACAAATGAAATGATAATTGTAAGCTGAATGTGTGTAATAAGCATCTGTTCATCTATATATGTGTTTCTGTTATTTTTGGGAGAATACATCTTTCATTTGAGTTTGTTATTTATCTTAGGAAAAAAAAGTGTAATACCTGCACTTGATTTCCAAGCCATTTGAAAGCTATGAATCCAGGATTTGTTCTTATAACAAAAATGCCAATACAGAACTGCAACCCAAGGCCCCAAAACACAGGCCGCCATGTTACCTAAAAAACAATTTAAAAAGAGAAAGTGGTTAGACCATTGTCAGGCAGTCTACATAAAGTATTATGTTACTGCAAGGAAGCACTTTAGAAGCAACCTTAGATGACAGCACAAGGCCAAATGATCTCCAATGTCTCAGCAAAACAGACCAGAGATAACTTGAGAGATAACGGCCGAGCATGTTTTGAAGCCAGTAATTATTCATTTCATATCCAAGTTAGTGGTTGACTCAGCGCAAAACTCACCGCTGTCCTGTGTGCTGACAAGAGGAATATGAGCACGATGAACATGCACACACCTCCAAATGAGATAAACTGCTCGGGACGCTGGCTTGTGTCTAAGATGATCCACGTCACAATCAGGGCCACAACCACTAAGATGAAAACCCTGAAAACACAATAAAACACACCTTTGCTCCTGAACAGATTCCATAATGCGTAGCTCGTTAGCATTCAGAGGAGGACAAAACCACTTAAAACATGAAAGTCCACACACCATTTTATCCATTTCAAGTTAGATTTAAAGCATCTAACTGCGGGTCTGAAACACCGACTGATGCTTTTCCCCTTGTACTCCTTCAAAAGTTCATAGGATTTAATAATAACAGCCAAACTAGTTAGGACTACAAGTGCGATAGCCCTCTGGAAATCCAAAACACAGGCTGCAATGAAGTATGCCACATAACCTACAGAAGAGAAGAGAGCAAAAATCATTGTCTATATGCTTATTCCTGTCTTGCAATAGTCTTCTAAAATATATCATCAAAATATATCAACAATTGATTGTAAATTGCTAACGCAAATGAACAGATTGAAAAGGCTTTTAATATTACCTGCTCCGAGTATGCCCAGCACAATGTATTTGAATGTTTTTGAATGAGCCTTGATGTAATCCTCTGTGGCGTTAATCGGCTTGGAAACATGGCTGATGTACAGGACAAATTAGAAGTAAGTGTACAAAATATACTTCTTTTGAGCGAATGAAAAAATGTTGTCTTAGACATAATTATATAATTCAATATTCTGGCGTTGATTTCTCCAAAAGTTGTTGTTACAATCAAATCTTAACAGTCTTAAAGTTTAGAGTAGCAGAGAAGTCAGTTGCACATATTTTTTGTTGTCTGTATGTTAATTATGTACAAACGGTACTGTACAATTACACACAGTATAAACAAAATCAACATTGCACCTGCTGTGATAACTGCACCCAGAAGTATTGCCCTCCCTATAAAACAATTACTATTTTTGTTTTACAAAATGCAATAACTTGAACTGCCACACCTTAAATATGATCCCAATCCCTTTTTAGTCTTTCTAGACTGCCTTTTGATGCTGCTAGTATCAGTAATGTTGTCCTCCTAAGAAAAGAAAGGCATTTTATTATATTTTTTAAACACTCATGTTTTGCCATTTTCTTTAAAAATAAAATGTGATACGTACCTCTATTTCAAAAGCCTGGTTGTCCACGCCATTTCCATTGGTGTGCGCTACATTTTTGTCCTGGACACTGTTGGTTTCCACTGAAAAACACAAACATTGTTCACTTCTATGCAGCAGCTTTGATAAAGCAACTTCCACTTTAACAAACAGTCAAACAAGTAACAAACTGTGTGTCCATGTACTCTGTGAGATAAAAGAACCTTAAACAAGTCCACACACAAGTCCTCGTGGCATATCTTGCACACAAAAATAGCCGTTCACAACTGCAAAACACATTGCTTAATTCAAGGAAAAGCAGAGCTAATGGCTTACTCATTGTGTGTCCTCCTCAACCCGGGTGTCAAATGCTGTGCGACTAACTTTCCCGCTGCGGGAAAATATACTCTGCCCTCTATGAAACACCTTATTATTAATTAACAGACATGTTAGGCACTGCTCTGATCTGTCTCAGGAAGTATGGGACAGAGGCATACTTGTGATAATGCAACACAAATGATTTAATGGCCTTTTATGAAGCAACATTTGATCATAAGTGATGTTGACTAAGTTTGCCAAATCACTGGAGCAACAGATATGAATTGTGTCTGACCTTGAGCTTATTAAACTGATATGTGATAATACAGGGGAATACATAGTGAATTTATCATGAAGGAGGCTGTGCTCCACCTATGTTTTACGTAAGTCATAATAGGTCATGTCCTTTTATATTTGTAAATAACATTAACTAAAAATACATTTCTCAGAAGCATGTGAATCATCAACATGACGGATTGCGTTTTTTCTTTTCTTTCTTCTCTAATGTTATTATTCTATTAACTTTCTAAAATAGCATCTTGAAAATAAAAATAAAAAACATTTAGATTATGGTGGATTTACTTCCCCTTAGATCAAAATGTAAGTAGCTCTCATATAGACAGACACACAGGTATGTTTTACAATAAATTATAAATGCTGTTTGTTTGTGGCTGATGACTTTTCACAAATATCAAACAGGCTACAGTGAATAAACCGATTTTACATGGTTAGAATATAAAGAAGTAGTTATCCTATAATTGTAGCACACATTACTCTGATAAAGGTAAGTAAGTGAACTACGCCTACTATGTACTACTGTATATAACTCTGAAGTTAAATGCTAACTGTATGTGTGCTGTGATATACAAATAACGTCAAATTAACTTGTATTTTTATGACAGAATCTCATCTCTTTAAACGATTGTTTTGTATGCTGAGTATTCGCTGTAGAATCAGATAGCCTCCAAATCAGTTAAAGCTGTTATCTGGACCATTAAATATATTACAGTGCAATTTGTACTTTACTTCCAGGGTGATGATTCATGATGGGATGTAATGGCAGCTATTTGCTCTCCTCGCTGCTGTTTAAATTTGATCTTGTCGTACAGAAAATGAACTCTAATTCCCCATGAAATGGCGTTTGTCCATGGTTCATAACACTCAATGAGGGCTCAGTCTGTCTGAATGGATATGATAAACATTAAATCTTGTTTTTAAAGTACATGATATTTGTGTTCGCTACGTTTTCAGAAAGCCTTGCAGACCCTGAAATTCATTAGCAGAGGTTAATGACCTAATGACAGATTTTGTAGCATAATTGCCTTGGTTCAATAAACCAAGCCATTCTTTTTATGTACACCATCAACTTGTTTGCCAACCAACTCAATTTGACCATTTAAATGTGACAGTCAAAGCTGTGACTGACAAAACACACTTGAAGGATGATTTTAATGTATACAACACAAAAAAACCTAATTTATGAAATTTTAAACTAAATGTATGCAGCATCTCACCATTAATCTTATTTAGGCTAAGAATTGCATGTAGATGCTGTGGCCTTCAGCTCCCTTAAACTTCATTACACCTTTGTTTTTAATCTGTTTTTTTCCTTTTTGGCTTTATTGCTGAAACAGATATTACACGACAGAAATACAGCCATCACATAAGGAATCCAAACTTTCATTTTGTTGTACAACCTTGTGTTATACAATTGTAAAATAAACTACCTTGACCTTTATACCTTGAATGATTTTCTATTCACATACTAACAAATTAAAACTATACATAAAGAAATCAGCTTCCTAAATGTTTGCTTCATCTCTCAAATAACATTACCAAATTAAAACTATACATAAAGAAATCAGCTTCCTAAATGATTGCTTCATCTCTCAAATAACATTACGTTGTTGTAACCACTGACTATACAAACATATATGGTCACTGCTACTCCCCATATCTGTTAGATCCTGTTACATCATTGTTAGGTGTATAGTTAGTGAAGCTTTTTACTTTTTAATCAGATACCAAAGTGTTGTAGGGCTGGGTGTCTGTAAACTTCACTGGAATTGGTGTCATCACTTTACAGCCTGACTAGCGGGAAGGGATAATTTTGTGTGTTAATACCCTCAATATTGTCTTACAGGATATAACAAACTAGCTTCACTGAAAACATACGCCTATGCTCTGTCCAAACTGACTTGAGGTCATGGATCTTTGGCTAGGAGGCACTGAATCACAGACAACAATTTAAAGTGACAATTGCCCTTAATGGCCCACAATGTGTGATTACCACTGCGAAACTGGGGCAAGATACAGTTTACTGTCAGTTCCACATTACAGTATGAGTTGTGAATTTCCCAAATGATGGAAAACTGGCATGTATTGTACCAGTTCCATTGATAATCTATCACCATTCAATTCCACTTTGTTTCATATGGCAAATCCTCACTGTATCAATCCTGCTGGCCAGGAAATCCTCTGTGCATGTATTAAAAACAAACAGTAAAACAATACCTTATCTTTGCCACCTAACGTCATGTGGTTTATGGCACATTCAGGCTACTGACATGAACAAGTAGTGGAGTGGATGCCTGGTTTCCTCTTTTTTTTTTACACCCTGATTATGAATTGAAAAGGATCAACATAACACTATTAAAGCACTGACTGCCAGAACGGATGTAAGGACACTGAGCATATCAAAGGATACACAAGTTGTTTTGCTGTTCACATCAACATCCAACTGGTAATGATAAGCACACAACACAATGTGTCAATTTGCTTGTCTTGATTGCACTATTTGTTAACTCTAGGTATTTATCCCATGTATGCCATATGCATTAATAGCTCTTACTAGCATCTATTGTTGCTTGTAGATCTCTTTTTTACTGATGCTTGTATGAGTTGCTCAAATGTAAATTGCTTTGGATAAAAGCTTCTGCCAAATGAGTAAATGTAAATGTAACGTTGAATGTGAAATGTGTCTGAGGAACACTGGCCAAATCTTAAAATTCAGAGTAACAAAATCTTAATTAAAAGGCATTCTGATCATTTCATTTAATTTGGACTTGAGTCTTTTATCAGGCAGGGAGCATCTAATGATATATTCATTTGTATGATGGACCCGTATGATCCAGTGTTTTCGAAGCTTGAGCTATAGAGACACAGTCAGGATAGCAGCCTCTGCTGCTTCAGTTTTTGGCCAGTCGTTTTGTCATGCGAGTCTCCCAAATTATTGGAGGTACAAGACTAAATTGCTGGAGTACACCCACAGAGAAAGCTTGGAATTTGAGACATATATTTATTTATGAGCAATCAATATAATTTTGTACCAGCTTATAACTGAAAAGCAAGGTAAGAAGGAATAGACAATGCTGAGCAGTAACAATGGGGAGATGGGGCGGTTAGTTACCCCCAGGGGCCCTCAGGTTCTTGGCATGGTCCAGGGCATTGTTCTAGCCATGCCATGGACACTTGTGTACAATGTATACCCTCCCTACCTGTGAATACTTAAGAGATACATTAATACCAACCTTTGTGTATTGTAGTCAGCTGAGCCACAATATTCCTTCTCTTGAGGGACGTGTAGTATTAACGTTTCAAGTGGTCCATGGCACCGCCTCTCGTCTGTAAGACAGCGTCGAGGGCTTGAATCGCCCAGGTAAGGGAAAGGATTACGACGTTAACGCTAGTAGCTTGTAGCCTAGCTACGAAACCCTGCAAATGACAAACCTAGCTGGCGCAAACTTAGCGCTAACAGTTAACTGACTGTATAACTAATTTACTAGAGTTGTTAAACATAACCGGATCAAATGGTAAGCGCACTGCATCGACAAGTAACGAGTTTACTAGGTTGGCTAAATGATTTGCGCGATAGCATGTTGCTAAGATAGATTGCTAACTTGCCGTCTTGGCTCCATAATGCTAACGTTACTCGTCTAGCTGACTGTACCTTGTTAGCTGGCTTCTATGTTATGCTAGCTACACTAATAGCAAAACAACTTTAATGTAGCTCCGCATTTGGAGGAGTTGATATTTGATAACGGTAGGGCCATAGTAGAATAATTAAGTGTTTATTTTGTGTCTTAATGCACGCATTGGTACAAAATAGTAGCTGCACAGACTAAGACCAGCAGACTTGTTAATATTTAGCTTGCTAGATTAAGCTAACGTTAGCATAGAGGACGTCACCCAGCTGCTAAACAGTTACATACTGCATTTCAGACAACTCGGAACTCGAACATTTCCGACACCCTACTAGAAAAAGTGCAATGCAACGCTACTCAAAGTTGGAGTTCCTACTTGTAAACACGGGGCAAACCCATCTACCCCGACTTCATGAAGAAGCAATTGTCTGACGTCACGCAACAATGGCAGCACCCATGGAAGCACATATTGTAAATGGTAAACTATCAACAAAAAGACAACGTAAAGTATATTTGCCTGTATTTAATTTAAATAATATATACTATCATATAGTAAAACATGATGAATGTATCAACGATGTTATGAGGTAGCTGGTTGTAGTAAACTGTCTCTGAAAATCATCTTTTCTTCACTAAAGTTATTTAAATTCCCCCCAGGAAAGTGAAAACATTAGAAATATACATTTACTAACTTCTGCAGATTACCTTCTGATGTAGCTAGACGGGAACACAGTTAATGAATAACGTATATTTATGTCTCGTTTTCATTAACTTTTATGTAACACCAAGGCCATTACTGAGAGTTCAATTGGGTGTACACAACAAACATCAGTTTGTCATGTTCAGCCATGTTCTTTGTTAATGTTTGGCATTGTGCACCTGGAATGCTTGGAGGTCCAACATTGACTGGAACGCAGCATTATTATTTGGATTGTAAAACGCTGCCTTAGGCCAACAACAGTAAGCTCTGCCTGCAGTACCCACTGTGTAAATTGAAAAATGACATATTAAGCTAACTCTGTATGTGTTTCTGTAGGTTTATGAGCCTGTGCAGTCATGGGTGACATGAAAACCCCAGATTTTGATGATCTTCTGGCTGCCTTTGACATCCCAGATGCCACAGGGTTGGATGCCAAAGAGCCCATCCATGAGAGTCACGAGGAGACAGAGAGCCCGCTTAAACACACAGGGATATGTCTGGATGACAGCTTATTGAGTAACCAAGCTGACACAACAGCAGATATTCCCGCTGTAAGTGTTATTGTGAAAAACACGAGACGGCAGGAATCATTGGAAGGTTTTGGACCAGCATTGCAAAATGGAATCAGGGGACAAGACGCCTCCATTGACTCTGTTGAGACAACCAACACAGGCTTTTCCAAATCATTTGTCTCTGCTTTGAACGGGGAGAGTTCAAGAGAGCTTCTTGGAAAGGCACCTATTCAGCATAAACCTGATGGAACGCCAATATTTTCCCAGTCACTTTCTCATTTTAGTCCCATCTCCAGTCCTGAATCTGAAGACACTCAATGTAGCAGAGATGAAATGCATCCGAAACAAGAGAGACCCTGTTTCCCAGAAGCTTCAATTTTGGTGGAACGTTCAATCCCAGACAATCCCCAAAACATGGATCTCAGTATGTTTGATGACTGCCCAAAGGACTCTGATATTCCCAAGAACACTCAGAGGAGCAGAGAAGAAAGTAGTAGAAGCGAGGAACACTCTGAAGTCTGTGTCAGTAACGAAACGAATGAAACTCCTAGAATACACAGTGCACTTCCCCCACAAAGCGGTAACCAGAACTTTGAGGCCAACTGTAATTCAGGAACTCCAATGGATGTTCCCACTTCTTGTCCACAAGTCAAATCTCAGACATCTAAATTATCCTCTTGCCTTGAGGCTCTGGTGTCTTTGAATGCTAGAAAAGATCCCAGAGAGCATAATCCGGTTCAGAATGACAGCATGAAAGCAAGCCCCAAAGTAACTATATCCCCACGAAGCCCCAGAAGTCCATTTGAAGCTGTGAAACGGTTAACGAAGCCCTCTGATAGCCCTGTAAGCATTTGCAGTGATAGTAGTAGCAAAGCATCCCCTGCAGTGGCATCTGGGTCACCCCCTGCCATACCCAGGGTCAGAATTAAGACTATCAAAACCACGTCTGGGCAGATCAAGCGCACAGTCACCAGTGTGTTGCCTGATTCCGAAACAGATGATGTTCCTTCTGCATATGAATCCTCTCCATCACAGAGTATGATTAGTGAAGATTCTTACTGTAATATGTCTCCTCATCAGTCTCAAAGTGCGGCTGTTGATGGTATTGTTGGATTACAAACTAAAGTTGCCCCAGCTAGTACATCCTCAACGAAAGTTAGACACAAGAAGTCAGAGGCTAACGCCAGGAGGCCAGGCTTAACGCAGTCTACAACAATATTCCATAATACTAGTGGTCCTGTCAAACGATCTGTTGCACATCAGGGGCAGAAACCAAAGAGAGGATCAGCCACATCAGGCCACACAACTAACACCAGCTTCCTTCCCAAAGCAATGCACTTAGCCAGTCTGAACCTGGTCCCTCACAGTGTTGCTGCTTCAGTAGCTGCACGGTCCACTTCTCATCAAGAAACCCAACACGCACTCTCCTGTATGGTGTACAGCACTGTCCCACTGGTGCATCAGGTCAAAACAGCTAAACCTTTTCCTCACACGTCCATCCCCAACACCGCTGCGGGAACCTTAAACAGACTGTTGAACAATGCCAACCCTGTGCCTACATATGTGCCCAACCTCAACCCCCCTCCAGAGAGCAATATCAGCCTTCCACCGCGCGGATACTGCTGCCTTGAGTGTGGGGACTCCTTCGTGGTGGAGAGGAGTCTTGCGTATCATTACAGCAGGAGGAGTGTCCACTTTGAAGTAGGATGTATGCACTGCGCAAAGACGATGGTGTTCTTCAACAAGTGTGCCTTGTTGGCACATGCACGAGAACACAAGAACAATGGCATGGTGATGCAGTGCACACAGCTCCATATGAAACCCATAGCAGTGGAACAAATGTTTGTACCCATGAGTACTGAACCTGTGAACCCTTCACCATTACCCTCACCTAAAAGCCAGCCCGTCCTGCCCCTATATCCAGACAATGTCATTCGTCACCGACTGCGTTGCCTGGAGTGTAACAAGCAGTTACCTGACTACAAAGCACTTGCAGGCCATTACCAGAGGCTGTCAGAAGATGTGGAAGGACTGGTGAGTTGTGTTTTCTTGAGGGATAAAGCTGGGCATATTCTATATTTTTGTTATAGCCAACAATCCAGTGAAAAGACCAAAACCAACAATATGTTAGTCCATTGGCTCATACTTTTTCTGTCACGTCCCCCCTCAGAAGCTGAAAAGAGTTTGTATAAGGAAAATGCTATATCAGATTTTGGCTAGTACTGAGAACACCTGTTTGTAGGATCAATTCATTGTTGATTTTAGTCTTTCATGGGATTTGTTGACAATAAGAAAAATATTAAATATCACCACTTGCCCTGTAAAGGCACTGTGACCAGTATTTATGTAGTTTCCATGTTTGTATCTCTTTTTTTCTTTTACAAAACAGACGTGTAAGGTGTGCTCAATGTTGTTACCCAACAAGTGCAGCTTCAGAGCTCACGAACGCATTCACGCACACAAGTCTCCTTACTGCTGTCCTGAGTGTGGGGCCCTGAGTCGTTCTGCAGACATACAGAAGCATGTCAAGGAAAACTGTCTGCACTACGCTCGCAAGGCTTGGTACAAGTAAGTAAGCAAGCATTAAAAGTAGGCCTTACTAAAAACATACAGTACAGTGTTACAGAAAGGTGGCATTAACTTTCATATTCTTTCAGATGTCTTCACTGTGATATGGTTTTCAAGACCCTCGAAGGACAAAAGACTCACATTGAGGAGAAACACTGTGAGGTCTTTTACAAGTGCTCCATCTGTCCAGTTGCTTTCAAGACTTCTGGCGGCTGTGAAGTGCATTTAGAAAATAAACACAGTGCCAGCAAAATATCCCCTCAGTAAGTTAACATCTCATGACCTTAAAAGTTGCACATTTGTTTTTACAGCTCATTTGAATTTTTTTGTCTTTCTTTTGCAGGTTAATATTTAAGTGTTCATGTGAGACAGTTTTCAAGAAGAAGCCGTTACTGTTTCAGCATTTCCATCAGAATGCCAACATGCGTGTTACCTGTGTATTCAAGTGTCCAGAATGCAACTCCGTCTTTCCACAGAAGCAGCTGTTAATGCAGCACTTCAAGGTTAGCCCAGACAGCATTTTTTATCTCCCTGCAAGTGATCTATTCTGCATGTCTTTGCGGGTTGGATTTTATCATGTATTTGGAGTTTTTCTGCATTGCGCAGAATGCAACGTGTTATTTTTTTTTTTTTTGGGTCGATGACAATATGGCGGAAGACAACGCTGCGGAGATTTTTCAGTAACTTTGAATTCCGGTCGGATTTTAGTTTTTATGAGAGTGCTGAGGGAAACTTACTTGAAGAAAATAACCTTATAGTGAATGTGGGTGTTTGTCTGTCTGACTTGCTAACAGCGTTGTAAACTGAAGCTCTCAGTGTTGCTGCTCTTGTAAAAACGTTACTGTGTGCGTCATGTGTCGGCAGAATCTATTCGTCCACTGCACATGATAACACGTTACGCAGTTTAGTCAACCAACCAGACTCAGTACTCCGTACTTAGTTTTTGGGCTCATTACAGTTACTAAAGCATAATGAAAGCAAATAGCAACTGGTTACTGATTTCCATTATTTCAATGAAAATTGTCTGTTAAAACTGTGCAAAAAGTGACATCTAACCTGAACATTTGGGGTCATTAATTTACTTGCCCAGCAAAGCTCAGATCTTGCTGTGCTCTGTTAATCTGCAAACCACGGTATGCACACAATGCAGACAAATCAACATGGAAATTCATGAAGTCACACATTCCAGCAACACTAATAAGTGTCAGTCTTGTTGTTTCACTGTACTGGCAAAAGAGTAGTTAAATATTGTTTATTAAATGATGCGTTCTCTGTATTAAATAACTAACACATTGTAGGTGACCATTAACCTTGAGGAGAGGATAAGGTCTCATATTTGTTACCACTTGTGATTTAAAAATTTTTTTTTTCTGTTTTGCAGGACGTTCATGTCGGGAACATGACAGCAGAGACAGAGAAGAGCAGTACACAAACAGACGATGCTGACTGGTACAAGGGTGCTCATTCCGTCCAACAACAGAAGAGTCGCAGCCTAGTTAAACACAAAGATAGTCCCAGGAAAAAGGCTGATCAGGACAGCAGACCCCGTGTGAAGCCCACCGGCTGGACGTGTGGGGATTGCCTCCAGTGGTTCCCTGAACGAGAATCCTATGTTTCTCATGTGAAGACCAACCACGGAAAGGTGGGAGATCATGAATTCCCCATGGTGAAATATGTATGCATTCAACCAACACATTAATGACATGATATGCGTTTTTTGTGGCATTTTTGCTCAATTATAATAGAATACACTTCATAGCGTATATATTTTAACCATAAGTGGAACGCGAGCCAATAAGCAGCATGTATTGATTATGAAAGAAGCGTATCTGTTACTTCAGACCCAGGTGAGCCAGACGACTGAAATGGGCTTAAATCCCTCCTGTATAGAAGCCTTATATGCTGTGAACCTCTTTACTATGTGTACAACCATTGATTAAGGCCTCCAGTTTCACAATTAGCACACTTAATTTTGCTGGTTGGGAAAAATAAAATAATTGAACCAATAAATTAAAAATAAACTCGCCGTTTCCTACCTGCATACTTGCTAACATTAAATGGACCATTACTTTGGTTGGTATTTATGATTAGTCGGCCTGATCTAATGCACTTTGGCCAGTTACTGGCCTTTCAGCCTTCACCTTATGAGCTGTGCTGTTGAAATGAGGAAAAGTTTCTGTGGACTGTGAGTCCTAAAGTGAGGTCAGAGTGCATATTGATTACATGGTCTGAAGCTTTTAGCATGAGACAAACAGCCGCGCTCTTAATTGTGGTATGAAATTCTGGTTGTAGCCAAAAGAGTTTTGCTAAAGCTTTGCCCTGTTTGCCAAATTATATGTTTAACTGCTTCAGTTTGGTCCTCTAGATTTTACTTTTGTTTTTTATGAGACCTCTTACTACAGATTAAAACTACCCTTTATAGCTGAGTATGGCACATGTTTTACTTGTATATAAATAATTACAAGTTAATAAGTACAGTAGAAGTTGGAAGACTGTCACATTTTTTATATGTATCTGCCTTTTTATGACTGCGTATTTATATTTAACAGCCAGTGAAGAAGTATCCATGTCGACATTGTGAGCAGTCTTTCAACTCTACAACCAGTCTAAGAAGACATATTCGCAATGAGCATGATGGAAAAAAGAAATTTTACACTTGTTGGTGAGATTTTTATGTTTAAGAATGTACAAATCACTGTTGTCACCATCATTAGAGTTTTGTCAAATTAACCAGGAATTTTCTATAATTTTGTTATTTGTTTTTTTTTCACTTGAGGTATTGCATGGATACCAAGACAACATTCACGACAAGTGTGACGTTGAAGAACCACATTGGTCTAATGCATGGAATCAAAAATCCTGATCTTCGCCAAATGCCGAAAACAGCCATCCAGGAATCAAAAAAGGATTTGAGCAAGGTAGTTGTTTGTTTTTTTGTTTTAATACAAACAACATAATAACGTCCGGCACAAATCCAAATGTTATGAACCTCAATAGTAATAGTAAGTAATACTTCTGTTATTTGCAGGGGCTTGTATCAGAAAGACATGCAGTGGACACACAGGTGGAGGCGCGGGATGGCACTTTCAGTCTCGAGGCTCCTTCAGCGAAGCGTCTTAAAACGCAGTTCCGTTGTTCAAAGTGTGGTTTCATCACAGACAGCAGTACACAGTTCCAGCAGCACATACCACAGCATAAAACTGATGAAAACACTCCTCAGTGCCTTCACTGTGGCCTGTGTTTCACATCTGTGCTGTCTCTCAACAGACATCTTTTCATTGTACACAAAGTGAAAGATCCTGAAGAAGAGGAAGTGAAGGAGGCAAAGGTTAGAGAGAAGGACCAGGATAATCAGCAAGTTAGATCAGCAGATACCGATGAGGTGAATGACTTGTTACTGGAGCTGAATGAACCCGAGGCAGATGAGCCAGCAAGCCTGCGCTGTGACAAGACCGCGGACTGTAATTTAAAACTGCGCACTCACTCTCAGACACACGCAGTCTCTCTCCGGTAGTGAGAGCCACCTCAACAGTCAACACCTCTTTAAAGCTGCTTTGATATCTTCAGTTTTCATGTGAAAGTAACAAGGGATGTTTGATGTTCTGCGTGGAGGTGGTACAAAGTGTTTGGGCCTTTATTCATTTTGACATTTTTCTCAAGTTATTCAGAGGTCATGCAGTATAGTCAAGCATATCCTCAACATTCATTAAAGAGCAGTATAAATGAGAGGACAAATTCATAGTCATTTTTCAATTGTTTTTGTTTAACTTTGCATGTCGGTAATATAATTATCTTGCCTTCATTCTTTCTATGTCTTTTTGTTTGTTTGTTTTTTTGTTTTCAAATGTTCCATCCACCCTGACAGGAGACTCAGGAATCTCTGTTAGTTCTTAGGTCTGGTGTAACTGAATAACAGTGAAGGGGTGGATTTTCACCTTTGTAATCAACTGTAATTTTAATTGCTTGAATTTTGTATAAGTAAGTATTTAATGCTACACACTATTACCTGAATGGGATTCAGGTTGCAGTTTTTATGGAATGACTGTGTTGCAATTAATTTGCAGTACAAAGCTAGAATTTTATTACATTTATTACAAAACATGGTATAGTCCGATTTTCATTTAAAAGCCGTATTTCTGCATTCTTGGTAAACAGTTATCTGAAAAAACTGTCCTTTGAGATCTAAGCAAAGCCTGCTGAAGTTAGGCTACACATAAATAACAAGACTTCTTTTTGACTATTAAAGCATTCTGAAATGCTTTTGTTTTTATGTTTGTTGAATGGGATTTGTTGGTGCATGTGTTGTCCCAGATCTGGCCTTTTTTTCATTTTATTCTTTGTTTTTTCTTTTGAATGAGTGTTCAGGGGAAACATGGAGAGGTATTAGATGTTTGGTGCCGCAGTGTTGAAAATACCTCAAATTACCAGAAGTGTATTTTTCAGACAAATGAACAGTCGAGGTTATGTCAAATCAGGGTACATTGTTTTGGGTAATCCAGTAACAGTGAATAAAGTTTGGAGGCATGTTGGAGATAATGTTTTATAAATCAGGACCTCTTTACATGAAGTTGCTCATAATAATAATACTGGTAGGATCGGAGGAATTGGGTAAATCCATGAGAAAAGCCATTTCTTGGATCAGCGCTCATAATGAAGGGTCCTTCTTGTCCGCAGATCCTGATTTGTAATTCGGCACCTCTTGTTATGTTTTGAAAACGGTGACAGTTCCTACCTCCATGGTTAATGGCAGTGATTGTTGAACGAAGAAAGGCTTTGAGGAGTCACAGGTAATCTCAGTGCAATGTAAAAAATGTATGTAGGAAATGTGTATTATCCCACATTAATAAATTTTATAAATTATTTTGGGAATTAAATTAAGGCTATGTGGTCATATTGACTTGACATGGCAAGTGAACTTTTCTATTTTGAGCTCTTTGTTTCTCTGTTAGTCCTTAAATCACCATGCTGCAGATATCAAACTGCAGAGGCTGAAAAGAATGTTCACAACTTGTTCTTTTGTAATGCTCATTAAAAAATATTTGTACTTTTCATACTGTGTACAGTGAGGACTTGTATAGGAAAGTTACCTGTGTACATACAGTAGCCACTGAACCCTGGATTTACAACATTTCTTAAGCCATTACATCTATTCAGCATGCAGTGGCCCGTGTGCCTTGCTGTAATGTTTACGTCAAGTACTTACAAATAAATTGGTGCATTTAATTATATCTCTGCTTTGTCTTTTGTCTCACGCTATAATACTGGGTGTCACTTGGATGTGATAATTAGAGGTTTTGCATTGAGGTCATGTACTTTACAATCGTCATAGCCAAGTCAGAATGGCAATAGGCACTCTAATGTGCTTCCTTCATCCAATAAGAAACCAACCACAGATGGATGACTTCATACCATTAGAATATTAAGCCCATCCTATGTCAGTATAACAGCCTGTCCTCAAAGTTACAGAAGAGCAGAGATTTTAATTAACTAGCACCAAATTGCATAGAACACGTTTGAGGAATGAAAGGCACTTTGGCAAACATCTGCAGAGCAGGATTCCTGTCTTTGTTCATCCTTATCTTATACATTTCCATGACATCTTCAATGAGTCTTGATTTAACTGAGCTGAAAAATAAAGTTTCAAAGATCAAAGTGAATCCGAGGGGGAATCTGTGGGCAACAGGTAAGAGAAATAATACTATTCTGACAGATAATTTGATAATTTAGTGATTTTTTTTTTAAATACACATATTTTTGACAGTTTATATTAAGATGTATTTATATTTTTGTGTTAATTAAGGGCATTTCATGGGCAAGAAGAGTGTTGTGGATAGTTCCTTTATGGAGTCCGCCTTTGAAGATGTAAATGTTCCCACTGAAGTCAGAGCTGTAAGTCCTTTGTACCGAGTGGAAGACCTGCAGGCACTGCTCATTCAGATGTTGAAAACTACCCAACAAAGACAAACAAATCAGGCACTGGACATGTTAGTTCATTATTACTATTATTATTATTATTATTATTAATTTTATTGTTATATTAAATGAACTGTACAACTGATTATTGTTTCCATCCATTTAGAGGAGGACGGGATCCTGCTTGAGGAACATTTTAACCAATACTGTCACATTACTGTGACAGTATGAAATCCAACTGATGAAGAGGGTTTTAAAATCTTCATGCAAAAAATGTGATATGTTACATTGTATATGCCACTGTGATGCCAATCTGCACTGCTTTGTTTTGTGGTCCAATTATTTGAACCTAGTCTTTATGTAGTGCCAACTGTTAATAAACTAGTACTGAAAGCCAGATCAGTTGTCAGATCTTTCTGCTGATTTTCACTCTTTGGTCGTTTGAAATATTCTCTTTTATTTTATTAAACAGGAGCAAATACTGCAATGAAGTTGTGTGTTTCATTTCTATTAATCAAAGTATTTTACATAATAGTTAAAATATTCAAATCAGTATAATCAGTTGGCTCTGTGGCGCCCTCTGTTGGTCGTTGTAAAAAGATGTTAGTAGTAACCATATCCGGGTGAAAGTGGCAACATGCTTTTCACATCTTCGGATAGTATATTAGATAAAAAACTGCAGGTATGCCTCTAATAGTGATGTGTGGTTACCCTTGTAGTGGCAAAACACGAAGGGCAGAAGAACTGAAGGCGTGTTTTGAACAGAACACTGACCGAAAGGTTCATATTGTGGGAGAAGGAGCCCTGGGCGTTGAGAAAAATACTGTTTACGCAGGCAAGTTAAGTAAAGCTAGCCATGTCTCCTTTCACTTTATTATTACGTGTTTGTAGCTCCTAGTTTTTTCAGAATCTGATTGTAAAGTCATCTTACATGTTAGCAATCCACCAAACGCTGCATATTTTTGATTCAACCGCAGTATTTCATGCTAACTAAAGTTAGACTTTCGCGGTGAACTGATGCTAACGTAACGTTACGTTAATTTAACTAACTTAGGTGAGTAACGTTAATGTAATAACACGGGAACCAGTTTGCTAAAAAGACAACCTGTTGTTAAAATAGACTTCTTTCTGTATCGTTAATAGGTGTGCCACAAACTGAAAATATGCCGAAAGCTAAGAGTTTTTCAGTCGTGGGCCTGGAGTATAACCGTTTATCAACGTTTTGGGCAGCGTTCATTTAATGGTAACGTTATTTTGAATGGAGTTTGGCGTGCGAGTGTCATCAGTGTCCTGTGATAAAGGCTCTTATCAAACCATAGCCTGCCCTATCACATACCATACATAAATCGTGTTTTCACTTCTTTTACATACAGGTAATACTACTATACATTGCTTAAATATTTGGGTATTACATTTGGTTCCCAAGATAATTTTTAAATATAAATCAGCTTAAAACTAGTTCAATAATCAATTAATTGATTGAATAGAATACATCACCAACAATTTTGATAGTTCTGCAAGCAAAAGAAATTCATGGTTTCCAACTTCTCAGATGTTAAAATGTACAGTTTTTTGTACCCTCTGATAGGAAATTCAATATCTTTGGGTTTTGCACTGTTTTTCAGTGGACCAAAATAGCAATATGTCAACTTTGGTCTGGAAAATTGTGAAGGCCATCTTCACTATTTTCTTAAATTCTGTAAATCAAACAATCAAACTGAATCGATTAATCAAGAAGAAAACAATTAGCAGATTAATTGAAAGCAGAAATATTTTGTTGTTCTGTTTGATATCATAAATACAACAGTCACAAAGAAGACTGGATTCCCACTCCTGCCATGATTTAACCTTGATGTATGTGATATGTATATATGTTGCAGATTCCCAAAAGGAAAAAAATGTCAGAGCATCTCTGAAAGCTGAAGTAGAGAGGTGGGTTTTTCAGATCTGCTTTTGGATTAGATTCACTGGTAATGTTCTACTGTCACAACCCTTTAACCTTTATTTATTTGTTCTATAGGAAAGTCAACAAGGATGACATTGTAATTTTGGATTCATTAAATTACATAAAAGGTAAATCTTGCTAACAGTATTATACTATGCTGACATTATCATTTATTTATTCATGTACGTTTAAAGTTGAAATACCTTACAGGCTACCGCTATGAACTGTTCTGTCTCATCAAACACACACAGACACCACACTGCCTGGTAAGTATTCTAGTGAAATAACTCGGAGTTTTAATATCTAAGAAAACTAGTACCCAAACTTTTATCACACAAGTCAAAATCACATGCTTTCTTTTAATGAAGGTATACTGTTTGACGTCAGATGAAGTGAGCTCAACATGGAATACCAACAGAGATGCTGCTGAGCAGTACACCCAAGACATGTGAGTGAGAAGCCTCTATACACACAGTAGAGGTGCATGTCATTTTCTGGTTGGGCAGTCTTTACCTTTTTGGATAGGCTTTAAAATACCTTTTATGCCTGTCATTGTCAAAAAAATAACTCAATCCATTTTTTGTTTTTGGATTGTAATTTTTTTTATAGCCTTGATGCGTTAGTGCTGAGATTTGAAGCTCCAGATTCCAGAAACCGATGGGACAGTCCCCTCTTCACCATCCTGAAAGATGACACGCTTCCATATGAAGCCATTTCTGACGCACTTTTCAAAAGAAAAGCACCCCCACCTAACCAGTCTACACAGAGCGTAAGACTGTTACAAGCGTACAATATTCAGGAGATGTAGAAGTATCCTCTGTCATGCTGCCTTTTTGACCATCTAATGGTAACAGAGATATTCTTTTTCTCTGCAGCAACCATTGTCATCTGCAAACTTCTTGTACGAGCTGGACAAGATCACACAAGATGTGTTAATGGTATGTCTTTATATGTTCTTTTGGATACTCTGTTCATTCTGTCTTTTGAGTTATTTCATATTTCAAGATCACCAAAGTGAGAGCCACACATTGAAAAGTAAAAATAATGGCCTGAGGGGTCATATTTAGAAAAAATACTTGGTTTAAACTTCAATTAACAAAGCATTGGCAAACATTTCACTCCACTTTATAGACTTTCTTCTGTGCATAGAAAGATAATATAGGTACTTATAGCCCATTAGCAGGTGTACTAATGCCATGTTCATGTTATATCAGAGTTTTTGTAATTACCAGTTTTAAATCTTGAAAATAGCTTTCATGTCAACATCCAAGTCGTAATTATGACTTGGAGGCTCTAACTCCTCTGAAAACAGGGCTTAGTACCAAATAATATAGAAATGCCTGAAAACCAAACAAACATGTACATCTCACACCAGTTATTCAAGGTAATTAAACCCAAATTTAAAGGATATAGTGTTGTATTTTGTCAAGAGACAGTATTTTTAACCTTGAGTTGTCCTATGACATCAACCCTTGCAGGCTGTAAACATGTGAATCTTTGATATGTCTTCCTTCCATCCCATATGAAGTGAATGTGTCATGAATAACACATCAAGGAAACAGAGTTGGTTAACAGCAATTAGGAGACGAAAGGCATCACATTGAGTTAATAGGTTGGCAAATAATCACAGTACAGGAGCTAAGGTGAACGACGCACAACTTCAAAATACTGAAGTCAACCTTATGTATTTACAGAAGGAGGTGAATTTCCATTACAGAAACCTTGTGATTTCTAGTTCCTCACTGAGACCAAGAGAATGTTGTGTTTTAAAGTATAAAATGAATTCACCGCCCCGCAGCTGGGAAGATCCGATCAAAACAAAAGAATGTCAAGATGTACTCTCTTATTCTGAGACTTGTCTCGTTGTATACGTGATTCAAAGGGTAGGGAACATGGACTATAAATGAGTTCCATGCCTGTCTGAACTACTGTGTGATGTCAATATTGATGCTTTTTCCAAAGTGACACAACTGGTGAAAGTTTTTAAATTTCTATTATGAGAACCAGGTGCACTGCAGTCACCAGTGTGTCCTCCCCCTGTGAACCGGTGATGTCATTATTGGAATGTTGTTGTTGGATCCCGTTTTGTAACTACCTTTGCTTCTGTAATTATTTAACTACTGATGCCTCTAGTTGATGGGTTGTGAAATCACTTTATCTGTTTCCTTGATTAGCTATTGAGTACATCTGTTAGTGGCCTGAAATGGTAACTGTTTTATGTTGCATTTTCTTCAGACTTAAGTCTGCATGGACAGTAATGTTTTCATTCTCACATTTGTCTTTTTTATTATTATATTAGTATTTTTGCACAAATTCCCAAATCAAATGAATAATTTTAAGTTGTTTTCTCATTTTGATTCATCGGCCGATTGTATTTTCACTTTGCTGATCTTGAACTCCCTACAAACACCTGGGGAGCTGCATTTGTTCGTAAAATCATTACCGTCTGTATGTAATGTATTTGATGAACAGAATTGAAAATTTTCAGGCAATATTTAACGCACAGAAGACAAGTGTACCCGGAGATCTCATTGCAGTTCCAGGAGCTACAGAAAAGATATCCTTTTTATACTTACCTGTCTACATGTTTTATCTAAAACCTAATTCTGAAGAATCTTTTCACATTTACCAGATTTTAACAGTTCTGTTCTGTCCTGGGTGGCTGTGATCTTTCACAGCTAATGACTGTCTGAAATTTGTATTTTTACCACCCACCCTCCTAGGAAAAGCATATTCCCTCACCAGCAGGAGGCAAAGTACTCTACTTCAAATGACTTGTTAGAAGGGGGAGGTGGATGAATGCATGTCCATCAAAGAACTTAAATGAAAGGCACAGCAACCAATCACTGTTAAAGGTCTCGCCTGTAATAACATACCGTGGGATACATATGGAGCAGAGAAACCAAATTGCATAGATTAGTGGATTTCAGTTGTCAGCAGTAATGTCAGACCTTCTCAGAAGCAAACACATTGGTTTTCCTCTTTGAACATGTTGGTCCAGGCAGAAACTAACTTGAAAGTACAGTACGTTCGCTGCCTGTCAACCTTTAATGACAGATGCATAATTGAAATGTGAGATTACATCAGCAACAGTCAGTACTTTGTGTTGCTTTATTGTGGTGTTCTCTTTAAAGATTAAGATGTGGTGCTGTGACCTTCACATGCCTTTGGTCTGTTAGTTATTGCTTCTTCAGTGTTCAGCCGTACTGTAGAAAACACATTTTCTGTCTTCATGTGAGAACAGCTTGCACACAGCACGGCTTGCATTCAAATGACCTTAACTTGATGTTGAACATTGAGCTCACCAGGAGCATCAACATGGCAGAGCTAAGGAAATTCCGACGCCAGTTCATCAGCTACACCAAGATGCACCCAACGGAGAACACCGGACACATTTCCAACATGTTTGTGCAGTATTTAAATAAGAGTCTTCACTGAAATTGTATAGCATTGGTTTCTTTTCTTTTTTTATTTCTGTGACAAATAAATATATTTTAAAATGTGTTGCATGTTTGTGTGTTCTTGGCCATTTTTAAATAATTTAATTCAGTTACAAAGTAATGAGAAGGAATTAGTAGTAAATATTTAATCACCTGACATATGCAATGAATGATATATGAAATGATATACAAATTACACATTCAAGTCAGTCTGGAACACTGTACAGTCAAAGCTCAGCACTTTATCAAATCAGGTTAACATTAATTCCTCGACATCGTGGTGGCAAGCCTGACAAATCGTACTTAGCTTTCTTATTCAAAAGCTCTATGTTCCTTTGTGGACTTTGGAGTCTGATGAAAGCTCTTTCAAAGATTTTGCATTACGTAAGAAGATTGTGAGAAAAGCAACAACAGGAAAGAAGAAATTTGTACTCCGCTTGCAAATGTAACCAATTACTGTTGATTACTTAACTGGAATGACTTGAATGATGTGTGATTATGCTCCCATAATACATGGAGAACAATGCATTAAATGTGTTGACATTTAAATGATTTATTCCACATAAAGAAAAAAGTGGATTTTTAATTCATTAAATGAAAAGCCATAAGAAAATACACTTTTTAGCAACTTTTCAATTGTATTTCACAAGTTTGGTCAATAAGAAAGCAGCCTCTCAAATAAAAAAGGAGGAGCAGCAAGTAAAATTATAGAAACTATAGTAACACTGTGATGGTGCTAAAAAACAGTGCAACATAAAGACAACACTAAACATGCAGTATTTACAGAATTGCATTCACTTATTTATTTACTTATTATCTTCTCATAGTTTTTTTCTTCAGTGGAACGGTGGTGCCAAAGATTCTGTCCCAGTGGCTGAAGAAGACACTGTAGTTACTGCTCGGCCTCTGGTGGTGCATGTCGTGAGCCGGTGCACCGCCTAGCAGACCGAAAGGCACCAGGTGGTTGACAGTCCACGGCAGGTCATAGCCTATGTGGTTCTCCACAGACATCCAGACACTGACAACTGTGACACACCATGCAGTCAATGGGTGACACTTTAAAAGAATTGGGTCCTGATTGCTCCAGAGTCCAACAGCCATCAGCTCGGGGATGCTGAGATGCTCAGTCGACCAAGAGAAAGGTGCCCTATATTCATGGTGGATTGCATGGATCCACCGGTAGAGCTGCGGTTGCTTGTGATGTATGTAATGCCAAATATAGTACTGAGTGTCAAAGACGAGAAGTACAGCCAGTCCATCAATGACTACCTCACAAAGAGTTGGGGCCTCCTGTGGCAGTGTTGGTGTAGGCAGTATGAAGATACCAATTGTTACAGCTGGCAGAACAAAGAATATGTGCTTATACAGCGATGACATGAAGATCTTCACCATCATTCCTACTGTTGGCAGCCTGTCTGGTTGGATCTTGTACTGATAGACTGAAGGCAGTCTTTCTCCCAAGAGATCCAGTGCAGCAAAAGGTATGCTGAAGAAGACATAACTGGAGAAGGTGAGCAGGACGGGGAAAAAAGGAGATGAGATGAGAGGCAGGTGGTGAAAAAGCAAATAATCCCAGAATGGCTGCAGTAGATGGTCTGAGGCCCTGAAGGGCAGGTGCTGCAGAATTGGCTCACTGATGTTCAACATCTCGCTGTGGTACCACTGAAGGCTGCTGCTCCAAGTCTCCGGATCAAGACAAAGTTCTGCCTTTATATAGTGGAGTTCAATGGAAGGAGGCTTTTCTCTAAATCGGAACAGAGCAGTAGGGTTTTTCCCCCCAGCAGTTCAATGTCGCCAATTTCTTTCTAATCTGAGTTGCAGAATACACCCTTATTTTGTTTGAGGGTCTACAAAACAAAACCTAAAAAAACTAATTATTAGAACGCTTTTTGCAACTGCATATTTTTCAAATGAAGAATTTGTATACCTCGAAAATAGACAGACATAATTCTACCTTTTATATTTTTAGTCTAAAGATAAATGAAAGCTGTTGTTGCACTGTCCATTCTCCTAATCTAAAAGGATTCAAAATATGATTAGAACGCTGGACTACTTGAATTGACCAGGTTATCTTTTAATACACTGTATAATCAATCAAATGACCTGCATGCATTTGTTTGTGCGTGTCCTATTAAACCTAATAACTTGAAGAGTTAAACCTTGATAAAATGAATACAGAGATGAACACACTTTAAACATCAGGTCTAAATATTAACATGTCTCACACTGAAAGATCATAAAATGATTTATTGGGGAAAATTTCATTGAAATCAAGAATCACATGTCTTCACAAATTAAGGCAATAATGCTCTTCTTCACCAGCTACTTCTTGTCACTGCTTGCCTTCCTTGAAACCGTTTTGTTGGTGTTGGCATATTTGTGTCGATCATTTCTGAACAGGAAGAAAAACCACAAACTCTTTACCCATTAGTCACAGAAAGAAATAAACGTTTCTACTACTACTACTGTTATGTTTTTGAACAGTGATGTTAACAATAAACCTATGTGGACCTGAATGTCATTACGTGGATGTACCTGCTCATTTTGACTTTGTTTCTGCATCCCAGTCCACCCTCCCAGTGGCAGGTGCGTGCTCCTCTCGTCATCATGCTTCCACAGCTGATGCAAGGTTTTCCATTGCCGTATGGCTGCAACAACGATGTAGGTATAACACACACACACATATATATATATATATGAGGATATAAGGTCTGTGGCTTAATTGTGACGTCACGCTCACCTGTTCTTTGGCGCAGTGGCCACAGATCATCCTGGTTGCCAGTTCCATGGGGTGGTCCTGGTCCTCATCATGACACACATCACAGGGGTAAGCCCGGCCACAGCAGGGAAACCTGAGGGCAGTCAGTGGTACAAAGCTTTCACAACATTCGTTTCTTCTCAGAGCTTGAATGTCAGACATGTGAGATGGGACACAGTGAGGATCATACCTTAGCCAGCGATGGCTCTGTTTGAAATGTTTGCATGCACCTTTTTCTGGCAGTGGCTTCCCCTTTTGCACAGCAGGATCTCTTATTGTCTTATAAATACCAGCAGAAGCACTTGAACCTGCACAAATGTGGGGTGGGGGGGTGCACGTAGTAGCTTTTTAAATAATAATGTGAGGTAGCATTGGCAGTTTGTTGTTGTAAGATCTTTGCTGATCCCTTCAGCAAATGTAGGTGAGCTCTGACCTGTTGTGTTGGCACGCGGCTGAATATACTGGAATATTGTGCTGTCAGCAAAAATACTGAGCTTGCCGTGGCAGTGTTCACAATTAAACTCCTTCGCTTGACCATAGGAAACGTTCTAGTGAAAATCAAAGACAAAAAAATCAGTTTCAGAGAAGCCTAGAACTTATATCGACATATATCGTAAATCACTTATTACTGGTTACATTTCACACAAAGAACGTGTTTAGTGTTAAGCAGGACACATTTCATCACCAGCGCAGGGCCATCCTGGGAGCAGCTGAGGCAGCCCACAACGAGGTCGCACTCCTGAAGCACAAGGTCAGCAGGTACAGCATTGTGAAGGTCCAGGTATCCCAGGACATCACTGTAATGGTGCAGCATGCAGGGCCTGAATGCAGCATTGATGCTTGCACTGCACTTTTCACACTGAGCTGTGCAGGGTGTCCTTCCAGTCAGTGTCAGGTCTGCAGTTACCTTACACCTGCAGACAGGACAAATACAGTCAAGCTCTCAATTGCGGGTCATTCTAATTGAACAAACTGTAATTTGTGATATGGATAAGACGTTTAGCTATTATCCTTACCTGTTACATTGAAGACAAACCGTGATTTGCTGGGCCACTACGGTGGCTGTGTTGTCTCCCAGCCTCAGTCCCAGCAGCTTCATCTCGGTGCCTTTGCGGGGATCGCTGATCTTAATGTTCTCCACCAGATGACTGGCTTCCTCCTCCCCCAGCTGCTGCTGCCCTTCATCGCATCCTGGATGCTCCTGCTGCACTAACTCCCCTCCCTCTATTGTCTTCTCGCCTTCTGTCTTTTTCAGTTTTCCTTCATCATTGGCACCCTCATCTGCAGCAGCAGTGTCAGATGAATGATCATTCCCAGACTTTTCACACACTGTTGCCTGGAGCTCCTGGTATGGTATGAACTGCAATCCTGCTCTTTCTAAATCAACGTCCTTTTTCAACTGAAAAGACATCAGCATTAAAAGAGACATTTCACTGCTGGAGATTTTTTTTTGTCAAAAATAAATAGTAGAAAGCTGTGACTTACAGGTCATTTCAGTAAATTCAATGGGAAAACACACAATAACAATTCACAACCTCCTGTTCATGCAGGTTCTCACCTGCCTGGCTCCTTCAGTGAACAGTCTCTCCAAGCTACGATCTAGCCAGCGAAGAAAAGGCCGGAAGAGCAGCTCTACCTTTCCCAGAAGCTGATTGGTTGCATGCTTGGCTTGAAGCCACTCTAATGATGCTTCCTGTACATGTCTGAGTAGAGATTTATAGAAATGTCAACGCCAAGTACTCTAAATGCTAAATGTTAAAAACAAATTGCACAAGCTTTTACCTTGCCATTACTGGTGGCAGATCCTGGTCCAACGGTACGTCCAATGTGAAGATCTAAGAAAATGTATCAAGGTGATGAGAAACTGTTCTTTGTAAACCATTTACTGTATGGTATGTCACAGAACCTGTAATGTAAATGATAGCAGTGGGCTTTACCTCCTGGGGGTAATTGTCTGGGAAGCTCACCATGATGTCGATTTCCTTCTGATCAAAAGGCTATGAAATGAAATGCAGAGTCAGTATATTTCCAGATAATACATTTTCACCAATGTAATACACTGTCAAACCAAAGCATGGCATGTGTGAGAAAAGTTGGTTCATTAATGATTTACAGAAAATATTTGTGTGATTTTGGACTCCATAACAACTGATTAAGTGGATTAATAGTTCACCAATTTACCCAGTTCCCCATATAACAAATATGCTTAGTGTAATCTCATTGGTTCAGCTTATTTGAAACAAACCCCAGCAATTACACAATTACCACATTGGGTGCTTCTGTCACAGCATAGTAATAATGGCTCTACTATTTATCGTCTATGAAGAAGCTTCAGTGTCCAAATACAGTCTCACTCTGTTAATCAGTTAAGGAGAGACTTGCTCAAGTTCACAAATTAAAAGTGAAACTAAAACCAAACCACTATTATTAGAAATAATATGTGAATGTATTTCTGCTCTAAAGATCTTGGGAGGGGAAAGGAGACAGATGATAAATGGAAAATGTTTACCCAGTCTGGATCAGTAGCCCCTACAGTCGCCCTGAAATAAGTAACTTTCCCATCACTTCGTTCCTGAATAATGAGTTGGTCTTTGGGAAAACGCTTCTTCAACTGCTTGATCTCTGTGTCTCGAAGCTGCTTGCTGACATCCTCTGTCAGGTCACACAGCTTGACCTGCTGGAGGATGCTGGGACAGGGTACCGGTGGTATCCTCTGCGCAGGTTTTGTGTAATTGCCAGGAACAGGCTGGTTATCCACTGGGGGCAACTGTGGTGGATGCCAGAAGCGACATCTGTCTTCCATGGTGCAGTGGCCTGAAATAAAGTAGCGACAGGGGCGACGTCTGGCTGCTGGGGCAACCCTGCAGTTGCCAGTGGGAGTGCAATTCTCCCTGTGTCCCACATTTTCTCCAAGGACCTCTGAGTTTTGAAATTCAACATCTGACTGGCTTGGTGTCCTGATGGCTTTCTTCTCATGAACTTTGGCATCATCTCTTATGTGTAGGAATTTGCATTTCTTCCCAAAATTGCAGTGTCTTCCTTGACAGAAGAAGCGACACAGCGGCTGTGTTTGAAGTACGGGCTCTGATTCACCCGTCTTCTCTCCCTCACCATCGTCCATCACTATTAACACCTGAATGAATGAATACAGAAATACAGAGATGGATCTACTTCTTTTACCTATATGTAAACACTACAAAGCCGAAAGCATGTGTACACACAAACATTAAAGCAATATGTGATTAACATGGGCATTTATATTACTGCTAGAATAGCCTCTACTCTTCTGAGAAGACTTACTACAAGATTTTAGAACCTGCCTGCAAGTATTTACTCCCACTCAACCACAAGAGCCTTAGCGAAGGTCAGGCACTGATGATGGGTGATAAGGGCATGTAAGTTCTTCCACATTGAACTGTGAAAACCATTTCTTTTTTGTATTGTGCACAGGGGCCCTGTCATGTTGAAAAATACAAGGGCCTTCTCCAAACCACTCCCACAAAGTTGGAAGAACACTATAGTCTAAAGCAGTGATACCCAACGTTTTTGTCTCGTGACCCCTTAAAATAAAGTAAGCCTTCTTGAGACCCCTCATCCCAGGTTGTAGCCTTAGTGTGGACATGAGTCAGATTGTTTAATTTGAAGGATTTGTAGAAAGTATCCAGTGTTTAACAAGAAAAATAAGCTACATCTGAATCTTTTTTCTTGAGGTCACTAGTCTAAAATATCATTGTATGTTGCAGTGTTAACTAACTGAAATTAAATAGCTTTTTTGTCTGTTACAGAATGCATATCCGCTCTGTATATCACTTGTCCTGGCTTCTCCTATGAGAAAAAAAAAATCTAAAACCAAAAGGAAGAAATATATATTATGTTTTTTGGTTTCATGATAGCGTTTTAAGTCTGAAAGCTGCTGTCAATCAACAGACACCGACACGCCCCTCTAGCTGGCCCAGAAGAAAAGGAAGCATTTCTAATATTTCCCCTCAAAAACCGTTTTTTCTTCTTTTACTAATACAAAGCAATTAACAAAATGTGATTTCAGTTGGACTTTAAGATGTCTTTTTATTGAAATAAATGGGACTAGCCATGTGTAAAGGACTGACCATATACCAGCTTTATAGGCCTGGGCAAAACATCAACATCAGATTTGTCTCTGTTAAAAAAACTCAGATATTTAATGGTCTACCAGATGGATTTGGACAGATGTTTTGTTGCCACACATGAATGATCTAACTTAACGTTACGTGAAATATTTTCGTTGTTTTTTGTGGTTACCTTTGGCGTAACAACAGGCTTCCATCTATCGTCCACATCATCTAAAACCCTCCTAACTATAGCGTGGCATCTGGACATTTAGCTCTAATGTTAACCAGCGTGTTCACTATCGGCAGAAAAAGACCGACGTTAGCTATCTCACTAGTTAACTTCGCTAGCTTAACTTTACGTACAGGGGGAGTGTCTTGCTAACGTTACATTAGTCAATTCATTCAGATCAAAGTTATTTTTGGTAAATGACAGTACCTCAAATACACAGAAGAAACCGCGTAAAAGTATGTCCCGCGTGATGACAAGCCCTTGCGTGTTATAAATATTTCAAACCTTTTAAAAGTGTCCTTACCTGTCCAGTGGGTACAGATTTTTTTCACAGTGGATTGCAACCGGAAACTTCTTCTTCTTCTTCTTTTGATTTGATTGGCGGTTGACAGCCAGCATTTAGCAGCATTACCGCCACCTACCGGACTGGAGTGTGGAACAGATCATGTGCAGACTAACATAAAAACCAAATAAACAAATAAAACAAACAAACAAACAAATAAATTAAATAAATAAAAATTGAAAACCTATATCCTTTCCATTAATCCCGTTTCTTTCAGATATTTAATGAGATGCTTTGATATTCCCCATGCTTTATCCCCAAGGAGGTTCTCGACAGTGAACCTAAGCTCAGCTTTCTCTACAACTGCTGCTATTTTCCTCCTCGCCTCTACATAGCCTCTACACTCAACCAGCACATGTTGAATGGTCTCTATACTATTACATTTTACACAGTGTCCAGTTGGGTGTTTACCTATTTTTTTAAAGTGAATGGTTAAGCCCTGTGTGTCCTATTCTTAGACGGGTAATGGCGGTCTCTGTCTTCCGGCACCCACCCAATTTTCTTCCCAGACCAACATGATTCTGTATACGGTAAAGATGTCTTCTAGTTTCATTTAGTTCCCAGTATTCTTGCCATATTTTTTGCATTTTTTCTTTAATGATAGTTTTAGCTTCAGATTTACTTAGCGGAACTTGTATATCAACTGACTTTGATTTAAGTGCTTGTTTTGCCAGAATATCAGCATCTTCATTTCCTTCTACCCCTACATGGGCAGGAACCCAAACAAAGCAGACAGTCCAGCCCTTATGATATAATCTACATAGAGAGCTATGAATACTAAATACCAGATCCAGCCTACAGGACTTAACAGATTTAATACTGGTGAGCGCTGCCCAGCTATCTGATGCAATGACCACCTTGCTTTCCTTATTTTCTTCTATCCACTGTAATGCCATCAAAATGGCTATAAGTTCAACTGTATATACTGATAGATGATCTGGGGTTCTCTTTTTAATGCCTATTTTGTATGCTGGGATGTATACGGCAGCTCCTGTCCGTCCGGTCTCTGGATCTTTAGAGCCATCAGTAAAGAACATGTGGTTATCTCTATAGTGCTGCTCTATGTAACTTTCTGCTATTCTTCCCGTGTGTGCTTGCTTGGATTTTGTGGTGTCCGAACAATAATGCTGTGATGATGTGTTGAGAAGAAATCCGCTTGACACTGTTCTTGATCATAAAAGTTTATTACATCAAGGTGTTCAGCATCAATTATAAGCTCTGCAGCAGCTTGGAGAGTGACCCAGCCCGATGACCACTCTGTCTTTCTGTACATCAAACATAGCTTATATAGGATATGTGTAGGTATCTGTTAGATACCATAGAAGGGTTTGAGTCTGCAAAATAAAGCTCCAACCCATATAAGGGTACAGTGCTATTCTGAGGTAACAAAACAAGGGGTCAGAGGTCAAATTCTATAGAAGGGTTCAGTCCCTACACAACCACTAATCACTGCTCTCCCCTTAAGAGGTCACTGACCCTCTGTCCAGCTGCTACAGTGCTATTTTAAACTGTTATGCGTCAAATGCACATATATTATACACTACAATTTCTTTTTGATTATTTGCTGTATATGCAGGTCACAACAGGAAACTTCTTCTTCTTCTTCTTTTGATTTGATTGGCGGTTGGCAACCAGCATTTAGGAGTATTACCGCCACCTACCGGACTGGTGTGTGGAACAGATTATGTGCAGACCAACATAAAAAAAACAAATAAACAAATAAAACAAAACAAACAAAAAATAAACTATATCCTTTCCATTAATCCCGTATCTTTCAGATATTTAATGAGGTGCTTAGATATTCCCCATGCTTTATCCCCAAGGAGGTTCTCGACAGTGAACCTAAGCTTAGCTTTCTCTACAACTGCTGCTATTTTCCTCCTCGCCTCCACATAGCCTCTACACTCAACCAGCACATGTTGAATGGTCTCTATACTATTACATTTTACACAGTGTCCAGTTGGGTGTTTACCTATTTTATAAAGTGAATGTTGTGTCCTATTCTTAGACACCCACCCAATTTTCTTCCCAGACCAACATGATTGTGTATACTGTAAAGATGTCTTCTAGTTCCATTTAGTTCCCAGTATTCTTGCCATATTTTTTGCATTTTCTCTTTAATGACTGTTTTAGCTTCAGATTTACTTAGTATTTACTTGTATTGCAACAGGAAACGTCAAACGTTCAACACTTCAACAACAGGAGCGCAGAGGTTTTGCGTCATTGCGTGCGACGAAAGGTTCGAAAACGTTGGGGCAACAATTAGGTCCGTGGTATGATCACACGAGATTATCACGTGTAAAGGTTATGAAAATTTAGGTTACAGGCTGTCCTGTGTTGTACACTGTGTTGTACACAGGACAGCTGGAGAGAAATGAGTTCAGGGGTGAGTTCAGCGCCGACAAAACGTAGCAAAACGTTTTTTTTCTCCGTAGTTTTCCCCCCTTCACTTTATTTGCATCTTCAGTAAACAAACAGGCATCATTGTAACGTTACATTGACCTAACATTAAGTACTACTAAGCAGCATACATCCAAAAATAAAAAAGTTAACTTGAATAAACACGCAAAATAAACAAATACACGTATATAAATCACTTAAAATAAAATAAATTAAGGGGATTTAATCAAAATAAAATGAAAGTAACTCCGAGAATCTTAAGGCACTTCTTCAAATCATTTATAAAGGCATTAAAACTTGGGGCAGCTTTAAAAAAACTACACTTATGAATATAAAATTTTGCTATGACGAAGATATTATTACACAAGAACACAATATCTTTGATTTTCATGAAACAACCATACTTCACATAATGCTAATCTAACACACGTATTACATTCTTTGTACCTAACCAGTCATATATTCTGTCCCACAACACTTTAACAACATCATTTCTACAGCTGTAGAAAAGATGTTCCTGAGATTCAATATCAGTCTGACAAAATGTACATACATTACAATCTAAATTTAATCTTACTCTTAAGAATTCATTAAATGGCTAAATATCATTAGGCCTAATAATTTGGAAATGAACCTCTTTCATTTTAGGAAACAACGGAAATTATAAAAATCTAGTTCGAATCTTAACAACTCTTGAAAATCTTTTAGGCCAAACCTTTCTTTTCACAGGAAGAGGAAAACATTGTTTTGTAACTAATGACCTCAAAAATCACATTTACTATCTAAGAAACTGTACTTATCAACAAAGAGATCGCTGTAAAATGGCAGATAAACTCACCTGAGCTTGAGCAGAGACATGGCACTAACAGATGGTTTGAGAAAATGAAATAGGATTTTGAAATTATTTCCCCTACTGAACAATTTGTCATGTGGAGAGCTGTATGTTACCTGTTACCCAGGGTGTATGAATAATTTGTTGCATTGTTGCACCCAGCTGTCACTTGATGCCACACAGTGAGCAAAGCACAAGCAGACACTCGTGGCATAAAGTCTTTACCATGCTGTTTCTGGCTGGAACGTCCTCAATAATAAGATAGTTTGTTACATGAGTATGGTGCTTGCGGATATAAGCGTAGATCTTTGGATGAGATGCTTAGGAAACGACTCTTTGCTGCAGCCTCTGTGGAACAGCCTGAGGCTCGACTACAGAGACTATTTGAGATCTGCACTCTTCCCCATTATCCTGACAGTGTCTTCCTACTTTGTCTTGTGCCTTCCTTTCCTTGTTTGCGACATGATGGGAGAAAGGTGGGCTTGGGTCCAGCAATTCAAGATCCAACCCAGCCATCGTCCAGCAGCCTCTGCACTGCTGCACTGTGCAGGTGTCACCTTGTTCAACCATGTGTTTCTTGTGCTGCCAGCATCAGTGGCCCAGTGGGCATGGAGGCCACCTGTGGACCTGCCTGACCGGGCTCCGTCCCTGCTGGAGCTGATTGCTGGGGTGATAGGCAACCTCCTGCTCTTTGACTTCCAATACTTCATTTGGCACCTGCTCCATCACAGGATCCGCTGGCTGTATGTCACTTTCCATGCCATCCATCATAAATACTACTCTCCCTTTGCTCTTGCCACTCAGTGTCTCGGCGGCTGGGAGCTGGTCACAGTGGGCTTTTGGACCACTCTGAATCCTGTGATCCTGAGATGCCACCTACTCACCACATGGACATTCATGGTGTTGCATGTCTACGTTTCTATAGAGGATCACTGTGGCTATGATTTCCCCTGGTCCACATCACGTCTGATACCGTTTGGCATCTATGGAGGGCCCAGCAAACACGATGTGCACCATCAGAAACCCAACACCAATTTTGCACCACACTTCAGCCACTGGGATAAAATATTTGGCACGCATGCTGATTTCAACTTCTCTACTGCTATGAAATAGAAGGCTATAACACTATTTGTAACAGCTTTAAATAGAGACTGGTGTTTTTGTTTATCTAAATTATGTGGATAATAAAATATGAATGTGCAAAAGTTGAAGAGAAATCTACATTTTCCTTTACACAGAAATGGAGGCTTGTCACTTTGTTGTATTTGAAAAACAACACTGTCACACACACTCCCACTGTGTCTGGTTTCTTTACTTTGAAAGTGATCCTGAGCTTGAGACATGGCCTACATTACATTGTTCCTCATATAAATGATTCATTATTTGAGCCGTTTTTTCTGCTCTTTACCGGTGTAATGTTTCAGAATCAGAATTAGCTTCATTCGGCAAATATTGTGTACATTGCTCTCAATAAACAAAGGGACAAAATTATTTGACTACATTGCCAATTTCATTCATTCAACTTCATTGCAGTGGTGTCATTGATTATACAGTCACGTATAAATTACAACAAAGTGCACATATTGATAGTTTAGTGACCACTGAGTCGAAATTACGTTTTCCCCTTTATTTTCCAACCAGAAATTACCACAGCATATCACAGGGTTTTTTTATTTTATTGTGACGCCTCTTGTTTTTATTTAGGTAAGCTGACCAGTGATCAGTAATGTTTAATGCATGAAGGACAAGCAGGTAAAAGTTTCCACCACTAGATGTCAGAAAAACACTCTCATTGCCATTTCGATTGGATTTAACATACTATATTTTTAATGTTTGACTGCATATATCACAAAAATATTGCTTACAGCACATTCTCGTAACTCTGCCTATAATATTAAGTGAATATTGGGGTGGCTAACTCATTTGTCTCTAAAGGGTTTGTTTGTTTTTGTTGTGGTTGTGTTGGTGGCGCTGCGTCGCCGGTGCAACCTGCTTCAGTGACACAGAGTTGGGATATGGAGAGTGAGTGCTGGAGCTAGCCGGGACATGTCTGAGTAGAAACCTGCATTATTTCCCAACACGTACAGCATTAAATCCACGTGTTGAAGATGGGACAGTGCGGCATCACGTCGTCAAAGACGGTCCTCGTCTTTCTGAACCTTATATTTTGGGTAAGTTTGGAGGTTTCTGGCAGCTCTGAACGTGCGTCACAGCCCACCAGCTAACTTAGCTAACGTTAGCTTTGTGTCCAGTCAGCCACTCTGCTAGCTGCGCCAGGCGACCTTTGTTTAACCAGGGAGGGATTAGTTTGAGAATGCAGCAGGAAAGACATCATTTAAGAGATATACTTTGTTCAGGTTTAATGATTTACCGCAAATAACACATTTTTAAACCTTACATCACGTTTTAGAGTAAAAATACTCTTTGCTTAAAAAAATGCAGTGTTGCAAAGTCAAACTATTGCTTTTTGACCCTCCATGCGGGATGTAGGTTAACACACACCAAGCCAGAGATGTGTCAGCCACTTTTAAATAGTCTATCGGGTCAGCCATACATGCTGGTAACTGCATATCAAAAGCTCCGGAAGACAGTTTAGCTAACCTAGTTCAGAATAAATGTTGACGTTATTTTGTTGGTGAAAAGCCCGCAAATCATTCTGGTTAAACTGCAGGTCCAGCCATTATGAATGACACCATAACAGGCAGCGGTGGAAGATGAATTCAGATCGTTTTAAAATAGGAATAACGTTAGCTAACGTTACACCACAGTCTGAAAACACTTTAATAAGTGAAAGTACAAAAGCATTAGCATTTAAGTGCCTAAAGTAAAAGTAGTCATTTTGCAGAACGGCCCATTTCAGAATAATAATGGTTGATGCATTAATGTCGGTATAATGGTGGGGCTAATTTCAAATTTATTTACTGCTGGGTAGCTTAAACCATAATAATAATAACTCTTGATTTCCCTTTTGTTGACGTATTTGTCACCCACAGGCTGCTGCTGGTATCCTGTGCTATGTGGGAGCCTATGTCTTCATTACATATGATGACTACGATCACTTCTTTGAAGACGTGTACACTCTCATACCAGCAGTGACCATTATCGCAGTTGGAGCCCTCCTTTTCATTATTGGGCTCATTGGATGCTGTGCTACAGTGAGAGAGAGCTACTGTGGACTGACAGCGGTCAGTAAACCAGTTTGGAAGTTTAACTTGATAGATACTTCGGTACTAATGCCCTTGTGTAGTAATTGATCAATCAAAGGTGAACTTTGAAACTTTATGAAGAGAAAAGTGGTATTTCAGGATGCATTTGAGAACCTGGCATTGACATTTGGAATTTGACTTAAAATCATGTTAGTTATCACATCTAATTAGACATAGAGATATTAAATAATCCATGGAGCAGAAACTGCACAAATTCAACCCTTTTCTCAGAGCTGGTAGTATTCTGTCTAACTTGAACATGCCAACGAGTCAAATAATCCACTTTTCACGTATATGCATGTTAGTTTTCCAAAGTGTCTGTTGTCTGTGCGCATCTTAAATAGTGAAATTCAATCCACAGTTTGTCGTCATTCTCCTGCTGGTTTTCATGACGGAAGTGGCAGTGGTGGTTCTCGGATACGTTTACAGAGCAAAGGTGAGAAAGTACATGTTTGTTTTTCTTGGCCTTTTCATGCTTTAACTTGTGACCCGGCAGATCACACCCACTCATAAGAGCAGGGACAATTTGTCAACCACAGATAATCAAAACTATCTGCTAGTGTGTGCAGTCATGTTGGTTTGTACCATTTATATGTCATCAAAGGTTTAGTCTCACCTTTCTTTACCATTGCCAGGTTGAAGATGAAGTTAATAGTTCCATCAAGAAAGTGTATGATGAGTATAATGGCACCAACAGCAATGCCCAGAGTCGTGCCATCGACTACGTTCAGAGACAGGTGCAGTCTCCTCTGTAAACCAGATGTAATGGTATTGTTGTTTCACCTGGATTTCTGTTAGACTTGTTCTGACTGAGCAAGTAATCTTGAGTTTTCATTGTTTTTATTTTCACAGCTTCAGTGTTGTGGAATCCACAATTACTTAGACTGGCAGTATACACACTGGTATGAAGAATCAAAAAATAACAGCGTACCCATCAGCTGTTGCAAAGCAAACATTGGAAGCTGCACAGGGTCCCTCACTCGTCCTGAAGATCTCTACCAAGAGGCAAAACACCCTCTAAATTTGTCAAGTTTTCATAGCAAACACCACTTATTTTTAAAAAGGAGTGACTTCTTATAGTTCTATATGTTTGAACATGTTCTCTATGTGTGTGTAGGGTTGTGAAGCTCTGGTTGTGAAGAAGTTGAAGGAGATCATGATGTATGTCATCTGGACTGCACTGACATTTGCTGCTATTCAGGTATGTAATACCTGTAATCAAGATACCTTGTTTTGCTGAACATTTTAAATTAAATTAATTAACCTGCTCAGTTTTTATTGGCCTCAATCGGAGTCATTCAACACTATTGATACAGTGTCTGACCCTATTATTAAATCATAATAAATAAATCAATAATCAATAAATCAATAAATATGTATCAGACACATTGAAATAACACATGTAGCCTTCTACATTTGGCATGCCCTATTTTTCGCATGCTGATACAAATACATTTAGTTGATATGCTCAAAATATTGATATTATATGAATGTAAGTTTAACTGGAAGAATGCGACTCCTGAAATTGACGTGACACGTTCAGCTTGAGACTAGAGGTATTTCTCTGTTGGGAGTTGTTGAGACTACAAAAACACTGGTCTTACAGAGTGATGCTTCTTTTACTTCATAATCAATTTTAGGCAGAGTACAGACAGAGAGCACACACGCAAAACAGTAGCTTTTACTTTGGCAAGTTACTCAGGGAATTAAATTTATTTCCTGAAAGCTTACATGACCGCCGGTGAAGTTTGTCATTCTAGCCGGTGGAAGCAGCGGCTAAAAATCGGAAGCTGCTAGCGTAATGTGTTTGGAGAGAGAAAACATTTATTAACTTAACTCTTATTAATCTGAAAAATGCTCGCAGTGTAGCGCTCACTGTCATTAAGGAGAGCAGCGTGCTGCAATACTAGCAGGCTGAGGGGACAAAACACAGGGAAGTTCAGTGAAGCAAGGATCAGATTTCGATCTGCTACCAACTGATCCATTAAAATATGCCCGGATTGGCCCCGATACCAATCTTAAAGCTCAGCCAGTTGTTCCGGGTTTAAAAGGAGGTTTTATCTCGTGGAAGTTTCTTGACATAAGCCAATCAGCAGCAGTTACATACAGTATGTTCATATGTATTTATGCATTGTATTATGTTGACATATTTGGTGTATTGTAAAGGAAGCTGAGCAACAGGCTTCCCTGTTAAATGCTGGTGTAGGAATTAGTCTTTTTGTTTTATTTTTATCTCTTCCTGATGAAGTGGTGAGATGATGTACCTGACTAAGGATTTACATAGTCGAGGGGGGTTACACACAGTAGCTCCTCTTTAATCTTGAGAAGCTGCAGAGCTGCAGTCTCTATTCAATAGTCACTGTAACTTACACTGTACTTACACTAAACTGAGGCTTGTTGTTGACCATTTTCTCTCTGCTCACCTGCAATTCACCAGTCTTGTGCCGAGTTGTGCCTGCCGACAACTGTATGCACGTTGCGGTTCCTAGTCTATTCCACGTACTCTTTAAAAATTATATAATGTTCTTTGTGTGGTTCATTAACGGTGATAAATGATTCAAACGTCCCGGGCGCTACATGCACAACTCGGCACAACACCGGCGCAGCTGGCGCTCTGTCTCTCTTCCTCTTCTACCCCACACACACACACACACACACACACACACACACACACACACACACACATATAGTCGAATCAGTCTCCTCCTATCGAAGCATCAAATCTTCGACTATTCGGGGTCACCCCTAGTCTGCAGTGTTTTACAACAAAGAGATACTTGCAGCATGATTTAAAAATACACTTGCATAATTTTTCTACCTGCCTGAGAAGATCAATACCACTTTAATTTCTGTCCGGTAAATATAAGGGCTACTGTCAGCGGCCGCTTAGTTTAGCATAAAGACTGGAAACTGCTAGCCTGGCTCTGTCTGAAAATAATAATAATAATAATAATAATAATATAGTTATAATATAATAGTTCCATTATTGCTGTTGCAAATAACTGTATTTCCCTAAAACATTTAATTATTCCTTTAATTATTTTGGTCTATTTGTTTTCTGTCCCACTGTGTGGCTAACAACTTTAAAAAAACATATCAAATTTCAAAACTAAAAACACTAATAACGTGTACGTCTCTTTCTTCTAGATGCTGGGGATGTTGTGTGCTTGTGTGGTGCTGTGCCGCAGAAGCAGAGGTCCTGCCTATGAGCTTCTCATTACAGGGGGCACCTATGCATGAAGGAGATCACGTTTCTCACCATAACACACACTTTCAGAATTTACATTTAATTTAAGAATGTGGCATAGGTGAGATAGTGAAAATAATCTATTACCACACTAACTTTAAAACACTAACCACACTAAAGTTATATATTTGACCTGTTTTTCCAAAAAAAAAAAAAAAAAAAGCTACTGACCAAATTCTTTAACGGTCAATGTAAATGAGATGCAGAAAGCATTTTGTTGCTCTGAGGATTGCAAGAGGCCATAAGACCTCATCTTACCAAACTCAAACCTTGTTAGTCAAGGGGAATGTATGGTTACATGTATGGTTTAAAAAGGTGGACAGGGTCATTTCCTCATATGTTAGTTTGCACTATGTTTATGGCTTTGAATATTTTATATTTAAATCTGTCATGTACTTGAATGAAAGACTATAATTTTACCTTGTAACTTCACTACTACTGATACTACTATTCTACTGCTACTACTACTCTAACAGCTCAGTTTCAGTTAAAATCTCACCTTTTTCAGCAGTATTCTCTCAAGAAATATTGGACACCCCAACCCCAGTCAATGGCACAGCAAGTTTCTGAGTGTAAACTATGAAACTTTACTGGGATTTGCTGATTTTCTTTTAAGAATCAAACCTTGTAACCCCCTTCAGTATGTGGGCTTTTTCAAGTACTAATGCATTCTTAACTCTAGATAGATAAACTTTGTCCTGTTTGTTTTGTCTACAGTCTACTGATGGTAGTTTTAGAATTTGATTTGCTGACATGTAGCAATGGCAAGACTCAAGAATGTAAATAAAATGTGGGGAAAGTTTGAAATTAAAAAGTGCATTTTCTGATTTATTGTTTTAATTTCTCAGACAGAAATGTCACATCTTTACAAAGAGATGAAGTTGCTGCACCAAATGTGACTACTGTTTTTTTATTCTATCCTGAAAAAGCTAATTCACTGGCTGTCCCAAAAAAGAAAGGTCAAAGTTCAGGTGTTTCCCATGAGGGAGAGGTGTAAGCGTTTCACATACCCAGTCAAATGCTTTTGGTCTGTCTGTCTTATCTTTTATGCTTTTGTAGCTTTACGCCTTCAAACTAGGTTTTAGGTTACCATGGACTCAAAACGTATTAATATCTTGCCTATTGGAATCATTAAACCCAGTTGTGCCTGCTTCTGGTGTGACACCGAATCAGTATTGTGGACCCTCAAACACACTTAAAATGTTGGTAAAAAGACTTGATAAGAAGGACATGATTAAAAGATTTGGTTACTTCATGGACACTGAGTTAGCAATGCATCACCTGTGACAGCGTAACCAGATACCTTTGAACTAAAGAGAGCAGAAGAATAATGCCTGGTTGAATTTCAGTTACTTTGGATGGTTCTAGTCGGATTTTATAATCTAGAGTATGTATCTGCAGTAAAAGGGGTCATGAGGGAACAAATAGGGTATTGTGGTTTCAAGACATGCCAAATAGTTTTCTTAATTAGCATTTATGCCATTCAAAAACCGAATTAAAACCTGAGGATTTCTCTTTAATATTGAATAAATACAAACAAATGCTTAATTACACTTTTTGGCATTGAGAATAGAAACAATAACTACACAATGAAATGACATAAAGGCCAACAAGAGAAATCAAACATTCTGCCGATCATTTCAGACCTGAAATATACAAGAATACCAGAGTATTTGAATAAACTTCGCTCAGCTGTCTCTGGTATGAGGTGCGCTCAATACATGAGCAGTAAGGGCAAATTAATGTGAATATGTGCCATAGCAATAAATAATTAACCATTAATTGTAAGTGAAAGTCCCTATCTCTAGGATTATTAATTCATTATAAAAATCGGAAACCGTTAATTCACACTATGGGCACATCTATGGCATGTACACTGATATCACCATAGAGGGTGCCAAAGTTTGAAATTTTGAAATCCTACACATAGGGTCTTTAATGATGCATGTAACAAAAATATAAACAACAGATATGATCAAATTATTCGAAATGACTAAGGCCTTTACTACATAGTTGTAGGAAATATAGTAGTCTTACATATGGCTGTCAAGTAAACCTATTCTTTGGCAAGGTAAGAGCCTGGAACCAATCCAGTAAGGCCATTTCGTTGCACCGTCCACCAGCCATCCTCACCTTGTTCTAGGACAACCACAATGTCCCCAAAAGATACAGAGAGCTCATCATTCCCCTAAACAAGCACAGAAACAATCAATCAACAGATTTCCCCTATAGATGAACAAGAATTAGTACATAAGAATGTGTCCCATGTAGGGGTTAGACATTTCCGTGCCAAGAAGCTGACCTGTGCCTCATAGTCATACACGGCCTTGTACTGGTCGCTGCTCAAGTGGGTCACCGGCAATCCAGGAATGGAAGCATATACTCCATCTGGTGTTTCTGCTGTGGAGTTGGGACAGGGTTGCAGACATAATCAGCACCGGTTTGGCTGCGGTGTGAAGCCACTCTTAATTTGCAACTTTCTTCCCCAAACCAGTAACTAAGCCTGTCTTATCTAATCATCGGCAAGCTGAACAAATGATTTGATGGTGGTGGCATAAAGCTGTGGTCCCCAACCCTTGTTGTTGTACACCTACAGTGGCCTGTCAGGTGAGCTCAACTAGCCCTTCATCAACACCACCTCATTCCAAATGTGTTCATTTGGACGGATTTTAACCTGGATGTTATTTGAGACTGCTGAACATGTAAAAGTGGATCCTGCAATTGTTGTATTCCTATTTTATGTGTTGTTTTTAACAGAATGTGATGTAGGCTATTTTGTACGTTTTTCTAATGGACCCTGAGTCTGACAATAAAGCTGAACTGAACTGTCAATGTGTGGGTATGGTCAGGTTTGCATTTGTAGGCTACTACTCCCACTTGGAGTGGCAGAAGCTGGACACTTATTAAAGCCTACACTACACGATTTCTAGCCCAATTTGCCGCTTGGCGAGCTCGGCACCGTCAGGCTGTGATCTGGAGTAAATAATCGGTTGATCAGCGGTCGCCAGTGTTATTTGTGAACTACATAAGGACGCATCAAAGCGGCTCCCCGACACATTTCTGCAGCACGTCTACCAGATATGGAACATGCCAAATATCTGGAGGAGTCGGCCGACTCGACATCCATATCCAGCCAATGGGAGCAGGCAGCTGGCGACCAGGCAGCTACTTTTTCACCATAAAACACTTTTTACATCTCTCTGTAGCTCAGACGATCCTTGCTAACTGCGTGTGCTAATCCATTCTTTCACTCATATTCTTTGTCTTTATAATTGCTCTTCATAATAACAAATAGCAGCTGTCTTGTCTGTAGATTTCCCGTTTCACATTGCACGTGTGTTTTCTTGACAAAACGTGGTTTGGAGACCAGCGTCTGGTGACTCAGCCACTGTCAGCTCCTGTAGTGTGTGACCCCGTCACCTATCAGTCATGTAGTGTGAATGCCACAACGATTTCAGCAGTCCTGTCACAAGAGGGCAAGTTGTGTAGTGTGAACGGCACGGCAGTTGGCTGTGAAGTCTGCACAAGCCTAAGGTGTTAGGTCGGTGGCATGTTGGAGGCATATCTGTCTTAACAGTTAGTTCACTGGCAACTGTGACAATAAATATACTTTGCGCCTCACTATTTCTGTTCCTCCCAAACACAAAATTGTAATTTCTGTCTTTTTAAAAATTAGCTGAACTACGCCACAATGTTTCCACATACCCCCTTAAAACTGCAGTGTGGCCTGGAGTACAAGTACCCCTAGTTTGTAATTACCGGTACTCCAGTTGCTCCACACCTTGTGTTGCAATGACCAAGGGGCTTTCACTGTTCATAGCAACCATCATTTTGGAAATTGCAGTGTTAACTTGAATGGCTTTGGTACTATACCATTAGGTTGGGCAACTGGTTCATTGATGCTCATTTTGGAGCCACTGGAACAGTTCACCTGCAGAAGATTTGAAAACCTACAAATTGGGAAAAGCACTCAGTAAGCAATACACAAACATGTATTGAAGGGAAAGAAAACATGATGTAACAATCATCATTCGTTTAGTAACAGCGCTTTCCACTGTGCCATTCTGACCTTTTCATGACTCCTACAAAGCCAACGCTGCCATTTCTGTCAGCTGTGCCATCGTTCTCGTAGTAATTTTGGTATTGAATTGGAGCTGTCAAATTCAGTCAAAAAATCTTCAGTGTGTTTCAGGGTTTCATAATCACCTGTTTTTATTCGTGCCAAACATTCTGCTGTATGTTTTACTAGCGGCTTAGAGATAATATTAAAATTTCCAACTTGAACATATTCAAATCCAAATCAGGAAGGCTGCAGAGCCAGTTCCTACCTGGTGGGGTTGAGCCAGTTCCTTTCGTGTCCACAAAGTAATTGATGTCTGTGACGATGTCACAGTTTTCCAGTGCTTTCCTCACATCCTCGTAACACTGAAAGAGGAGTTTGTGTAGAATGAACTTTAAATATACAGCACTGTATACTTCAAGGGCTTGCTAAGGGACTATCCCCATAGAGGTGTGTGAGAACAGCTGCACGCACCTCGTCATCTTTTACACTCTGCATTGATAAGTGGTTACAGTGCACCCACAAAGCATTCCTTAGCACATTGAGGCGGTCTTCTTCTTGTTGCTGAAACATCTGCAAAACAGTGCGATGGAGAAAAAAAAGTAAGCAATCTGGAAAACACTGAAGCGCAGCACATTTTACAGAGCAATAGAATTACAGAACTAAAATATAGTGATGCAACAGGCAACCTCTTGCACAACAAAAGCGTCCAGCATGCTCTGCAATCAGAGGTTCATAGCTGTCATTTGAGCGCTTATTTGATGATTTTTTGATGATCTTTTCAAATATGATTGTAATTGTTTCTTTTTTGTGTGTGCGCGAGCTGTCCTGTATTGCAAGCCTCTGCCTGCAATTGACCCTTTTAAATAGGGATGAATAAAGTAGTTGACTGGCATAAACTTTGTTGATGTTATCACATGTAGGAAGATTTGTTGCCAGGAAACATGTTCGTAGATTAGTGACTCACTCCATAGCCTGATTGTAGGAAGTGTTACACATCCTCATTGGCAAAACAGGCCTCCGGTATTGCCAAGCTTGGTCTTAGTCTGTACATTTCAAAATGTATCAAGCTGTAGTGTGCTTTCCTCACTTGATAAATATGTTAAGAGAAATACAGCTTCCAGCGCGATACTTTACCTCACATGTGTTGATGTGCGTTGACTCCCATTCTTGACGAGTGTTGTCAAGTTGTTCAATGTTTGACATGTACTGTTTCTCTGAAGACAAGCCAAGATAAGAGTTAAGTGTAAAAACTTTACACATAACATAAAAAACCAACAGTGTGTGGTTTGGGGTAGGGATTTAAATATTGCATTTTAACCTATTTTTGGACTCCTCAATAAAGGGGAAGTAAACGTGACCACCATCATTTAAAAAAATGTTTCTGGTAAACCATAGCGGCTTCCTGCATAAAACACTAGTCTGCACGGCCAAGACACAGCATCTCACTTGACTTATTGTTTGTCCTTACCAGCCTCTTGTGCAGCTTCTCTGCACTGTCTGGATTTGCTGTTCATCTGAGAAGAGAACACAAAATGACGCATTGTCATTATAGGAAAGTTTATGTTTTCCGATATCATCTTTGTAGAATAGAAAGTGTAAAACAAACTCGTATTAAACATATTATGACTTAAATTACATAATATAGTCATGGGTAAAGAGAGTGCTGATTATCTATCCCTCTGGTTGCCAACAACAGCAACATATCAACATTTCATGTTTGCAATTGTTAATAGCATGCATTGTTAAGGAGGTGCCCAGTAGACTCTCAAATGCCAGTGACAGTTATGATAGACAAAACGCTGAGACACTGTTATTGTAACTTCAGTTGGATGTTTGATCTTCACCGTGCAGAATGATGCCTGTGCACAGTTTGACACTACATTTAAATCCAAAGCAACTTACAATTGCTACATAGGTCGTGTGTGTGGAGCAACTAGGGGTTAAGTGTCTTGCTCAGGGACACAATGGTAGATGGGTCACAGTGGGGGATTGAACCTGGGTCTCTCACACCAAAGGCATAGTCTTATCCATTGCACCATCGCCATCACCACTAGAGGACTGTTTCCAAATGAATTTGCTGAAGGGGGAAACATTTCTCTCTGTGCTTATCTTTAATCTGAGTTTAAAACATTTACGAACAAGCATGATGTTGTTGTGACATCAAAGCTAGTTTGGAAGCCAACTGTGGTCTAATATTCAACTTACACACGAGTGATGTGGAAACTACTGTATGCTGAGAATGGACCTTTCAGTGAAGTATATCTTGGGGAAGGAGTAGATTTAATTTTAAGATTTAAAAAGAAAAAAAACAAACATATCAGACACTAATTATTATTCAGCAGCATAGATTCATATGCCTTAGATTCATTGGTTGGACTTATTCTTAAGAGAACAAACAATGTCTTCTTCTGTGCCAAGAAACCCCCCACCCCAGCTAATGTAGTTACGTCAAATTAAATGAACAAACAATTGAAACCATTACATTGGACCTTTGATGTGTGATACCACAGTACAGACGTACCTTCTCAATCTGTTTGGGAGTGGCTGTGGGCGTGTTGCCCATCTTCTCGGCGGTTTGCTCTGCCTCATCTGCCTCCCTGCAGCGCTGCTCATAGGATCTTTTAGACTAGAGGGGAAACAGAACAGAAACCAAGTGAAACACCATGCTTTGTTCAACAGCACATGCTTTATCAACTTAACAGGAAGGGGGGGGGGTGATGCATGTACAGGAAAAGCAAAGTGCATCAAGCTCTTCCGAGTGAAGAGAAGTATGAGCTGAGATTCCTGAGTTGGGTGTCATCACATTGTCTCCCCATGGTATTTAGTTATTTCATTCCCAAACCATCCTTCAAATCTTAAAAATGCAGAGCAAGTATTTTCAGAGTGGTACCTACTTTATGCACCTTTCTTGCACATACAAGCAGGATGTAGCTGCACCTGAACTGGTTCATGCTGTTGACCACTGTGGTAATTATATAAAGTAATATAAATACACTTGCTGAAACCAAAATTACTTTTTTGTATATCTGTTAAAATGGGCCTCAACAAACCATGACTGACCATGCATATCGTCATATTGTGAAGTGACCTTACTTCTATAGTTTTCTTGTAGAGGGAGACTTTTGCCTTCTGGACCTTCTCCATGATGCCTTCAAACTAAGAAGTGAAGGACAATGTTATTAAAAAAGACAAAAACCACAGTGAGAGCGGCAACTGTTTTTAGATTTCCTCTGTGAAGAACAGAGGGCAAAAGAGGGCAAAAAAAATTGTCATGGGTACCTTTTTTCTCTGTTCTTTCTGTCGCTCTCTGAACTGTTCCATTCTCTTCACCTCCTCCTTTAGGAATCCAGAAAGCTGAATGTGCAGGTTCCCTACATTTTCAATTTCTGAAAAACAGCAAAATCATACAGCTATAAACTCTGAAGTGACTCGGCCATGTATGAAGTACACAAGCGAAATAATGCAGGAAATATATTGTGTGCTTACGTGTTTTCATTTCATCAAAAGATTTTCTCAAAGTGCTGTGAAAACAAAATGAACATGGGGCATTCTCAAAATATGCTGACATTTCATGCATTTAAATGTTTCCTGCACATCCAATACCACAGAAGAAATGTATTTCTTAGAAAGCTAAACTCAGAAATACTGAGTGCTCAATTGCAGGCACACACCCACCCACCAGATCTCATTTAAACCCCCGGCCTTGCGGGCGATTGTGACCAGTTCCTTGCCATATTTCTCTTCTGCCGATGCCCTACATGGACAAAAACCAAACTAGAGCTGAACCACAGAATTGAGGTCACTTCATACACTCACGTACAATTCTCAAGATATTTGTCAGCCCACCTCATTTTCAACAGCTCCTCCATGTCCTTGCATGTCCGTCGACCGTCATTAAGCCTCTGAATGATAACCTCATACCCATTATTACTGATGAAGTCCTCTGTCTGGAACCATGGAGCCATAATAACAATCATACTTTCAGTGATAAGGGAAAACATTTACAGGGGATCTCAGCCTAATACAAATAACACACACCCAGTGTTAAATTTAGGAATAAAAGTCAAAATAAATGCTGGTAATCCAAAATGTTTTATGTCAACTGGAAATAAAATGTTAGTTTCTTTATTGCTCAGTACTTAAAATACCTATGATCACCTTTAGGCAACAAGTTTTACTTTTATGAGTACCCCACATAGAGGTGTTGTAATAGTGTCTGATCTAGAGTGGAAATTGTTACGTGCTGCTGCTGGGGGTTGAATGGAAAGCAGTTGAGTGGGAAATATGCCAAAGACCTTTTTATGTGAAAATATTCTTCCTTTGCTGAAATTTGACTGAACAGGGAAGTAAAATTACCGGTGTAAAAATTGCTGATGTACGTTTGCATATTGTTCAGCTACATAATACAAAAATTGATAGCAGGACAAGAGAAAAGAGGAAAAGGAAAGCACACAACTTCACATAGACGTCAACTGATTCTTCTTTCTGACTAGCCAGTTTCTGATGCTTTGCTTAAGGTTATGGTAAAAAAAAAAACTACTATTTAAAGTCTTGTGTTGGTAACTGGTTACATGAACATTGTGAGTTCTGGTCTGTTGCACATGTGTGTTAACAGGTGCTCTGTACAGATCTGGGAAGGCTCAAACAGAAGATCAAAAGGCACATAAGGGAGATTACCAGGAAACCCTCAATAATGACAGGAACACAGAGTTACCACCATAATGTCTTTGTGTTCATACATTATCTTAAAAAGTAGCACTTAAGAAACAAGTGTTTAGTTTGTGTGACACGCCTGGTTTTAGATAGAGATTGGAGTACACTTATTATCAAGACTAATGTATGCGGCTTATCAAGGCCGCATACTTAAAAAAAAAAAAAAAAAAGTTGATGTTTTAATTAGCATCAGTACCCATTCAGTGACTTGACAATGAGAAAAAGGAAAGAAAGCAAAGACTAGAAGTGTTTAGCTAACTGTATTAAAATATAGGCTACAGATATCTAAATAGTTTACAAGTATATGGTACAGTAGATCCTATCCAGACAAAATGAAAAGCATAAATACAGCAGAAGTGGAAAGGTACACCAGTGAACATACTGAATAAAACACTGACTTCACACCTTAGTAAAAACTCAGGGTCAACAGCTCAACATAAACATCATAAAAAAACGTAGGGGTAAGTTCAATCACTTTAACTCACCCAAAAGGCATCTTTAAATTGTAATGTCATCTTGGCAGCTGTAAGAAAATAGTCCTTTTTGGAGAGTCCACTCAACTTTAAGTTCCTTTCTTTACACCCAGTAGTGTAACCGGCTGTTGCTTGGTGCAAGTGAAACGGATCGTGACACATTCAGGAAACCAGGCTTCACACAGCAACACTCACTCACTCACTCACTCACTCACTCACCAAGATGATTTAAATGAGGAAGAGCTGCAACATGTCTCTAACCACAATTGGACTGATACTATTGTCAGTTCACTTTTGGCACATGTAAAAGGCCAACTAACGATGACACATGACCACAATTCAACACAAAATGTTCGATAAGTGTAAATTAAAACAAATCATATTCCCAGTTGAACCTCCCTATCAGTATATGCATGTAGGGACTACATGTGACTAATGTCAAAGTAAAACACAGGAAATAAACAACATAGCACCTCCATGGAAACAAATGAGGAAACTCTACGATAAACAAGAACATAGAACGTATTGTTATAATTCATCATGTGATACATGCAGCTGTCTGCCAAAGTCTGTCACTTCACTGTTCATGAATGTTTCTTGATTTTTCAAAACTTCTGCCTCTGAGATCTGCCCGTCTGCATTGTGGTCCATCTCCTTGAGAAGGTGAAGAGCCTGTTGATGACACGAGTGCAAAACAGGGAAAAGAAATCAGTGAATACGCTGCCATACCATCACCGGCAGAAATGATATATAATCCTACAAGGCGATCCAAATACACAATTTGCTCATGAATTAAAACGGAAGAATTCTGTTTTACTTTCATCTCTTATGCTAACACAATCTGGGCACACGTTGGAACAGATGAGTCCTACCTCTTCTCTTGCTGAACCGTAACTATTGGGTGCAACCCAGCGCAGCTGCTCCTCTCGATTCAACTTGCCATCCTTATCTTGATCATAGAGGTCTTTAAACCGTACTGTTTCTTCGATCTCCCACTGTGAAGGGGAATCCCCTGACAACAAAATAAAGTGTCAACATTGCATGGGGGATAGGAACTGGGCATAGCAGAGAGATATAAAAACAATCAATCTAGGCTTCGCTCCTGGGAATAATGATCCGGGTTAAAAGATTTGTATAGAGAAAGCATTCTTACGTCATTTGAAGAACTCACAGCAAAATATGATATTCTTAGAAAACATTTTTTTTTTTTTATATTTACAGCTGAGGAGCTTTCTTCTCTCCTGCCCAGAACCGAAACCTGACAGTACGCCCTTTGTCCATCTTATAAAAAAAATAATTCTACCCAAGGTAAGGGCAGGATTTCAGCTGTATACAATATACTAGAGTCTGGTTCATCCGAATCCTCTGCGCACAAATTAAACTGTTGGAGAGTTGATGTTCAGGAGGACATTTACTTGGAGGAATAGAGTAGTATTCGTACTAAGGCTCCGACTCAGATTGTGAATACTCGGCTGAAGCTTTTACAATACAACTGGTTAATGCGAACACATGTAGCCCCTGCTAAGTTAAATTTATTTAATGAAACTACTCCAAATACATGCTACAAGTGCAATCATTCTAAAGGGACCCTGTTTCATTGCATGTGGAAATGTGTAAAAATTAAAGAATCTTGGAAGGAGTTATCGCCTATGATATGCCAAATAGTATCAGTGAAGCTGCCTTTCCATCCCAAAGTGTTCATTAAACTTACACTTGAACAATCAGGTAAAACACTTACATATATGTGCTTACTGCAAGTAAAACGATTAATAGCTCTTGCCTGGAAAAGTATCAACAGGCCAAGCATTACCCATTTGCTTAGAGAGAGTTAGACTCCTGACTCTTGTGACATACTTATGTCTATATATGTGTCTGACTAAAGCAGAAAAATAAATAAATTGTTTTAAAAAAAACAATCAATCTCTGTGGCCTCACCTTCACCTCGAACATCTCCAATAAATTCACTTAGACTGATGAATCCATCTTTGTCTGTGTCATATTCACCCAACACATCTTCAATGGCAAAATCCTGTCAGAGAAAAAGGTAAATCAATCAATGTTAATATGAAACACAAGGGGAACTCTTGTAATGGGGGAGGACTGCAGTTTCATATAAGGGTCATGATACAAAATCATCTTACAGCCATGTGATCCACTTCAGATGGGTGAGTGAAGGCAAGAAACTCTGTCACATTAAGTCCGGATGTGCGGTCGGCATCGGCAAAGTCAAAGCGCCTCCTCTCCTTCAGATGCAGCTAATGGGGATATGAGCCTATGATAAGGTTTTACAGATAGGTTATGCTATGGTATAATGTGATTATTAACAGGACAATAAAAGTATACCTACATGTCTGAGAGACTCTTGCTCTGGATCTTCCAGAACAGTGTTGTCATCAAAGCTAATGAGCTGGTCATGAGCGACCATGTTGTATTCCTCCCATGTTACAACACCGTCTTTGTCAGTGTCAAACTCAGGGAACCGCTCCTTCGCATCATCCAGAGCATATTTTCTATAGACATGCTGAATCCATAGCGTGAGCTCCTCTGTGGATAAAACACTGAGTATGACCTTCCACCACCTCTGTTTATCTTTGCTTTCTTTACAAATGTTGAAAGAGACAAACACATACCTGCGCTTAGCAGATTGTCAGCATTTGTATCAATCTTCTTTACAATTTCCATTATTTTTTTCCTCTGTTCTGCTGGGCTAAGTTTCTTTATCTCCTCAGTGTCCTGGAAGTGTATAAAATAAGACAAGCAGGAGATGAATGAAGAGTAGAAAAGAATACTGTACTATAAGAATAGAGTACAGTACTTTGTAGTAATTTGTAGAACTCTTGTACAGAGTACAAGAGTTCCACAAAGGGGCTGGACAATTTGACCTAAAATCAAAATCACAATTGATTGAACATTTTACCTCAATTATGATCAATGAACAATTATTTTGTTTTTGATTGTTTTTTTGCCCTCATAGTTCACTGACAAGGTTTTTACTGAAAATATGCTCATTTTAAGGTGGGTTTATTTTATTTTTTCGATTCACAGATGTCAAAAATCGGTTGTCTAAATGTTAATTGATAAGGTAATATTGACTTGCTCATAATAGAGACATGGTTCCCCTTTATTTGGCGCATCACACAATTATTAATATCAATGCAGTACTAATAATTTTCACTTACACTCTCTGTGAACATGGTAATACTCAACACTTTGCTGCTTCCTCTTTGCATTCATCAAAGGACATCTACGTGACAGGTGCTGTTATACCAACAGAGGATTTTGGTATTTTAGGGGCAGTGCAATGTGTGTGTGGCGAGTGAGTGAGTGGGCGAGCGAATATGAGAGAGGGTGTGGTACAAGGTGATGGTGACAGCCAGTAAGTTGTCAGTCTGGAAGTAAATGTACTAGGTCACAGTGTGTCCGTTAATAAAACGGATGTCAATAAACGTATGTTCATTGTTTCCCCAACTGCTGGAAAGTGAAGGCGGTTAGCTAGCTAACAGACTTAGGTCTGGATGCTGAGCGAGAGTGCACGGGGCAGAGTCTCGTGACTACTGTTTTTAAAGGGCAAATAAACTGGATAATATTACCTGAAATAACCCACATGGTAAAATTACGTCGGTTAGAAGCTCTGAATTTCGGTTTCGATTACTTTTCAATTAATCGTCCAGCCCTACTACAAATATTTAAAAACCTTGTCTCCCAGCAGGACGTTCATGTCATGTTCAGGGTTGTGCTGCTGGCCAATATAATGATCTTCATGAAGATGTTTATGGGAGCTCCCAAATCCATACTGAAGCACCAGCAACACCAACAATGCAGAGGATGCCATCTGTTGAGTAACGTTAACACAGTTAATTAGTGGTCAAATAAAATGAGCTTTATGTAACTGAAAACACGAATGAGTGAAATGAAATAGCCTGCAGGGTAGTCTGCTAGTTGAAAGCTCAAATGACCAGAGCAAAACAGAGCTGCCAAAGTCCAACTGTGCGACCTTGTGGTCATCTGGTGGAACTTCAAACAAAAACACTTTTTATGCCCCGTATGATGGTGGAATTAAAACCAAAATCTGACAGGAACTATGTGTGAGATGAAGAAAGAGGGGGACAGAAGGAGAACAAAACTGGTAATAATAGTTGTTCTTGTCTGGTTTTAATGAATCCTTGTTTGCAACAATACGCGTTACTAACGTGTTTGAGAGAGAATGACCATTAGACAGATAGACACACATGCATTGGCAGAATCGAGGACAAACTCGACAGCGTTAGCCAAAATAAATAGTCACAGACAAAGACAACGCATACAAGCCAGTAATAAAGTACCTGCGACAAAGCTGACAAATAATTAAAGTGCAATATGTTGCTATTACCGTGGAAAGTTCTCCGTACAAGGGCTGACGCCAGTGACATTCACCCGAGACTTGTATTTCCGGTCACAAATGTCAAAATAAACGTTTTATTATTCTGGTTTATCTCAAACTTTTATGTATCTAAAAATCGAACTAATCCATGTAAACCCAGACTTACCTAGGATATCTGACAGAGCAGGGCTGACAAAAATTATTCACAGACAAATCAACAGTACTAAGTTATACACTGAAGTTTCCACATAAGAAAATAGAAGTATACTAAATTACTGGTTTTGCATGCAAATATTGCCTTGTCATGTATGACAATCATGTAATATAAGTGATGACTAAGTTTGCTAAATACAAATCTATATGGCATCTGAGAAATTAATCCTGTTGGTAGATGGATGTGCTTTTCCTTTTGTTTTAAGGGTTTGTGCAGTTCATGTATATGTTTCACCATCTAGATGTTTAAGAGGCAAATGGGATTTAAGACAATCAAGGTTATCTGCCCTGATTGTCTGAATAATTGGTGAGTTTGTGTGCAGACAGTGCATGCCAAAATAAAATGTTGACACAGAGATTTTCTCAGAATTAATTTGAAAGTATTTGACCCTTTTTGTGTGTTGGATTACTGGATAGATTCTTTCCTTAGGGATTTTTACAGCCTGCCTCAAACGGCAAGTTTTCTCTGTAAATGTCGGTTGCCAGTTAGGCAAGTTTATTTACCGGATATAGAACAATCAATATTTTGGGGACATTTTAATGTTCTTTACAGACACTATAAATGTAAAATGTTATGGCTCTATGAATAGTAGCAAACTAGTTCAAGGAGTTTCATATTGTAGCCTATAAGCAAGTCAAAATATATTTTGGGGATAAATCATTTAGTAATTTATATGCAATTATATAAAAACAGTATGTTTAGCCATACAAGATAGAAATACAGCTAACCTGAGCACAACAAAGCTAAACAGAAAGTAAGCAAAGATACTGGTAAGCTATGAGTATTTGAAAAAACTGCCACAAACATAGCCATACAAACAAGTGGACAACAACATACCCTGTCTCTTTGCAGCATCAAACTATTACTGTAAAACATAGCTTATACAGGGTTACGCGCAAGCAGATGACACACTATACTAAAAGGCCATGTATGGTGAAGTTTAATGTGTTCTTCCTCGTTTATTTGGCAATGTTTTCATGCTTAATGTAGGCCTATGGAAGCAGGGGGCTGTACCACGAAGCAGGATTTGAGGTTATCCAGGTAACCTCGGGGTTAACCCTGGGTTTTCAATACCCCGAAGTTTGCCATGGTAACTTATGCTGAACGGCTAACCTGCTCCGGAGCAGGTTATGTTCCAGATAAGAGATCAACTCAAACGAAAACGCCGCCTATGCTGACCAATCAGCTCTCTTAGAAAATGACATCACCATCTGTATGAAATCCCACAAGCTGTTTTATAGGCTGTTTTATGTTTGCTGCGGTGATACGAATAAACTCTTTTAGGCTAGCAATATCATCCTACAGGGACTGATTAAAACCCTTAGGCTACTGCTTTGAAATGTGTTTAATATTTTTTGTTTGCTCCCAGTCCGTTTCACAGAGCCTGTCGCAGCCGATAAAATAAATGGGTTTTATTTTTCTTATGTGACGCTGAATAATATGAGCAATTTAGTAGGGTGAAATACTAAATTTTAATAGGCCTACCACAGAGACTGTAGTCATGTTCTGCCCCACCTTTTGTAATGTGGGCGCAGGTAATGAGGTGAGTGTTCAGTAGCGTAAATGTTGAGATTCAGTCTTTCAACCACTATTTGAGCACATTTTATGGCATTAATGGATTTTTCGTTTCATTGCTTTATGAAGTAAATTAAGAACAATGTTTGGAACACTTTTGAAGTGTGTTAAATAAATTAATCTCACTCGAGAAGTTTCTTTACAATGACTTGGAAGACTACTTCTTCAGTGCCCGAGCCTTTTAATGTAGAAACGCCGACAAAGTCGAGCTGAAAGAATAAGGCTAACGTTTTCATACAGCTCATAAGAACACATCATATCAACGCTTTATAATAGGCTACGCCTGTTCATTTAGACGTTCACACTGTCGGCGAATTTCTGTCTTCCGGCAAGTGTCAGCTGCAGCCGTGCTAGACTAGGCCTATGTCCTATTTCTGTAGTTACAGTTTGCTCGATGTAAAATATGATGCTCTGATGCCAGTGGACTTGTTCATGTTTGTGATTAGTCATCTGCTGCTAACACCGCCTCTTTAAAGTGGTCGCGGTCACGGCTGGATTGGGAAACCCTGGGTTGATACCGAGTTGATCACCAGCTTCGTGGTACCGCTTATCCCGACCGCGATTGTTAGGGTTAGTTAAGCCAGATAACTGAAAGATATCCTGGGTATGTTGAACTTGCTTCGTGGTACAGGCCCCTGGGCTGCCACCAAATGTTTTTATTTTGAAAGCAGGTTCGCTTCTCTTGTGGGCTTCCTGTTTTGGCTGCAGATGACTTGACAGCCCCCTCAACCGAACGTCCCGCCCGATCTTCTTGGTTGCCATGGTAGACCGCTTGAAGTCCCGCCCTTTGACCCAGACTCTTCTATACGTGATTGGCTGATGCGTATGTTGTTTCCATGTTACGGTGAATTTATTGGATAATCCCATCGCCAGTCAGAAATGTAAACTCAACATACTTCCTGCTTTGTTAGGTTGTCTTCGGTGTCATGCATTTATCTGACATGTTTTTCCATCAACTCTGACAACAAGATAATAATCAGCAGACTTTTATTTCGTACCGGCTGAACATTGAACAAACCGCTTGTCGATGTCCAAAGACAACCGCCATGATGGACGACGGCGTGGCGCAGGGCAGCACCGTCTCGGCCCGAGAGTTAGCCAAGGTGGGGACGGGAGGGAGAGGTCTGGTAGCAACAGCTCAGGCTCCTCGCATGGAGGAGGCAAAAGCAAGAATGCATCCATAACCGCTTTGAAGGTACGTAATGTCTTATTAGCTTGTTGCTAATAGCTGAAAAACAGCAGTTATTTTAGTCAAGAACAGTAGAATTCCTATGCATTGTTAGCTAGCTTGAGCTAAGCGACTAACGTTAGATACTTTAGAATGGGTTCACCTAGATAACACTTTCAGCAGAAAAGTAGCATTTATGGGTGACCTTACCTTCTCTAGGTGTGATGTCAGCGCTGGTGGTCTCATCAGTTTCTGAAATGTTTGAAACACACACAGGTGCATTTTTTTTAACCAAAGGATGATGAATGCCCTTGTAAGAAGATTCTAAAGCACCATGATCTGTGTGTGTGTGTGTGTGTGTGTGTGTGTGTGTGTGTGTGTTGTTATTTCATCATTAAAGCAAGTATGTGACAACAAGAGGAGTGTTATGTAGGGTGACAAGAGTCACAATGTTAATTAGGACAAGAGTCTGTATCAGATGATGAAGGATCCTGCTCTCTCTGTTTGTCCCAGCTTCCTCTTGCAGACTTTGTAAGTTTGTACCATTGATCAGCAGTCAAACCATGTGGCCTTGTGTGTTTTGTTCCCCAGCAGCCTATGAATCATTGAATGCTGAGTCCAATCACATCCAAAGCATCACCCTGTCTGGCCAATGCACGGCCAAGCTTGCGTTAGCACACACTGTGTCTTTTAGCCTGCAGCTACAGAGCGGCAGGCCTGCTGTGTTCACATGACTGCGCAGTGTTATGGCAGAAGGAGAGTGAGAGATGAGAAACAGAGAGAGAGTGTGGGGGCTCTGATGCAGAGCAGAGAAGCTGTAAATATAGGAAGCTGCATGCAGTGGAAAGCAGAGGAGAGTGGCAGGCAGATAGACGGCAGCAGGCGGCGAGTCGGGCCCAAGAAGTGGCTGCTAACTCAGCAGAGCACTGCGAGCTCAGGCTAGATTATAGACAGAGTTATAGACAGAGTTATAGACAGAGTTATAGACAGAGTTATAGACAGAGTTATAGACAGAGTTACAGACAGAAGTGAAAGGCAAGATTGGCGGGCTGCTGAGCACTTGTCAATCATCACTGGGAGAGGAGTTGACACAGCTGGGCAAGTTGCTATAGCAGTGTGGACTACACAGTAGGAGTCTATTTTGGTCCTGCTGTCAGATGACGATGTCACCTTGCACAAGTGGCAGTGCTGGTGAGGGGGAACAGGTTGTCTGAAGTGGGCAGCAAAAGTATGTCAGGGGTGGATAAGGACGAGGAACCCGCTTACAGACTGTACTTCTATTCTGTATGTATCCTCTAATCTTTTGATTTTCTCTGCGTCTCTCCTAATGAGCTAGTATTCACCCACCGTCTTTCTGCTTGCATCTGTTTGTAGACCTTGCCAAAAGGGAACCCTTACACTTGCCCCTTAGTCAGCACGGTCTAGAACATAAGCATGCTCTGTGGTGCATATGGAAGGATTGCCTGGGCAGAGAATATAACAGAGGTTATGCTCCCTAGTGTATCATTTTCTTTCACAGTGAATGCAGCCCAGGAGACAGGTTGTTTGCAGCTGATTAAGTGGATCAAGTGAATGTAGCTATAAGCCTTTCTTTTATTTTGCCTCAGGCGGCTGCACACAGTTAGCCATGAGTTGTGAGTAGGGAAGGTATTCTTCTCACAACATTCATCGGTCTTCCAGTGACTGCTGAGCCCAGGAAACAGAGTAAATATTTACAGTTTATAGATGGGAGATGGTGCATTGACACTGACCCACCTCACTAGTTCTTGCTCATGTTAGCTGTATTGTTTGATGTTCTTTTTATCTCTTTGTGTTCTCTTTGTACTTGGCCGAATAAAGCCTAGGCTACTCGACATGTTAAACATTTTGCTCACCAAAAGTAGGTCAGCTGGGTATATCTCCTGACATTAAATAGTATGAGACTAATACACGCATACTGTTTCTGCATGTGTAACGCCTAATGAGTCGTGTTCACATCATTCCACTAGCTTTAAAGGATAGTCTGAAAAGACTGTTACATATTATTTTTACATAAACCTTGGCCCAGTTATCACTTGTTTCTGCAAAGCCTTGGAACAGGCATATACTATACCCTCTTCTGGTAGAGAAGCTTTCTTGTCTGAATAGTGTTGCTAGTGAGAGACAGCCAGGAAAAGAGAGAACGATTTGTTCCATGACTCACTGGCTATTAAGAGGCGAACTAGCTCTGGATTTTTGTGTTGGTTTCAGGTAACAATTTATTTTGATTCTGAAACCACATCTTATAGTTGTCTGACCAAAATAGCCTTGTTTTCTCTGGATTAGTCCACATTAGATTAAATCATTTATGAACAGCATGGTGGTACGGGCTATTCTACCGGGAGAGGGGGGACAGCAAGTGGAAGATCCAGAGTGATAAGCCTCTAGGTATTAGCTTCTGTGTTGTTTTGTAGGCAGATTGGCAGAAGTCAGAATATTTAGTGATGTAAGATTACAAAGGCAAATAATATCAAGGAGACAAGTGGGCACTCTGTATCTGCCTGTCATTGCATTGCAAAATTGAGTTGTAGATGTTATTGCTTGTGGGGTGTTAAGCAGATTTTTTCTATTCATTAATTCATGAGCCGTTAGAGCAAATTGTTATGTTTCTCTGTGAGATGGGGATGCAGAGAGATGTTGATGCCATGTTTCATGACAGGGCATCTTAATGTTCAGTAGGTAAAGGATGTGAGGAATGACTTCTCGCAGCTTTTATTTTGGTTCACAGTATCTGCTTCACCCGAGGTTACATTCAAGTTCACTGATGCATATTCAAGTTGTAGGTCAACCGTGATGCATTCTGGGCACAACTCTGGTTTAGAGCTCCTGCCTCTAGCTGTTTCTTGTCACCGCCTGTGCCAGCAGACCTCTCCCATAAATGTAATTCTTGCAGTATTTTGTCTTCTACCCCTGTTCACAACCACACACCAGGGCTGGGACAAAAAATTGAAACAACATATTGCAGTACACTCTCTTGCTGCACTGAGTATTGCAATTTTTTGTTGAATTAGTACTTTTGAAATTTATGTTAAACTTCTTTTGCTCATATAAAGGGTTTGTATAAGGGAAAAGGCAATCACAGTCACAACTCCCTTTTGTGGTATTTATGTCTCTTTGAAATTTGAATGATTTCTCTTTAATGGACTGTGTCTCCTCTGTTACATGCTGTTTGATTTCATTTACCTTTGAAATTTACAACACAATGAATACATACAGAATACATTTAATATCCTTGTTTAAAACATATTTGGTCATTTTTAGGGCTATGGTAAACACACTGTACTGGTGTATACACTACTTTAACCACTGTACAAAATCAGTATGCAAGGTGTATTCAAATGGAGGTAACCATAACAACAATACTTGTGCTTCAAGCCGTGTTACTGGTTAGCTCACCAGTAAAACAATGTGGTTTAAAGAATAAAGTGGCCATATTCTAAATTTTTGTTTTGAAAGTCAACAATTTGTCAACAATATAAGGCAACCAAAACCAACACTGTGTTAGTCCATTTTAATATGCCCTTAACATGTCTGTGACCCTCAGCGTCAAGCGCATTCATTTTGGTTGATGATAATAAAAAAAAAAAAAAGGTAATTTCCTAATACAGCTGGGCACTGGAGTTTTTAACAAACATTACTCTAACAGGAGTTGGTGTATTTGTTGAGGACTATTCAGTTGCAGATATGTTGTGCAAGAGAATATTTGCTGCAACAAATGTTAATATTGTCACGATATTTGTTGACAATAAGAAAAACATAGTGTGGTAAGTTTAAAAGATGTATGATGTATTTTTATTTTTTTTTAAAAAGACTCCTTTCTTTATGTATGCCTGTGGGATGAATATATATCAGGGTGCAAAATTAACCTTTTTCTCCACCGGACTAATGGCTGGTGAATGTTCAAATTTTACCAGCTACTCAATAGATTACTGTTTATTTGGCCGGTGAATGAAGAAAATCTACCAGCCACTTGTGTATTTGAACAGCATTTGTCTGGTGCTAATTTCCTACCCTGGCCTATATATTGCATACCATGTCACAGAATAGAAAGTAATGGACTTAGTGGAGAAAATGCCCCTCAGCTTTGTGTCCATTATTCCATCGAAGCTTCATTGAGGCTTTCCTGACACCTTGTGCTTGTTCCTCAGAGTTGCCTAATGTGAAACTACCCTGGGCGGCATGTTGTGATTTCCCATTGAAAATAACCTAATCCTACAACTATTTGTCACACATGTCATGCGGTACTGCTCTACAACATGATCTTTCCTTGGCTCTTGGATAAAGCACAGAATTGATCTGTTTCTGAATCTGTTTCTCCTGCAGGCATCTTTTCAGCGCTCCAACAGCCATGACAAGGTGAGGAAGATAGTTGCTGAAGAGGGCCGTGCTGCTCGAAACCTCATTGCCTGGAGTGTACCTCTAGAGAACAAAGAGGAAGAAGGTTGGTAGCTACATGCGAAACAAACCTTATGTGCATGCTTATATGCTATTATTTTTATTCCGTTATTTGTAGCAGGTGTTATGTTATTGAATATAACAAATTGCAACTTACATCACGAGTAAATGAAGTATAACATTTTTATTGTTTAGGTCTTCATTGTTCAGTGGTAGGAGTCACTGCTGATGTTTAGCAGCAAGACCTTAAGTCTATTTCCCATATCTTCGGGCCAGTGGAACATGTCTAATTATTTATTTGGAGTACTACAGTGACCATCATTATTAATGTCAATCTGTGATTATACCAAAACCAGACGATGTTGTTCATGGTCATACAATATCAGCTGGAACACAGTGATCATTTTCCATCTCATGGCTAGACTGAAAAATTATGATACTGCTGAGAATCTCCAATGCTGCTAAAGCTTACAGCAACACCTGGTCCTCCTCTGTTATGTAAAACATTACATTTCTGGTGGCACAAGTCACTGCTATACTGTGGCTCACTGTGTTTGCTTAATAGAATATTATGTAATAGGCTTTGAATTGTTTACACTATGCTTTTGATGAAAATTTTTTTGATTAAATAAAAGAAGAAGATAAATAATTCTGGTAAGATGTTACCTTTCAACTTAATTGTTCAACAGTGGAGTTTCTTGTTCAGCATTGCAGTGCTCCATCACATTATTTAGGCTTTATACTGTATTAAAGAAAGCTCCTTTTAGACCAACCTACTCAGAAACCCCCACCACAGCCTCTGACACTTTCTCAGTTTTTCCTCTGGCTCTCACTCTTCTTTGTGGGTCAGTGCAGTTATTCAAGGCTTATTTGCTGCGCTTGAGTTCATGCCACGAGTGCCAGAAATCTTCTCATTGCTATATTCCAGTTGAAGTTCTCATATGGGTTGTTCTGTTGTTGACATGCATCTTCTGCAACAAAATAATCAAACATTTACCTTTTGACACTTCACATTGTTCAATTGTTTTGTCCACCTCTGTTACTGTACATGTGTGACATTTGGATTTATCCACAGTTGCTCAAAACCACGTTATGTGACCAGACCACCATATATGCATGTTGATTGTTACCTTCATCGGGATCATCAGAGATTGTTTATTTCATCAGTTACTATATATAAGCCTATGTTTGTCTTTTACACACAGCAAAGTCCAAAAGCAACTCCAGTGGCAGTTCCAGGGCCCAGAGGATCAATTCTGGTCAACAAAGGAATAAGAAACAGGTTGGTATATCATCTTCATTCACTAGAGGGCACCATTCACCAAGCTAATCTAAATAATCTATTTATTTTGCCTCACACTCCATGTGGATCTGTGATGGTCATGAAACTTCCTGTTTTTGCATTGTCAAGTCAGTCTTGGAAAAGCTGAGTTCACAAAGAAAAGGGGGGACAAGAGTGGAGACATCCTAGACTGCAGTTGTAGTATGTGATGTGCCAGAATATTCCTTTGCTGAACACAACCAAAATCCCTCTCAAGTGTGAACTTTACTTTCAGTCTGTAGCCTTATGTCCTTTAGATGTTCTTGCATAAGTTTGCAAAGTTTTACAAAAACATGCATTAGACTGCAGCAGGCTACAAGGAGAATGTCATGGGGCATTATATAATGGTGCAACAGCGAGATTGTTGCCAACAACAATTTGTAAATATTTGTTTTTTTCTTTTAGTTCCCATATATATTAAGATGCTGTATCAATTTAATATTTCCTGATGCCCTCTGGTTTAAACCACATGGTTAATACGTTGCATCAACATTACAGCAACAGGTTAAAGTGAACTCTCATGTTAGCTATATTTGCATGGTTGGCATAAAAAGGCATATAATAGCAGCATCTCCTGTCCCAACGGGGGAAAAAAAGTGCTTTGGCTGCTTATATAAACAACTAGACTTGTATGATATTGTAATAAGTTGTTATTATTAGTAAATTGTTACTATAATGTTTGGTCCATGCTTGGTCTCCACAGAATGCTGGCGTGGAAAGTAAAAGCACAGCTGGTGCCTTGTTGGACAAAGGGGCAGAGAAAAGCCCCACCAAAGCCAGGCAGCCCCGCAAGGTGGACCTGCGAGCGCGCTACTGGGCTTTTCTCTTCGACAACCTGCGTCGAGCTGTGGATGAGATTTACGTCACCTGTGAATCTGATCAGAGCGTTGTGGAATGCAAGGTTAGTCTGCTTTTGAGGAGAAAAAAACAGGTTGAAATGCAAATTCTAGTTTCAGGATCAGTGGGGTTCCTGATCTGAACTGACCAAACAGGAATTCCGTCTTTGGGGAGAGTGAATTATGATTTATGAACACTAGAGGGGGGCATTGAGGTCATTACAAAATTTCTTCCTCACAGCTCACATTCCTCTTGATTTCTGCTTTAAGTTAGAGGGGCTCTGTGAAGGCTTGCTGTTGAGAGAATTATCACAGGACTCTCTTGGGCCTGGCTGACTGGACTGAGCATTGATGACAGACTTAACAATTTGGATATACATTGTGTTTGTCATCAGGCATTTGCTAAATGGGGCTCCTTTTTGGTGTACGTCTGGACTTTTTGACATTGTTCACTGTTTTGTGGTTCCGTGTGTTCTGCTTCGGTGCAGCCTTGCGGCAGCACTGTGATGTTGCTCCAGGGCAGTACTGGTACGATCCTGCTAGTCATGTGTTTTATTGATTCTTCTGCCATGCTGCATTATGCTGAGCATGGTTCTGGTGACGGTCTGCGGTCAGTACTGTAGCCCAGTTCCCTGTGGTGTGGTTGGCTTGCTGTCAGTGCCACAACGCAGCTCCCTGCGGTGTGATCAGCATGTTGTCAGTTGGCCTGTGTCAGACATCTGGCCGGCATTTTTTTCCCACTCTCATACCACTGTATCTCTCTGCACTCTAATGCTGTCTAATGGCCATGGAGCTGGGTGCTGTTCATAATCCCCCATCCCACCCAGCTTGGGCTTAATGGACACTGATAGATGATGGAGTCATCTAGAGGGGAGGCAGAGTGCTCTGATATCCCCCAGCCTCAACCCCCTTGTGTAACTGTAGGCAATCGGCATTCTGTGCTCTTACACAAATGGCTAACAATTTTCCACCGAAAACATCCAGACATAAACATTACCATTGTCTGGAAATGATACCTAACTCTCTGCAATGTAATGCATTGTGATGATGATAATATAATGTTTTCCCACTCAGAGGGAAATTGTTCATCCAGCAGAATGATTCATATATACTTGTTAATAATGCCCACAGCCCCCAGGCCTAATTAGTTCCTATGAACTCTTCCTTTATCCCATTTTTTATTAGACCTATCACCTAGACTAAGCAACAAAGGTACTTCCCGTTCCTGTTTGCTTGGAGGCAGTAGATGTTCAGAATGTTTGTTTTATTCAAATAATTTTCAAAGTGAACAGAAACAGGCTATTTTGGTTGGAAGGACTTAAAAAACTGTGAATTATTTATTTGCGGTCAGTCACTCTAACCCTGGCTGTACCTCTTCATTCTTGTTTCTATGTATGGAACTGAGGCTTTTACTGCCCATTCTACTTTATGGCAATGCCTCTGGAAGGTTAAATATTTTGTCATTCCTCATGAAATGTTATGTGAGGGTTGTATTTAGGTAAGTATGCCTGTTAACATGCTGAAAGCCCCTTTATGGTACCTTCACTCACTGTTGGTTTATCTGTCAGAGGAGCAGCAAACTCTCTCCATCTTGGCTTTCATTACCAAATGAACACCAGGCCATAGCGGTGGTCTTTGCCTGTTAACCAGCTGTAATCAGCAGACCTGCTGCTGGACACATCTTTCACTGGTCTGACTTGTCTATTAACTAAAAGCACTGTGAAGCTTTACTCTCAATTACCACTCCCTTCACGCTCCCCATCAATCAGTTGTGTTCTCCACACAGCCCACCACCTCTGGATAACCAACACCGTGAGGCAGTCCAAGTGCAGATAGTAGACATTTGCTATTAGGAATTTGCCTTCTCTGTTCTTACTCAAATCTTTCAATAATGTCTTTGCACCTGAACATGTGTGGGCCAGCTCCTGCTTGCCAGCAACACTCTTGATCTCCTTACCCCAGTTTTTAAACTGACTTGAATGCCAGTTATTGGTTTTAGTTGGAAAATAAATTTTTGCTTACATTATGCAATGTATATACAAAAATCAATAGACAGTCTACTAAAACATGATTACATTTGAGGTCAAGTTCTGTTCTATGGTTTAAGTATAGAGTGCTACATGTTTTTAGAATTTTTAGTTGGTATTTTCTGGATTTATAGAGGAAAATTTACTGATCTTTACATGAATGTTGTCCAACAAATATTCTTAAGTTACACACATGCGTCAGATTTCACTTATTTATTTTAAACCTACCTTTCTATTACTGGTTTGTTCATTGTGCCGTTCTTCATGTATGTATTTATAATCTCTGTGTTATCATTCTCCATCCTGTTGTAACTGCTGTCTTTAGGAGGTGCTGATGATGTTGGACAACTACGTACGGGATTTCAAAGCTCTCATAGACTGGATCCAGCTTCAGGAGAAGTTGGAGAAAACAGATGCCCAGAACAGGTGATGCTCTGTTTCTTTTTCACACTCCCTTTCTTTGTCGCTCACTTTCATTCACTCCCAATTTTCAATTGCACCCTGAAGTGAAACTGGAAATGCTGTTGTCTGGTCCCTGGCTTTGAGTCACAAACAGAATGGATCAATAGCCTTGGCTTTAATTCAAAGAGATCAGTTGAGTTTATTGGCTTCTCTTTAACACAGTGACCACTGCAACCGTAAATTGACTAAGAAGGGAGATTCCCAGTGCTGCCTCCCAATTTGTTCATTTAAAGCGTACTGTTAATCAATAAGACAGCCTGAAACCTTTATATGGTCCATTTAATGCATAAATTGCTGCAAGTGAATCAGCCATTTAACTGATTTGCCAAAGTGTGAGCCAAGTCTTTGTGTTACTAGGAAACTAGGAACTAGGAAATTAGTGTTAACTTATGCCCAGAACCAACTAGTGTTAAGTAATGTTCGCCACTTTCACTTTTTCAGGCCCACTTCCTTAGCCTGGGAGGTGCGTAAGATGTCTCCGGGACGTCACGTGATGCCAAGCCCCTCAGCGGACAGAATGGTCCCTTCTCCGGGTGCACGTCGCGCCCTCAACTTTGGGTAAGCTCTGTCTTATGGTCTTTTCCCATCACCATTAGGCATTTGATTTTGTTTTTGTCAACACAACATATGATTTGATTAAAATTGTATCACAAGACATCCTGTTATTAACGAGTCAATATTTTAAATGTAGCACTATGCCTGCTTTGGAAGGGGTTAGAAAGTGCAGACTATGTTATCTAGCAATACACCCATTGATTGCTTATGGTGAACCATTTGTTTAATGCAATTTGTTGAGTCTCTCACTCTGATGCCACAGAATCAGTGGAAGGTGTAGATGAAAGTGTCAGTTAAAGACTGCTGAAACATCGGTTCAATATGTGCACTGCTCTGTAATCGGATGCTGCAGGAAATGGATATTGATCATGACGGAGGCCTGTTGTCCAATACAGTCCCATGCTATCTCAGAGTGGAGAGTGCTTGGTTGTTAGATAGGTACTGTCTTCAGACTGCTGAAGCGTCTTAGAGGGCACAGTAGGAGCCACTCAGAGATTAGATGTGATGGCATAATACAATTTAAAATCCTACCTGCTGACAGTAAAGGTGCCACTGCACAGGTGCACATTTGTTTGTTCTCATGGTGTGTGTGTGTGTGTGTGCGCGCGTGTGTGTGTCATTCAGTGGTCCACCACCTACACTGGCTGCAGCCCGGCTCTCCCACACAGGCCCCAGCTGGGCAGACCGAGTGAAGTGCACTCAGTCCGTCCCTAGCTCCAGTCAACCGACCACCTTCCCGGTAGAAAAGCTGGGTAAGAAATCTCCTCCTGCACAGAGCCAGGATGCACTTTGACAGAATGCGGCTCCTTCTAACATGGAGAGCACAGTAACACATTGTCTTCCCGGTGGTTGACACAGTGCATCGTGTGTTTTTCCAGGTAAAAAGGATGCTGAGGGCTGGGAGACTGTCCAGCGAGGACGTGCTGCCAAGCCTCGCTCTGCCGCCATAGTTGCCAAGGTCAGTCCTGTCTTGGCTCATGTCACCCCAAAACAGGACAGCGGCAAGTGTAACAAGTCACATCTGCCGCCACAGGAGGAGCAACAACTCCATTCTCAGTGTGCCCCGGACAAGGAGGTAACCCAGAAAGACACTGAGCAGCAAATCCCTGTGGAGCCTGACCCCTTGGAGAAGGTCGGACGTCCAGAGAACGGGCACATGATGGAGGTACTGAGGTTCAGTACCTTGTGACGTCTTTCTCCCTGAGCAGTCCCTGGATATCAATTATTCACGAGTAGCAGAGTAACACTAGACCATTTTATCGGCCACATTTGTTTTTGTTTTGGGCTCCATGGTATTCATAGACAGACTGTCCAGACAGGCATATCAACTTTAAAGCGATTGATTGTTCTCTGACATTTCAGAGGTAGAAAACTGAATTTCACTCACATGAAATAAGTACTCGATGTCGCTGCCTCAAGACACACTTTGTAAGAGTGTGTTATAGCCTTCGGTTGACTTTGGAGATAGTGATTTGTATTTCAATCTATCAGGTAGGGCATGTCAGTACCAGCTTTCCTGCATGAGTTGTGTTTTCAGCTATGTGTTGAGTATTGACTGGTTTGGTTTGTTTTTTTTTTTTGTTATTGCTCTCATGAATTGCTTGAAATATGCATGTCTTTAATTGAGTTTGCGTGTGTTTGTGTGACTATCGGTGCAGCCCCCAGCAGAAAGTGTTCAAGACTCGGGGCAGTGTGTTGAAGCACCCTGTGAAGACACGCCTCCCCCCATAGAAGCTCATACCCATTTCCAAGCCCCAGAGCCCACGCCATCCTCAGCCACAGTCCCACCAACAGACATTACCTTATCAGTCCCAGTCCCTGCTCGGGTCCTCACCGCATCCCCAGACATTCCCCAGACGGATGGGCTCGGTGCACTGTTGGCCTTGGGGGACAGTGGGGCTGAGGGGGGCGCGCCGCAGGGCATGGCCACATCTGCTGCAGGACAGGCTGAGGCTCCCATGCCAGCGGTGAAACTGGAGAGTGTGCTGGACCCCACAGAGCTTTCTACTGTGAGTGCTGAGAGATGGAGGAGCAGAGGGAGGGGCGGGTGGTTGGGGGGGGGGGGGATCCCTAAGGGTCCTTTTACCGCCTAAACAAAGTCAGTCTTAAGAAACCAGACCAATTGTGCAGACTGCATAGCTCTGTGTAGAGTTGTTATAGCACGACTGTGAAGAATAGCTGTGAGTAGGAGACTTCTGTAATCGAGCAAGCACTCCGAAGGTGTTGCCCTAAACGAACCTCTTAACTTGTTTTAGTTATTTTGGCCACTTTTTAAAATTCTGTGCAAAAAAAATTATGCTGCCGAACTTTTATTGAGTTTCCTGTTTGTATTCAACCCAGCGGTCAGATCTTGGGCAAACATTGTCTCGTTACATCAAGTGTTGTCACTATTATGAAGCGTCATGGAGTGTGTAAACACAGAGCTCCATACACTTACTACACCTCTAAATGGGACGCTGTCAGATTTTCACAGGTAGTGAATGAAAACGTGTGGAAAAAAGTTTAATTCAAATCTGCAGTGAAGGCTGTTTGGCCTCAAATTTAACACCATTCTAGTCTTTGACCTTGTCCAGGCGATACTTATGTGCCTAAGATTTAGACTCAGAACTTCTTAACCTTCCCCATACATACAGTGTTGAAAAAGGCTCTATAATTGATTTAGAGTAGTTGCTGCTCTGGAGTAATCTGTGAGGTGTTGCCATGTCAAGAATATGTATAAACTTCAAAAATACTTGATAGGTTAAAGTAAACGGTTTCCTAGAGCAAAACCACCAGTTGCCTCCTTCTACCATCTCTTCATCCTCACAGTAAATGTGCCCTGCATGACTCTTGAATGCTTCCTCACTTGTGATTCTTGTGATGATTGTGTGGTACAAACTGTGATTGGGTTGATGATATGGTGTTCCCCTCATTGTTTTGATTCTGCACCCAAGTACAAATCAGACCAACTGCACAGACCCTCAAACTTAGTACTTACTTACTTTTCATTCCATTAGAAATATTTTACCACAGTTTTATCTATTTATAAAATATTTCATAATTTATACTCAGTGACAAGAAGAATAGAAATGTCTGCTCTTAATAGTTGCACTGCAATTGAATGAAGAATCTTTAAATATTTTGTTAACATAATTTATACATTATATAGCTAGTAACAAAAGGATTAGACACCTTTCAGAGATAATGCAACCAATGACTAAAAAAGGTACACATAAAGCTCTGTTCTGAATGGAATCCAGCCATCATTCATTTTATTATTTGTATCCATGAAAAAGGCCTATCATGGTAACAATAACAGGTTTCTGGTTTTCTCACTGGTTGTTTGTATGAACTCAATATTTATTTAATGTGAAATTCTATGTGTGTGAGGTGGTATGTGTTTGTATATGTGTTCAGCCCCAGTCCATGGCAGAGGTCTTGGCCAAGAAAGAGGAGCTTGCCGACCGTCTGGAGAAGGCCAACGAGGAGGCGATTGCCAGTGCCATCGCTGAGGAAGAGCAGCTGACCAGAGAGATTCTGGCCGAGAACAACGACCTGGAGACGGATAATGAAAGTGACTTCTCTGTAAGATTAATCATGCTCATTTATAGTTGGGATTGTGATTTCTTTTTTTTTTTTATTTCTTTTTTTTTTTATTTAAACCCTCACTGTAAGGTAACATGAAAAACACAAATCTTTACCACAGGCTAGCATTGGCAACGGAGGTTGTGGAGCCAATATTGACTGGAGTGACATGCTGGCAGATTATGACGGTATGGAGGTCAACATCTATATGAAAACTGAATTCTCATTTTTTGTAATGGCAAATATTACACTGAAGTCTGTTCACTTTCCTTACTTGTTTTTTCTGTAGCTCGTGAGCCATGGCGTCAGAGTACCTCATGGGGGGACATTGTTGAAGAGGAACCTGCTCGGCCTCCTGGACATGGGATCCACATGCACGAGAAATTGTCCTCACCGTCGCGCAAAAGGTGCAAAATACACACACTCTAACACACATTGCCAGTATCACTGTATAATCAGCCTCGCTACTTGTTTAATGCCTTCCTGAACAGCACCTTAATGTACTCATTTGCAATCCCCTGATCTTATATTGACAAGGATTTAACCCAGCAGCCTGGGAGCCATAGACCCAGTTGCTGTTTCATTTTAGGTTACCACCTAGAACATCTGAACAGGCCCTAGTGTCTGTCAGAGTCTATGTCTGCCCCTGCACATTGTTGATAAAGAGGAAAAATAGATGAATGATTTTTTCCAACATTTTTGACAGAACCATTGCAGAGTCAAAGAAGAAACATGAGGAGAAACAGCTGAAGGCGCAGCAGCTGAGGGACAAACTCCGGGAGGAAAAGACGCTCAAACTGCAGAAGCTCTTGGAGAGGGTGAGTAAATCGTGCCAAGTTGACGGAAAGCACCCTAAAGAAACTCTGCGTAAGCTAAGCCGAGCCTGGCTCTTAACGAGAGGTTTTGTCAGCACACTGCCTGATAGAATCACTAAATATTACAACCCCCTCCAGTCGCATCCAGGCCAGCTGGCCGCAGACAGTCGTGAGAGAGACCCCTGGCCAAAATCAACAGCCTTTCATGAAGTTTGTTTTTGTTCTCCAAGACCATGGCAAGATGAGTGAGTCCTAGAATAAATCAGGATTAACCACATAAATACATAAAGAGGTGTATATTCGCATTAATCCCCACATGGACACTGCTGGAGAGGGTAGCACCTGATAGATTAAGAATCCATTGTCTGTGTTGTCCTGAAGAATGTACATTATTTATTTTTATTTTCACCCACTCCTTCTTCTCACTCTTCGCTCTCCGCAGGAGAAGGAGGTGAGGAAATGGAAGGAGGAGTTGTTGGAGCAGCGTCGGAGGATGATGGAGGAAAAACTGTTACATGCAGACTTGAAGCGAGAGCTGCAGCTCCAGGCGATTGTGAAGAAGGCCCAAGAAGAAGAAGCCAAGGTAGAGGAGGGCATCCCCTGAAAAGCAGTAACCAAATGCGTGTGACAGCTGAGGAGTTTTCTGAATTAAGTGGGACATTTGCACACATACATTTTTTTTTATTTATTTTTTTTTTTATTTTTTTTTTATTACATGGGTAAAGTGTTAAAATACATTCATACATACGCAATCACCCTGAAAATGACTGCTGTGGATTGGCATTGTCAGTTCGATGATTCTTGCCAAAATACTGACAGACAAACTGACCACTTCGCTCTGTCTTTATGCATTTATGTTTTTCCATATTATATACCGTGTGTGTGTGTGTGTGTGTGTGTGTGTGTGTGTGTGTGTGTGTGTGTGTGTAAACTGTGTAAACTGTGTTTATATCATAGTTCATAAGCATATCTGTCTGTACAGGTGAATGAAATCGCATTCATCAACACTCTGGAAGCCCAAAACAAGAGGCACGATGCCCTGGCCAAGTTAAATGAGTATGAGCAACGCCTTAACGAGCTGCAGGAGGATAGGCAGAGGAGACAGGAGGAGAAACAGGCCAGAGACGAGGCTGTGCAGGTGCTACAAAAACCAATGCACGATTTTACACTTCATTTTTCTTCTTGTAATTTTCACCTTCAGGTGCATCTTTAATCTCTACTCCCTTTGTAGGAGCGTAAACGAGTCCTGGAAGCAGAGCGGCAGGCACGGGTGGAGGAGCTGCTGATACGGAGGAAGGAGCAGGAGGCTCGTATTGAACAGCAGAGGCAGGAAAAAGAGAAAGCTAGAGAAGATGCAGCCCGGGAAAGGGCCAGGTATGTAGTCCAAAAGGCTTTCAATATGGAAATGTATGCAGACAGATGGCTGCACCAATCCTCATTTGATTCGGTCACTTGGATATATTAGAGACTTGTATTTACATGTGCAGTTGTTTCACACTGGTTTTCTATGTCCTGTCTGAAGAGACCGTGAGGAGCGTCTGGCTGCTCTTAGTGCTGCTCAACAGGAGGCCATGGAGGAGCTGCAGAAGAAAATTCAGATGAAGGTAAGTTTATACTGTGCCACCTTGCATCACCATTGGACACCATGCAGGCATCCCAGCTTCCCATATGACACTTGGTTTCCGGTTTCATCCATAGCATGACGAAAGCAGCCGTAGGCATATGGAGCAAATCGAGCAGAGGAAGGAGAAGGCTGCTGAGCTCAGCAGTGGTCGACATGCTAACACAGACTACGCCCCCAAACTGACACCATATGAGCGCAAGAAACAGTGCTCCCTGTGCGGCGTTGTGGTATGTACAGTTTTGTCCCGCCAGTCTCAGGGCTTACTTATGTCCATTGGTGTCCCTAACTTATATGCACTATGTTGAATCTAACAGTACAACTTCTATTGCATCTATTATTGTGGAGAGGATGTTAAAAAGTCCTTTTTACTTTCAAATGGGCTTGAGTTTTTCTCTAACCTTTCATTTAATTATCTCACTCTCCCAAACTAGTATGTGTCTTTGTGTACGTGAAGGAAAAGAAAAAGGGACGGACAGACGCTGCAGCAGAACAGCTCTGGGCAACTCCCCTGTTATTTGGCAGGCTGGATATACATAAAATTGCTGATAGGAAGGTGATTCAGAGGATTTTTGTAAGAGGCCACATTTAAATGAGGATTTAACGGCCTTGATTAAACATGGACTCTTTAAACAGAGATTTATGACTGGGCATGCTTATGCTTTTTCAAGTGTCAGGCAACAAATCCACAAGCAGACACATTTATCTCTGATGGACCGGCTACCACGGCAACAAGGGTGGGACACCTTGAGGCTTCAAACCAGCATCAGATAAAGAGGACGGTTGGGGGGGGTAAAAGAGGGAATCTTGTTAAATGTTGAATGACCTTGGCCAGCATCTGACACCAGAGATCATGGGTTGGTCAGCAGCAAGCACTTAATTTAATGACATTAAACACAAACCATTCTAAATGGGCTCTTTTCCAGAGATGGGAGGACAACATTGCTTGCAGTACACCTGCCTCTTGTTGTGGCCATTTCTCAGACCTGCACTACTTTTTATTTAGCCCTTTAAAACATTTTGTGAGGCATTTTGAGGTTGTTTGTGTTTTCAAATTTTTTACGTTTTCTTTTGAGTATTCAAATCCCAGTAGAGTGTTTTTTTTGTTTTTTTTCTTAAGTGTTTTCTCCATTTCAACTCAGTTGCTGTAGGCTGTAGAGTGACTCATAATGTAACAAATTGTATTTCCTTTCCTTAGTCTTTGCTTGAAGCTGAGGGTCAGGAGAAGCAGGTCATGTCCCAAGCCCATGTGGTATATCGTTTCACCAGCGTCCCATGGGGCTTTGTTGACCCTTTCCTGCCTCTGTCTCCATTGTTCCCACAGCAGTGACCTCTGACCAATGTGTTTGTAGATCACCTCAGAGGTGCACCTGTTCAGTCACACCAAGGGGAAGAGGCACCAACAGGCCGTGCGAGACAGTAGCAGCATCCAGGGACGGGAGCTCTCTGATGAGGAAGTGGTGCGTATCACCCACACTGTGCCAGGAACAAACATCCACTCATCTTGTCAAAGAATACTGCCCTACTGCTGCTTGTGTCATGTAAAAAAGACAAAGAGACACTGCGGTTGCCTTTTATGACGTGGTCATTATTATTGTTGATGCATCCCTGTATATACTGTCACGGCTCTGTTGCTGGCTTTGTGAGATTACAAATGGGCCTTGAAATGTACACAGTTAGGGTTCATTGCTTCAGTGGAGGGGTGACATCACCCCCCTGTCTCCAGGCGGTTTCTGTCATGGAGCGCTTTTCCATGGGAAGGCAGCTCGTTAATGCAAGGTAACCTCTCAGGCTGCAATATGAGATTGGCTTTTCAGCGGTGCTCATTGTGAGACTGACAACTGTTGGTGCTATACTCAGCACCTTTGGCCCTGGCAGCTCCTTCATTCAAAGCTTTTTTCAGTGGGAAATAATTGATACCCCCTCCTTCTTTTCCTCTAAATCATTTCCTTTCCAAATGCAGGTAATTTTTTTTTAGTTTGACAGTATGATAAACAAGGCAATGAAGAGAAGTACTTAACCAATATATCCCTATAAACAGTTCATATATGAGCACTACTTCATATACATTTGCAATACTTCTTCTACTCTTTGATGTAGTTTTACCAGTAACCATAATGTTGAGGCTTTACTGTTTTCCCACCTTTTATATATTGTCTTTTTGTCAACACTGATTGGTCAGAAGTTTAAGCCCTCGCTGAACTCATAGTAAATGTTGTACTTGACAGTTTGTGTATGTGTGTGTGTTATAATTGGATTGGGCTATTAGTCACTGTAGTAGCTAATAGATACTATTTAGATGTCCAGAACTACTTTTTCTTATTCTCTGTCAAAGCTAATTAAGCTGTCCAATAGGTCTGGAGAGACTTTGTTTAGATAGACTTATGTGGCCCCTTGTTATGTATCTCAGAGCTCATTTTGGTGTCCACTATTTCATTCATACCCCTGCCAACTATTTTCCAGACTGCTGCTCCATAATTCTTCCTGCAATGAAAGATTTTTAATTAAAATGAAAATGGTTGGTTCACAGTTGTGCAGAGGTCGGCAAATGCCCTGTGCCTTCATATTTAGTCATTTTCTCTCATTCTGAAAGACTTGCGAATTAAATTTAAAAATACAATGATTATCAAAAGGTTAGGATCTATGTATGGGTGGAGAGCTTGAGATTGCAATCACTCTTTTTACTCACAATCTGTCCTGGCTTAGTAAGATGCAGGTAATATCCAAGAGCCATTCTTGGTCTGACATAAGGACTTTATTTATTGATCACCTTTAGACACAACAGCTCAAAAAAACTGGTGGCTTCTCTGAAGAAAGTCTGTTCTGCTTGTCTTTAGTGCAAGGGGGACCTGACCAGTGGATATATCACCAGGCAGCAGAGGATATCATAGCTGACCTCCCAACAACACTGAATAGCCCTAAAGGTCATAGTTAAAGCTTCAATGATAGCCACAAATTGAGAACTGCGATGAAATATAAAGACTGCCAGCTGAAACAAGCCTGTCCCTCCCAATACTGTTTTGAGATCTGACATCTGTCTGGTTATTGCAGTGAAGCTGCTGTGAATAGATAGATTTCAGGGTTTTTTTGTCTTTTGTGTGATTTGTCCTCTCTTTTTTAAATGATTAGATGCAGTTCAGTACATAAAATGTCATGCAAACCACTGTAGTGACAGTAACTCAATCCAGTGTAGTATCTTATCTAAAAGCCAAAGTGAAATACAGCTGTTTGTTTCGAGCCAAATGGAAAGCCTACCTCTCAGGCCTTTGTATTTGACAAAAGAGGCAGTGGGTGAACATATCCCATAGAATCTGTATTTGTGTTGGCTGCCTTTTAGATCTGTTATAGGTCTGTTTGTGTCAGAGAAAGGGAGAGATGTTTAAAGTGGTATCATATTACTCCCACCAGAGGCAATCTGTGGTATTGTGCGGTAGCATTGCCCTTAGGCCAGCATCTTTGCTGCTTTGTTACAGTGGTTCAGTGGAAGACCTCTGTCTGTCATCAGTCTGATGTAATAATTATATATTTATTTGCTAAAGAATCATAGTCTGTTTGTCAGCATTGTACTTATTTGATAGCTTAATATTTCAGGTACTCTTTTATGTTACAAGTGTGATTTTGCAAAGATGTTTTGGATGCGTCTCTGAAACAATTTCATTATGCGAGTGGCTGGATAGCCTCTCAGAGAGATTACTGAACAGCTGCCTCCCAAGTGAGGTACAGCTACGGTCATGAGTCATGACTGACCTGTAGTATTGCGGAGTAGAGGGCAGAGGGGTGCACATACAAATACAGACACTCACATCCTTCCTGGGAAACATCAGACTATCACTTGCAGTGCCTGTTTAATTTCCAAAGTTATTACCCCTTTCTCTTGTTACTTTTAGGCTCTAAAAAAAGGCTCAAATCTTTTAATCATTCTAGGTGACTTACCAACTTATTCACAAGTTTACTAATCTATCAACATTAAAGCTCATGAAAATGCTTCTAATCTTACATATTCTAAACAATATTGAATATGCATTACTTACAAAATCTAATTTGTATCATTAGGACTATGTTTATTGACATTGCTGGCAACATACTGTAAAGCAAACAACCACTGTCATAACATTTTGATTTAAAGGTGCTGTACAATGGGGAAAACTGCATTTCCCTTGGCATAGTTAAATAAAAAGAGTTCAGTACATAAATGACATACCGTGAGCCTCAATCTCCATTGTTTCCTCCTTCATATGTGAATCTTGGTACCCAACATACTCCCGAAAAATGTGCGAATGCCAACGATGTTTATGCCCCCAAAGTTACATAGACCAGTCCAGTTTCCTGATGAACATATAGCTTTACCTGTTGCTAACGCGGTTGTTAACCGCAGTAGCTCCTGATATCAGCTGGCTCTGAACCAGGGTTCCAAGTGGTGTAAACACCAACACACACCCCAGAAACACCAAGCTTCCAGTCCGGGCAAAATCAGTAATAGAACTGCTAGCTCCGCAGCTAACTAAGTAGCTAACTTAGTAGTAGCTGCTGATAGCGGTAGTTAGCGCTAAAGTAACCAGTAACATATAAACTAACGTAAATCTGCATACAAAGTTAGAAAATAAAGTTGTATTTTTGTACAGTTATCAGTGAGAGCTAGTCTCACATAGCAGGCCTTGTTTCAGTGCAGTGCCGCTCAGCCCCGCCTCTCTTCAGTGCTTGGGGAAGTTGGCCAATCAGAAGTATGTGGGCTTTCAGGGAGGGGGGCCTTAAAGAGACAGGAGCTAAAACCGAGGGTTCAGAAAGAGGGTCAAGAGATGCTGAAGCAGTGGACAGTATGAGATATGTGCATGTGAACAGTTTCTTGTAGAAACTCTAAATACAAGTGTGAACGTCAAAGTGAGCATTTTGTAGCACCTTTAAACATGGCTAGATCTTGATCGGTGCACAGAAATACATGACGTGACCTTTTCCCAGTGGAGTACTGCCCTCTTCCAACTAATGAGAAAAGCATAGACAAAAGAAAAAACACAGAAAATCTGTCATTTGAAATAACCTAAACTGTTGGCAGAAATTGGTGTTTTTGTGTAGGCTCAATAGGAAAATAGGTTTGTGGCACTCTTACTTACACTTTTAAGACCACCTACTGACCTTAAGTGAAAACCTCTATTCAGGCAGCAGGTACACTGACAACTTGTGACCAAAGGGTATGGCATCCCACACACAGGTTAGCTTGACTGCTGAATGGAAACCCTTTATCTGCTAGGCCATCCTGTCCTCTGGGGTGCTGGATGACAGCATAATTGGGTAATTGGTTTCTTGCACATGCATCATGTTGTTCAAATCGGGTTACATTCCCCTGCCTCCTGGTGGAAATATCAGAATCATCTGGCAGGGCCAGACAGGAGGCAACACCTCCAGCCTTTTAGCATGTCCGTAGGTGGGTGGCTTCAAAAGACTGTGGAGTATTGGAGGTAATTACAGGATACAGTGGTGTTATTGAGACGTGTAGATCTACATGTCACACAGTATCTTCAGTGCCACATCTCAAGGGTAGAACATCTAATTTGAGACATTTACCAAGTGTTAAATTTGCTGTTCTATTTCCTTTATCATTTAAAATAAAATTGTTGTTACATGGTAAATTCTCACTGAGAAGAAGACAACAAGTTGTAATGATTAAGAGTTTACAATAAACACAACTCTTACTAGGATAAAGCAGTATAGTCTTACTTTTGCCATTTGCCAGCCTCCTGTTTTCTTTACAGTAGCTGTATCAGTGATTATTCGCAGATCCTTTACTTGGGTAAAAGTAACAATACCTGATTATAGTAAAAGTTTTGCTTTCCAAGTTTGAAGTAAAATAAATATTATCAGCACAATGTACTTTGAAGTATCAACAATTAAAAGTACTCAGAATGGCTGTGTGTGCCATATTATATTTCTGATATATAATATTAAACAATTGAAATATTATTACTCATGCCTTAATGCAGCGATTCCCAAAGTGGTACGAGCTGCCTCTAGGGGGTGCGGAAATCAGGAAAAATTTAATGCTGGTGTAGTAGTGTAATAACTACAACCGTTGATTTTTTTTTGTGGAATTTTTCATGAAATAAAAACCTTCCTTTGTAAACTTAATTTAAAATTAAAAACGTTATTATTAATAGCTCGCTCACACACCTCACATACCTCTTTCCCTCTTGCCTCCCTCTCTTTCTCTCAGGCTGAGCCACCTACGCTGTACTTACAAATCCTCATATGGATCCTCTTTTTGTCCATGTTAGCTGTTTATGAGGCTGTAACAGGGTGCGATTCATTTAAAAAAAAAAAACAGAGTGGGGATGTTTTGAAACGTTTTTGGGTTTTTTTTGTCATGAAACCCCCCCAGGTGGACTGTGGATTAATTGAAAAGTTTTAGTTTTTATGTTTAAGCACCATAAGTGGGTAAGGGGAGAGCGATTGATTTAAAACAACAATGCATCATACTGTTGATGATTACGTGTTTCATAAGTAAAATTTTAATCTGCCGAGTAACTACCACCTACAGCTGTCCGATAAATGTAGCCAAAGTAGAGTATTTCCCTAGGAAATCTAGTTGAGTTGAAGTACAAAGTTGCAGAAAATGTAAATACTCCAGTAAAGTGTGGGTACCTTAAAACTTTACTTAAGTAAACTTTTTTTAGAAGCTTGTTATAGTAAATAATAGTACAAACATTTGCCGGCAATGTCTTTGATGTATTGATTTTTGTCTACTCTAGGAGCATCTTTCCTTGAAGAAATACATTGTGGATATTGTGACGGAAAGCTCTGTGTCTTCTGAGAGCGTGAAGGATGGAGAAGAGAGGCAGAAAGCACGGAAGAAGGCAAAGAAGCTCCGCGCCAGGATGAACTCCAGGTAATACATCCAATTTATCTCTCTTTCTGTCTATCATCTGCCGCTCTCTCTCTCTGTTTCTCCTCTCAGAGGCACAGAGGACAAAACTGTGCCAAGACTTTTTTTATGAGTGATAAGGAGATGGAAAGCAGATGTTATGTGCATCCTGGCTGTCCACATAGTAACACTGATGAGCTTAATTTATGACCACTTTCTGTGATTGGGGAGCAAAACTGCAAATCGATTTGTAGGGCCCCGGCTTTCACCTGTAAAGAGCTTTCCTCCAAATTGCTGCCATGGCATTGCCAAATCTTAAGCCTTCCTGTGTGTACAGGATGTATGTTAAAGTATGTATGAGCCATGCCTATTTTTCTTCTTCTGAGCTATTGATTTTTTAAATGAAGTATCAAAGAAAATCAATAGTAATCAACAAATAGGAGGCAGAGCTGCTGTGTGTCAGAAGCTGGACCTGAGCTCATTCAGTTTAATTGGCTGTCATAACAGGGAGGGAAAGAGACACCATGTTGACAATACTTACTGTAAGATGTTACTGATGCAGATTATTGGAAGTATTCCACTACAAGCTGGGTGACATTAATATCTGTACGCTCTAAAGACAGGAATGTTGCATTGGAGGAAAAAAAAAAAAGAATTAAAAGAGGCATAAAGCAAGATATAGCCTCTATCAAGCTCAGTTTGTTGCTGAGGAGTCACTTACATAATGTAAACATAAACAATAAAATGTGTTTATATTAGACACTAGAGTAGCCTATAAATAAAGACACATTTTTGGTGTTAAGTAAGCAAGCTAAGAAAATGATATAAGCCCAATACAAATGGTCAGACGTGATAAACACATACAAATATCTTAAGCGTTTATACTGCTTCTTCTTTTTTTCTTTTGTTAGCTTGGGAAATTTGTGGGTGCAGTAGTTCTCATGAAGCCTCGTCATCCATCTGCTTGGAAAATAGAAAACTGTCTCTGGAAGTGAATTAAATAATGAAGTCATTGGTATTGATCAGGAACCATATTAACAACACTGGTCTTTTTTCCAGTTCCATTGTTAGGTTTTTGCTGTGGCCACGCCAGCTCGTTTGTAGTCCAGCCTTTACTTCCCGTTCTTGTGTCACTATGAAAATATGTGTCATAATGCTCGCTGAGCGACTAGTCTCACAAGCCCTCAAAAACACCGGTGGAAAAACACTGAGCTGCAGCACACCTCTCCTCTCCCTTCCAAACACTAGCTACCCTCTAAGCAGTCAATGGACATGAAGTTGTTACAGTGATGTAGAGACAGAGCTCAGTTAAAACTTTATGGATGAAAGATACTTTTGTTACAGATTAATAACTCACCACTCTGAAACTTTTGCTCCAGTCCAAATTGCCAACCTGGTTGGCAACATGTAGCCTACACCTGAATCTAAGCTGTTTACCGGCCTTTCGCTGACCGGCCTTTCTCTGCTTCTGATTGGCTAGTAGTCCTTAACTAGGAACTGCGCATATGCAACTCCCAACAAAGATCATTTAGAGACAAGATGTATCACTCCATAGATAAAAACAAAGCCTTCAACACAGGGTGAAAAGAGGAGCTGCAGCAATGTGCAGTATGACAAAGATATGGTTTTTTGAAAATTAAACCATGTAAACCTGTTCTGGTACAACCCCTAAATAAGATTTTGAACCTGAAAATTAGCATAATACCACCTCTTTAAGAAACCTTCAAGGCTGAAGGATAAGAAATTTTTGAGCATTAAACTCTTAATTTCCTGCACCAATTTATAGTGTAAATGGGGATGACACAAGGAGGTGGAAACCGAAACTAACTGAAAACACTTCTGATCAGGCAGAAATCTCACCACAAATCCACACAAATGCTAATTTTAGCACCTCTGATAAAGTGCAGCTCTGCCAGTTACGTTACCACTCGGCCGCAGTGCAAGAGGAGGTTCACCTTATTAGTATCACGGCCTATGCCTGTGTCACATCAGCTGGGCGGAGTTGATTAACACGGCGAGTCGACGTTATCATTTATACATTTGTTTTTCACTGTGTAAGAAAATTCATGTGTGGCTCGACATCATGTGAAAAGTGTCAACTGGAGACAGATTAACACGACGTGAAATATTGTGACGTTTCAGTAATCACACCTATAATAGTAGTCATAATGATAACAACTATAAAGGGATATAAATGATGGCATTTCTAAATTATCATTTCTAAACTTAGGTACGGTATTAAATTTTGAATATCTTGGTTGGGAAGACAATTATGGAATAACTTGGCACACTAACTGAATTATTACAAAGAGTGTGCTCGGTATTATCTTTATTGGGAATATGATTAAAAATAAAGATGTGAATATTTTTGGGCAAGACTTCTAATAGTAGCATCAATTGTGTATATTATTTCCAAAACGCAAAACTGGTGTGAGGAGGTAGCGAACAGCACTGTCTAGATGACCTCTCCAGAACTTCTCTCAGACGTTTGTACTACTCTTGAATCTCTCTTGCCCATTTAAGTCCTGCTGTGTTCGAGTACATTTCTTCATTGGTAATCACAGAGGCCACTGACCTGTGATTCGGACCCTGAGTGAGATTACTAAAAAGCAAATTCATTATTATTATGCTTTTCAGGGGAAAGTATTTATTCAAAAGAGGCATATGAGACAGCTACAGGCTGACGCACTCATCCCATTCTGCTACAGTGTTTTATTCTCAGTGCTGCTGTTTTTGGCTTTGTGAAGCTCAGCGGTACTGAGAAAGTGACAACATGATCTGTCTCTGTTCACCGTCACTCCTGCACCAGCCCTGCTGAGACTAGCACTCAAAGGCAGCAGGCTTTCAGAGGTCATAAATAACCCAGAGCCCCAGTAAACATGAAGGTGAGCCGCTTCACCGTCGGGGTGGAAATGAACCGTTTTATTGGAACACCGTATGGTGTCCGTAAAACGTGAGTGGTTCTCACTAGACTTTTCACCAGGCCAACATGTAGCCCCGTCCTGTCATAAAGTGGTGCACAGACATTTTAACCCTCTCTCTTTTTTTGCGGCTTGGCTAACCCTCTCTAGTAATAAGTGTTTTGGGAAGGAAAATATGCTGTTAAAATTTTATGTAAGTAGCCTGTCAGTTAGTGTCAGGATGGGTTGGAAGCCAAATTCTCAACACTCCGATACGAGCTGCGTGCCTATTGTAGCTGGGTGTGTGTGGTGTGTGTGTGTGTGTGTGTGTGTGTGTGTGTGTGTGTGTGTGTGTGTTGTCAGATGGTGGCGTCTGGTGTGTATACAAAGACACTCCTGTATGTAGTATGGAATACAGTGTGAGGTGGTAAGCATGGCCCTAACTCATTTTACCCAGTCTGCTGCCTTAGATTAAGGGGGGAAAGTCCTGCTCATAAATGAGCATACATCCTTAACAATGTACATACAAGCTAAATGAATTTTAAGTACATTAAGTTAATAAAGTATTAGTATAATTTTAAGTTTCTGTAGGTTCTAGTCATGTTCATTGCCATTGAACTGACACCTCTAGTTCTGTGTTGTGTACATTTTAGTCGTGGTTTGAATGTGCTTTTGGGGAATTGGGGAGAAGTGTGTCTCTGTCAAAGAAATACATGTATAAAGAACTGAGGTCTGTTGTGTTACGAACTGCTTATAGATTTTTGCTTTCTCTCCTATTGCTGATCACCCGTATTTATTGCCTGAGGCTCATTTAACAAGGACTGCTTCTGACAATAATGAATTGCTTTGCAAATGCTCCCTGTTTAACCTGGTTAGGTATAAACCTGTCAGAGATTAATATTGTAAAATTATGAATGAGAAACAGGACGGATATTGTTCAGACCCTTCTGAAAAAAGGTCTGTGCTACTCATTTATCCTACTCACAGGAAATGGAAAATGGCTATATCTAGAATTGATACTGAAGAGTGGCACAAACCTATATTGTTATCCTTACTCACAACATGGTCTATTGACATTGATATCTAATGCACATAGAGTGTACTTTTTCTCTTCTTTTTGAAAGTAATATGGCTGATCTTGTAGTTGGCTGGTTTAGATTGTACCTTTTTTTAATATTAATTTAAAATATATTTCCCAAACTGGTAAGTATTTGGTAAGACGAGGCTGCAGTTTTTTATTCTTGTTTTTGCCAGAGTTTTGTAACAGCTACATCTATGCTGATAGTTAGTAAATAATTAAACCACTAAACAATAAATTAGAAATAACACTATTATTTTTCTGAATGCTAGAATAAATGCTCCTGGTGAGCAGTTTTAAGGTTTTTGGTATCTCAGTGTCCTGATCTAGCTGAGACGTGAGTTTTCAATTTCATTTAGATGACTGCCCTTGAATGCAAGACATTGTGAAAAGAGGATGAAGCTTTGGTTGGTCCGTGTCGGTCCTGCCGAGACAAATCCACCTGTCGTCTTCCAGGAAGTGTTTGATCCTATCAGTGTAGAGATGGGTAACCGGAAGACGCTCTATCTAACTGATCAATAGTTGCTTATCATGTCTGGGAATGCCTGATTGACTGATAGT
>NC_060171.1:16734047-16812015 GCF_021292245.1 Micropterus dolomieu | reverse complement strand
ACATTGATATCTAATGCACATAGAGTGTACTTTTTCTCTTCTTTTTGAAAGTAATATGGCTGATCTTGTAGTTGGCTGGTTTAGATTGTACCTTTTTTTAATATTAATTTAAAATATATTTCCCAAACTGGTAAGTATTTGGTAAGACGAGGCTGCAGTTTTTTATTCTTGTTTTTGCCAGAGTTTTGTAACAGCTACATCTATGCTGATAGTTAGTAAATAATTAAACCACTAAACAATAAATTAGAAATAACACTATTATTTTTCTGAATGCTAGAATAAATGCTCCTGGTGAGCAGTTTTAAGGTTTTTGGTATCTCAGTGTCCTGATCTAGCTGAGACGTGAGTTTTCAATTTCATTTAGATGACTGCCCTTGAATGCAAGACATTGTGAAAAGAGGATGAAGCTTTGGTTGGTCCGTGTCGGTCCTGCCGAGACAAATCCACCTGTCGTCTTCCAGGAAGTGTTTGATCCTATCAGTGTAGAGATGGGTAACCGGAAGACGCTCTATCTAACTGATCAATAGTTGCTTATCATGTCTGGGAATGCCTGATTGACTGATAGTCTCTTCCACCCAGTTTCTCAAACACACACACACACACACACACACACACACACACACACACACCTAGTGGCATTACAGCTAGACTCAGAGTCTGGCTGTAATGCCACAGAAATACCAGTCCCCTAATGACCATGACCTTTTTAGTGGGTCACACATTCAAAACACTGGTTATGTTGCTTCTACCCCCATTAACTGTTTATTTGACAATGAGTCAAGTGAAGCCTCCCTTGTTAAAAATGACTCAAAGGAAGGTGGATTTAAAGGTAGAATTAAATCTCCATGATGCAAAACCCCCGTCCCTACAGAGCTGGTGCCTGATTATTTTAAGCCAAGTTACTTGGTGGATGTCTGACAGGCCAAATAAACAGACTCAGCTTGAACTTTTTCCCCTCCCCTCCTCTTCACATTTTCATCCGCTGTGTTCTTTACTGACAAGATAAAAAATACTTTTTTCTGGGATTCAGACTTTTTCCTACTTTTCCCTCTGCAGGGCAAAGGAATATGAGACGTCAATGGAGGCAAAGACACAGGTCCCTGACTCCCCGTACAAGGCCAAGTGAGTGTTTTCCTTTTTTTCACAATTTGATGTTTTGAAGCTTTTCTCAATTTTTTATTATTATAAAGCTACGGTGTAGGGCTGCAGCTAACAATTATTGTCATAATTGATTAATATGCTGCTTATTGTTTCAATTAATTGATGAATGATTTGGTTGATAAAATCATTTTAAAAAATCTGAGTAAGAAAATAGTAAAAATGCATGATATATTCAATTTTAGGATTGCAGCTAACAATTATAACATTTTACCTTTGAGAGGCTGGAACCAGCAAATTTTTTTCTTAACAAATAAGTGACATTATTATGTTTTACTCATTTCAGCGCAATTGTTTTGTCAGACCAACAGTCCAAAACTAAAGTTTAAAGCTTACTGTCATAGAAGCTCAAACCACCTTTTTTTGGTGATATATGCTTTAAAAAATTACAACGAACTGATAAACAGAATTGTTTATTTCTATAGATTGACTAATCATATAATCGACTAATAGTGCCAGAGCTTCTGTGGTGGATAAACGTTAACTGAGGTAGCATGGACACATGGATTAAGAACAGGTCTTTGCAAATAGATTTCTAATAATGTTTTGCTCCTTTATGTTCAGGTTGCAGCGCCTGGTAAAGGACCTGTTGAAGCAGCTGCAGGGCCAAGACAGCGGCCAGTGGACCAACAACAAAGTGTCTGGACTGGACAGAACTCTGGGAGAGATCTCTCGCATCTTAGAGAAACAGGTAGAGCAACAAAAGGATCACATAAATATAGTAGAATATGTTATTGAGTTGTATGTATCTTTTATTGGTGTAGTGGTTATTATTTTTATATATTGGTTATATATTAATGATCAGCAACTTTATATGCACCTATACGCTCACTTTTCTTTTAACATAGATATCTGTTACAGTGGTTTGAAGTTACCTGTTAGTTCCTCACATCCCCTTTGGTGCATTATGTGCTGGTCTGCAGATTGGTTGATTTAATTTATTTTATATCTCTTTTAGCTCATTGGATAATCTTCAAGAGTCCACATTAAAAACATTATAGCAAACAATAATTAATAAATAATTTAGAGATAAAACAATACATATCACATACATGTGTGTATACACACACACCCTACAAACATTGGCACATATACTGTAATGTACATCTGTTCACATACAAAACCAATACTCTACAAAGCTACTGCCAATACAGAGGTGTCAGATAACTGGATCTTGCAATAGTCCAGCTGCTTTACTGTACTTGAAATGAGTTATTTTTATAACCAGTCAATGCCCACACCCTAAGAGCATTCTTGCTCCCTTGTTTAGTGTGATCTGCAGTCTCCTCACATCTCTCTGATCTGCGTTGCCCCAAACAGCACAGCAATAATGAATGCAAATTGAGATATTACCTTAAGAATGTCTTTAGATAAAACAACTTTGTGTATGGTCCAACCATACCTGCCATTTTCATTACTCATTTAGGAAGATCTATAGTATGAGGTGAGATTATTTTGTATTTTAACTCTCAATTTAACTTAACCTATTTGATATGAACATTGCCACATGTAAAGTACCATGGCTTCAATTTGCCCCTCTTTCTTCAATCAGTTTTTTTAATTTACATTTAAAACCACTTTATTATTTTCTACCCATTTGACAACACACTTAATCATTTGATAAATACTTGTGCAACTGAGTTTGTGAATCTGCGTCTCCGATGGTTGTGTCATCCTCAAAAATATGTGCATTTGAATTGACTCATGATAAAGGAAGGTTATTGTTATATGTATATGATAAACAACAATGGTCTGAGGCAACTCCCTTGTCGAATGCCACAGGTAATCATTCATGAGGAAGAATTGGAGCCATTAACATAGATATATAGGGAAGGATTTCTTCCAATTGATAGCATTTTTACTGAAGACATAATGAATCCATTTTTTAAGTAGAATTGTGTCATCTATCAAAGTAGGGACACAACTACTTAGCCACTCGTACGTCATATGTATCAAAGCAGTTTCAATCAATTTATTTTTACGATAGGCATGTTGTTAGAAGGTTATTATTCTCCATATATTTTCAAATGCGATCCTTAAGAATTGAACAAATTCTTGCAAGTATCCCATTCTATGGGGAAATTTTCTTGTTGCAAAGAAAGATCAGATAGTTAGTTTAAAGGTCTGATGATAGATTGCATTTACTGTATACAGTAACGTAATATCTGACTCTAGTCTTGACCTAGATGCTACCACTTTTGCCTCATCCCTCTGAGATATTGCTTGTCTTAGTAGTTGGTCAATCCAGGGTCAAGGTTTGGCTTTGACTATATATTTTCCTTATAGGACCATGGTACTCAACAACATCTGTAAACGATTTTGTAAAGCAATCGACATTACAGTGTGTGCTGGTCTGCAGAGAGTGTCCCGCTTTGTTGCTCGTCTGTCGACTGAACAGTCTGCCGCGGTGCACAGGTCATGCCAGCCCTTTGGCATGTCTCTTTAGTGATGAGTTGTCTTTGGCTGTGTCTCCCTGTCTCTCACCCTCCCAACGGAGAGTATCACTTACTCCAAACCAACTTGCCTTTGGTTATTGGCTAATGAAAACCAGATTAACTGTGTTTTCATTGTGCACATGGTACCAATAGAGGAGCTTCCTAGCACGAGAGCAAGCATTGTCTGGTATCTATGTGGCTTGCACAACTCAGATGTCACTGGTTTAGACAATAGTAAATTGGATTTCCAGATAAAATGCCATTGATGCACAATATTTTATTGAACAAAGGCAAGCAAATTTGATGTTTTTTTTTTCTCAGAGATTTTGCATTTTTCTTCTGCTGTATAAGCATATATATAATTGTCAGATATAATGGCAGACATTTATAACTACAGTTGATTTGAAACATCTGTCCCAGAGGTTTTGTTGCGTGGAATTTTTTTACAGTAAAACTCACATCAATTTGAGACAGAGAGGAGGAATTAAAGCACCTGCCATTGTGTTTATGATGAGGAGAATATACAGCCCACTTCCTGTAATAAGGCATAAATTTCCTGCCAAGTTGTGGTTGAAGCCATCATAACATCCCATTGTGCATGCCTCTGGGCGTGAGCATAGAGAGATGATGGTGTCCCATCAGTGACGAGGGGGACGGCTGGAGAGGCTATTATCGAATTTCCCCAGAGAGGCAAAGAAAGAGAAAGAGGTGGCTGAGGTGGGTGGCAGAGCATCCTGTAAGGAGAGAGGAGGAGACCAGTGTGATGTGAGTAGCTCACAAGCTGTCACTACATGAGGGCTCCTCCCCTCAGCTCCACATAGTCCCAGTGGGAGGTCAGAGGTCAGTAGGACACGGGAGATGTACTCCATTCAACAGTAGTGTCGCTGGTAAAGAGGCAGATCAAGGCTCTGTCCGAGTGCTTTTGCTTTGCCTTTTACATTAGTTCAAAAACACATTTTAAAACTGTTTTGTCAAGTTCTGCTTCACCAGCGTTATACAGAAACATCTACCCAAAGCTGAGTGGAACATTTGTGATTGGCCAGTGAGGCAGCCTGGGGTGCACTTCCTCTGTAATCCCTGGACAAAGTCAAATAAATAGAGTCTCCGTCAGCATAGCTGAGTCACGTCAAGTCAGTACCATTTAGATTATTTGACCTAACAAGCATCTCTCATGTCACTGACTAACCTAGAGATTTGTTTTTCTCCCCCATATCTGATTCAGTCTCCACTTTCTCTGCTAATTCCTTAGACAACACCCGACACTCCCCCTCCTGCACTGTTGTTTGGGGACCCCCACCCCCCACCCCCCTTACTCCTCCACTGCTTTCTAGGCTTCGTCTAGTCTCTGACCCCAGTGTGTTTCTCCCTCTGTGGCCTCTAATGGTTTATTTTGTGTCAAACCTGATTTTTTTTTTTTCCCCCTTTACTTTTGAATGAGAAAAACATTTTTCCCAATGTGCTGCTCTTTTCTTTTTGCACACTTGCCTTATTCTTAAGCACTTGTGTTTATATATTTCCCAAAGTGTTTACCACTGCTTTCAGTTAAAGCCTGTCTAGAAAAGGACAGCCATCAAGAGCATGGTGCGCTGAGAACCAAAGACTTTTATTTGCCAGCTGTCAGAGCCTGGTTAGCCTGACCAGTGGAACCAGTGGGAATTGTATCTGGGGGCATGGGGGAAGGTGAAGGGCAGAGTGGCAGGATAATAAGGACTCTTGCTTGGGCCTCCAGCAGACTGACAGATACAGCCCAGGTCAGCAGTGTCAATACTTTGTCGGAGACGGCAAAAGTGAGCAGCATGCTATTCAGTTCAGTTTAGAAAATGTCCATCTTTATGAGCGAAATATTCTTCGGCTGCTCTTCAGTGTAACTGAGTTGTTCCTTACTTCTTGGTTAAGAAAATTGTTAACAATGTGTAGCATTACAAAAACTGATGTCGTCGCTACAGTATGTGTCAATAATATGGCCATATTCTTTGTTTGTCCTCTGTGTTTGACATTGGTCATTAACACAGGAGTTTTTCTATCTGGTGTCAGTGGCGATGTTCCCACGCTGGTGTGGTTTATCCCAACCAGCAGTGACTGGTTTGCTAGAGCTGAAGAGGGGAGCGACCGCAGCCACAGCAGCAACTCAGTATGGCAGAGCCTACATGTCATAAGCACGTGTAGACAGTGTTGTGTAATTTCTCTCATTGTCAGAACAGGGAGACAAAAGTTCCGCATTGCAGGTTTGGATGGTATTATCACATTCCTTTGGTTTCTGTGATTGGCATTTGTCGTTATTTTGGACATTTTTAGATGAGATTATTGATCAAATAAATAACAGAATATTTCTTTAAATAATTGTTAGTTTCAACCCTAATGTTAACATTGTTGTCCTGTTAGACTTAGCCATTTTGAACGATTTTTATGTCAAACCTCTATATCATCTCAGAGTCATTTGCTTGTAAATAATGAAGATGATTCATTGAAAATAATAATTTGTACATTAATGGAAAATGAAAATTGAGTTTCAGCTCTAATGTTTTTTTTTTCCTCACCACAAGACCAATAGGGAGTGAAATGGTTCTAAACTGTAGTTGTAACTAATACACCAATAGTTACAACTAGAGGCTGTCTGTGGTTTCTGTGGCAGGTTTTATTTTGGCCATTTGATTAATCTTCGTTCATTTTACAGAATAAACACAGTTTGTAGAATTATCCATTTCCATATTCACTCTGCACTCACATAGTCTATTAAATCATATGCCATTATGTCGTATAAACACACAAGTTTATACTCGACCTTAAAATGTTTACTCCAGCAGCCTTGTTGTGGTTTACAGTCGACTCGGCCCACAGAGCTTTGTTTATCCACTCTCAAGCTCTTCTATAAGGCTGTGTAATGATGAAATTCATGTGAGGAGAGGGTGAACTGTCATACTCTTCTCTTTCACCGGTTTTAGTTGTGAAGGAGTGAACTCATGATTTGAAGGTGTAGATCAAAGTTGAAGCCAGCCCTTAATGAACTCTGCCAGTTGTTGTCCATCTGTTGGCAGGGCAGGACGACTGAGGCTGTGCCCTCCTCTCTGCTTTAATTAAAGTGTCTGGTGGGAGGAGACTACAAAGTGCAATCTGGCTTGTCTGCTGATCTGCGGACACTGTCGCAGGAATTGCCAGCTGCTCTGGGCTTCCCATCAACTGGAGTAACAATGGTCACCCTGGACAATAATTGAATAAGATTCCCCCTGTTGTATAATTCAGGAGACATCCTTCCCGCTTGTGTCTTAATGCTCTGCCTTTGGTGGTCGCTCTTTTTTTTTTTTTTTTTTTTTTTTTAATTAGTTTCTCATCCTGTTAATGGGATTTGATGTAGCTTCTGTTAGGGTGTAACCAGTGAATTTCATCTTTGTGCTTTCAGTACAGAGGTACTGAGAATCTCTGCCATGTTTAGCCGGGGGGGGGTCATCTTAAATAAATGACTCAAGCTGATTGCTCGATTATCCAGATTGTTGGCCATTATTTTAATAGTTGATAACTAATCAATTATTAAACATTAATCGTTGCAGCTTTACAAAGCAGTTCTCCTTGTGAATCATAAATTGACTTGAATTGACATGTAAAATCTGTGCAATGGCCCTGAAAAGTAAAACAAGACTTAAGAGTTTACAGCTACATTAGCAGCTCTGTGAGTCATTAATTTTGCATGTATTTAGTCATAAACCAATGAAAAGTTAGATGAAGCTAGATGAAAAGTTAAGGGAAATTTAAAGTTACCTTGAGGGGGATATTAACATCTGAACCAAATTTCATGGCAGTCCATCTAATAGGCTAGTTGTCGGGACATTTCGCTCACCTTCGATGTGTTTCTGGAGTTAAAGTCAGGGGATTGCCAAAGTCTGTAGCATTCACCCGCTGGGGCCCATGAAAATCTCTACAGAATTTCATGGCAATTCATACAATGGTTGTTAAGACATTTCAGTTCGCCTGAAGTTGTGGGCTGACAGGACAATCGACCGACCAGCATTGCCTTAGAGCCATGCTGTTAACATGGCTGAAAAATATGTTCTGACAATTTCAATTCTGCATTACTTACATATTCCAGCCAGCCACCACGCATCCAAGAGAGAAAAATGTGAGAGTGTGCACAGTTGCAACTTTTTTTAACTTACTTGGATTGCAAACAAGTGAATTTCCCTTTTAAGACCACTGGGTGGACCTTGGTGAAAACATTGTTTTCATCCTGTTAAGTTTGTATGCAAATTTGGCTGTGTACATACACTGTCACTGTAATTACATACAAACATGATTTCTGTTGCCCTGTGTGGTAAGGTTTGTAGAAATGATACTGTTCTATCATCGCTCAGAAAGTCAACTGCTTTGCACGGCACAAAGATCAACATTCGCGGACCTGTTATTATGCAAAACAAATCTTCGCTTTAAACATTATGTTTTGGTGAAATGTGTGTCCTCGCACTCTGGTGCCTTCTTTGTTTTCTGTGAACCATTGCATGCATAGACCACCTAAAGATAGTATGTCAGGTAGTTTGAACTTAATCCTCTTCACTCGTATTGTTCCATTATCACAACAGATAAATCTGTCAGCAGAGAAGAAAAGGCACGGACTAGCCAAGAAACTCTTGTCTGGTTTCCACAGGAGACAGCCAGGACTGGGCAGGTCCCAGTTACCCCATTTAATACCGTTTGATAAGCTGCTATGAAAGAGATGCCTTTTCTCATTTAGCCTAGAAGCTTTTAGGTAGGTGTGTTGATGGGAGGGTTAAGAGAAGGGTTAAGCCAAGCTCAGTGACTGAGACCCAATTGATTAGGCATGGAAACTGCTGGCAACATACAGAAAGGAAGTCATAATAAGGTATTTTTTTGCAAACACTAGTCTAGTTAGACTCTTGAGACTGTCTTTGAGATATTTCTCATTATGTTTAAGGCAAAGGGTCTTCAGTGTGGTTGTTAATGTTTTTGTTCCAAACCCTAAATGATTGCCTTTTCTGTATGTGTCTAACACTGGAATCGAGGAGCAGTTACCTCACAGCGAGCATGAATGACAGATGAAGAGCTTATCTGTAATTTGGTAAAGCGCTTCTCTCAATGTGTTCAGGCTTGTTGGCAACTTCCCATCTGCAGAACAAAAGCACTGTGAAGTGGCTGGATTTTAGTGCTGTCACAGCACTGTGGAGCCTGTAACCTCATCAGGTGGAGGAGTGACCTGCAGTTTAACACGGCCCTTTGCAGTTGTGCGAGGAAGGCCCTCCATCAGCGGCTCCCCTCCAGCTCCTTTCCTCCCTGACGACCCAGGCACAAACACGCCTGATAGTCAGTGCTCGCTCCTCGCTTTGTACTTGTTGATTTATAAGACACTGTAGCAACAGCATCTGACCTACTGCCAATTACTCTATCATCACAGGATGGCAGGTCCTAACTATTTACATGTGTTCTTAAATCTAGTGTACTGGACTGATGTGTTGTATCTTCTACTGAGTTAGTTCATTCTGTTTTTTATATTGTAAGTAAATGAAGAAAAAAGAATATAACTTAAAAACAACGGGAACCAAAAGACTTCACTTGTAGGACAAAAATAATAAAAACTCCTTTTATTTAGTCATCAAGTTCTGTTTACAGAAACCACATAATAGTATGAAATTAAGTTATTTTAACCATTATCCTCATCCATGGGACTACTGCTGACTTTTTGTTTATTTAGTTCATTAAAGTCCTCACTGAGTGGAGGAATAAGCAGTGTGTGACAGGGATGTGTACCTTTTTTATAAAGCTGTAGAGCAGTAGTTTGTAAAAATAAGCATAAAGGAGTTAAGCTTACTATGCAAAACAAAGAAGGAAAATGGAAAATGGACATAAAAACCTGTTTAGTGTTGAAATGAAACCGTTTGATTGTGCAATAAATCGAGGAAGTTCCTCATTATGTGTCTCTTTAACATTTGAGTGGGTTGCTCTTTGTTAACTGGGTATTTTCTGTTTTCATACGTTTTTAAAATGACAAATGAAATGAAAATTTAAAATATTAAAAAGTATTTAACATTGACATTCAGAAAACTTTTATTTTTTCAAAAGTACTTTACATGGGGGAGAAAAAAAATAGTACTGTCTAAACGCCATCAAAAACAGCCCGGTATTTCTATAAAATTGGTTTGAGAGCACTTCAATTTCCAGTTTCTTGCAAACACTCTGTCCAATGGCATTACCATGTCCCCTGTTAACACCCTCATTTGTATATTTGAAAAGCTTTTGTCCGACACACTGTCTGCACTCAGATCTTTAGGCTAAAATAAATAAGACAATAGACGGAACAAAGACATTGACCTGACCAGAGCCATTAGAGGCAAAGCACGACTTGGAGATGGGACAATTTCGTCAAACACTCTGAAATCAGGTTGTAAGGAAGGTCTGCTATCAGCGCAGTATTTTCAGATTTAAAGTAACTAAAAGTATGAGAGGCACTCCTCAGCAACCGTGTGAGGCTGGATAATTTTTAAGGTAGAAGAAAAGTCGGGCAGGATTCCATAGCTCTTTAATCCCTGTAAATGCTGACACAATAGGTACATTAATGTAAATGCTGCATCTTTGTTACTACAGTAGATCTAAGTATTGGATATAGTAGATCGAATCTAATGTCTTAGATGTACTAGTATCAGTTTAGGTCATATTATGATAAGAATCTAATGTTTGTCTGTATCCTATCCTATTAGGATGATTGTCTTCATTTTTAAGTTCTGTAATTGCCCCATTTTTTGGCAGAGCATTTTCTCAGTTTCACTTTGGTCTGTGGTCTTCCGTTCAGACCACCCTGGTGCTAAATGGATCCTGCAGAGCATTTGCCTTCCACTGAAACTTGACTGTTGTGGGGCGGAGTCGGGTTGTGCACTTTTGAGATTAAACAGGAATACTTCTGGGATCACCTTGTTTCAGATTTCAATCCCTCACCCCTGTAGGAGAAAGAGAGGTTCCCTCTCTGGTGAGAGCCATGTAATCCCCTGTCCAGCCTGTGGCTCCTTCTCCCCTGACTGTGTGTTTGTGTGTGTCTCTCTCTCTCTGTCTCTGTCTCTGTCTCTCTGTCTCTGTCTCTCTCTCTCTCAGAACAATGCAGACCAAGTGGCCTTCCAAGTGGGCGGTGGCCTGTCGGCTCTGGAGCAAATTCTGCAGGTCATCGCTGCCACTTCCACCCCCACTGCAGTTCCTCGCATTCCTCTCAAGTGAGTACCATCACCAAAATGAAATATTTCCACTTTAATTAACATAATGATGTAAGTAGATGGATTGCTGGGGTATTTTTCTGTTATTTAACACACACACCTCATAACAACAACAAAAACAGTTGCTATGCATTTCAGTTTATTGTCATGACTTTAATCACGTTTCTGTTTCAGGCCAGCAGGGTGAGCTGTATCTTTAGCTTATAATCGGAACAGTTGGATTTCTGAAATGCTGACCAGTTGTTGTTGAGATAAGTGGTGACATTAGCTATGAGTGAGACGAGCGTGATCTGGTTGACTAGGTGTAAGTCTAAATTTCGGTTCATTGTCTGGATTGGAACAGGTGTGGTGATTGCAGTGATTTCAGGCATGATGACCCCACTGAAAATACACGTTCTCTTTTTGTTAATTTGCACTAAAATAGCACAGGTTACAATTACATCACAATACATCTTATTATAAATATCTGTCCGTGGTGTTTATGTTTGTTTATGTTCTGATGCAATGTCTTATTGGATTAAATACATCAGTAGCTACTATTAAGGCTGTACTCAAATAGATTATGAAAACACATATGGACTGGCTTAGTCCATATGACTAGCAGTACACCTTAATCACTTGCAAAAATATAAACACAGTTTTACATTTATCTTGGGCTGTGTACAAATACACCAGAGGCTTTTTGTCTGGGGATAAATGTTAGCCAGACTGAAAGAATAGAAATATTATTAAGGGATTTCATTTTAGCATTTCTGATTACAAAACTTTAAAAGACAAGAACACTTTTGGGGATCCATACTGTTTAATTTCTGTTTACTCTGTGCTGTGTATTTATATAGGCCTCAAACAGCTGTTACCATCCTTCTTCCCAATGACTACTCTTTGACTGTATCTTTTCTCTGACCCTACTGACAGCACACTTCTTTATTTCCTCTTTGTGATTGTTGTTGCAATTGCATAAAGTGAGTGAGCCAATCTCAACTAACCTACTTAATCACTGTTTATAACTGCTTCATCTCAATAAGTATTCTCAAACTGTATTAATGAGTAGCAGCGCTACCCTTCTAGTAATGGAAAGCATTTCCATTTCCGTAATCAATTTGTGTTCATTCTTTTCTCTCGAAACACAAAAAGCACATGTGTCCCATCTATCATTTAGAGTGCAGAGTATTTTTGAGTTGTGGGTCTGGCGTTTGCATGGCCTGCCAGTAGATAACCTCAGAGAGGCTGCTGTACTCACTAGTGGGACTCTGTAATGGACTCGAATGGCCTGGCTCTCCCATTCATTAGCATTTACTGGTCTCTGAATCTCTGCTAATGGACCAATGCTTCTTATATTTATAAGGCTTTTAAAGGGCATCATATGTATATTGATTTTTTTTTTTGGTACTCTCTCCTCCTCAATCATTGTAATCTGGGGGAATTTCAAGCAGACTTCTGAATTGGAAGAAATTTTATTATCTTAAATGGAGAGACTGTCTTCTTGTAGAAAGTGTTTGCTTGCTGAGTTTGTTTGCACATCCGTGCATGGCCGAGTGTGAGCTTAAGTGCACACAAGACCTCCTTGGCTTTTAATGCACCATCTTGACATGCTGTGGTAAAGGAACAGGAAGGCAAGATTAAGCCCTTGTATTTCTATCCTCTGCACACTGGCCCAATCAAACTCTGTAGTGAGTTATGAATAATTATAAAAGAATAATTTTGAATTAGCTTTTCTTTCATAACTGAACTCCTCCTTCTTAAAGTTCTCTGCAGAGGAGTTTTAAACGAGCACGAGATTAACATTGGTCAGACAAACTCTACGGTATGTCCAAGGCCTAATAGTTTATTTTAGTAGCTTGTTTAGAATCGAGCTTGATACCTTGGGTACACTGGCTTGCCTCAGTTAGTCCTGTGCTGCTATTACTGCTGGACCCTTGAGAGCTTTGCCAGCTGAGAATTGAACCGGAGATAAGCCAGTGATGAACACATCAAGCCAGCCCCATGGAGACATTTATCCTGACCACGTATGCTGTATACAATATTGTATGTAGCTTGTAGAATGTACTGTGAGAAATTTATATAATAATGACTATGTAGGCTACAACTGTTTATGTAACTAAAATGCGATTCATTTTTATGAATCCATGTGTTGATACGAATAGCTAAATTGGTACTTTTTTTCTTTCTGTCAACCATGTATAACGCAGGAGAGGTCACTCTTTAACCTTGTGATGCCACTCAGTTCAGGTCAGAGAAGCCTGGAGCTGGCGATGAGATGCAACACAAGGACGTAGCCCGGCTGTCTACTTATCACTATCCGTCATCTGGATGGCTGTGTGGCCTAATGGGCTGCCATACAGACACTAGCTCCAGAGTGTGCTACATTATCTGTTTACAGTGATGCTGCCGTATTGATCACCTCCTCCTACCAGATAAGCAGAGTGATTTACAAAAAAGGCAGCTGCGTGCCGAGATGCTCCTGCCATATCTCTCCCCAGGGAGGCTGATTGCATATTGTTACCATTACATTAATGAGCTAATTCCTCTACGAGGCTCCGCTAATGTCCTGGTGTAACCCTGCGGTCACAAGAATGTCTAGATCAGGGTTAATGCAGCCACTGTCATTCGCTTCAACTGGAATGTTGATATCTCACAAAATGCAACTGAAGAACTTAATTGTTTTCTCTTTTGTTATTTATATCTACCTCTTAGTAGCAACAATTTTATCTGCCGATTTCTTTCTTTAAGACCATTTTCTTCAGATTGCTTGTTTTATCCAATTAATCAAAAGATCTAAAGTTAAAACCAAAATATATTCAATTTACTTTCATTCCCATTAGTTTTTTTGGTAATTTTGCTTTAACAATTACTTAAATAATGAATTGTTGCAGAATAATTTTCTTAATTGTTTCTGCTCCATTATTAAGGTGACTTTAATATAAAATAATACCTATAAATTATACTCATCATATATACCAGCATCAGTACCAGTTGAATATATAATCACTATTATCTAGTTTAAGCTGTTTCGTCCCGAACTGTTTAAAGGATCATTTCAGTATTTTTAAACCTCGGCCCTATTTGGAATTTGTGCAGTAGATTGCCACAAACTGGCTGCAATGTTTTGTTTCAGAGTGCTCATCAAAATTATGTCTACAAACGTTCTTCTTTTTGCCACCTACAGACTCAGACTGTTGTGTGTGTGTGTGTGTGTGTGTGTGTGTGTGTGTGTGTGTGTGTATATACAACAACTTCACGGAAAGGACCCTCCCAGTAACTCACAGTGACACCCTTTATTTTTAAGAGGAAACTGAAGTCTCACTGAAATCTCGTGAGAGGCTAATTGTTGCAGGAACTGCCAGTGGAAACGTGATTTAGAGTTTGTTGTGTTGGAGTAACGTTAGGAAATGAACACAACAAATCTCCTCTCCCTCTTTTTCACCGGTCCTTCCTGCAACAACTCGCCTCTCACGAGATTTCAGAGTGAGAATTATCCTTAAGCGAGACTTCTATTTCTTCTTAAAAACAAAGGGTTTCACCAGGAGTCACTTGTAGGGATCTTTTCTATGATGTTAGACATCTGGTATAATGGTCTGGACCATTTATACTTCTATGACAAATGTAAGCCATAGGTACACTATAGGCTACGCATAGTAGTGTACCCATGTAATCTGTGCGTAGCCTACATCGTAATTGCAGAGCGACACACACAAACGCACAAGCATAAATGCTCAAAATGGAACGTAGCCTATGCCATATAAATTGGCCTTGAGCCTGGACGTAATTTTGACGGGCACAATTACCTGGAAGTAATACGTTGCTGTCCCCGCAGCCACTTCACAGCTGCCGGCTGAAGTCATCTACTGCACTGATTCCAAAACTTGTTGTAGCCACTTGTCATTGTGACAACAAAATAAGTGGGGGAAAAAAGGGCCCATGTTTAAAAATAGCTAAAAAAAAGTTGATATTCTAATGTTCTGTTCATACTGTATGTTCACAATATCCTTTGATTCCAAAAAAAAAAAAAAAAACTTGAACAGATGGTCTCCAGAAAAGGGTTTAGGAGTCCTTTGGACATTGCGTGTTAAACCAATTTGTATTTCCACCTCTGTCTCGCATGACCTGGTGTATCCTGTGAAATCAGACCTGCTACCTGTGGTTTTATTTCAGGATGTTGTCCACAATTTGTGACCGTGTGTGTGTGTGTGTGTGTGTGTGTGTGTGTGTGCGCGCATGCACGTGCTCATGCTTCTGTGCATGATGGCGTGTGACGGCTCATCAGATTTCTCCTCCCTTCATACCTGGCCAGTGTGGCACGACAGCCAGAATAGATGTCTTGGAAGCACTCAGGGTATCGGAGAGATCAACAGCAGAATCAAATTAAATGTCATTTAGATAGCAGTGAATGAAAGGATTGTTTGACAGCACAAGGAAATGGATTTGCTCCTCACCTTTTATTTTGGCTTAGGATTCTTTTTCTTCCCCCGAACACAAATTTACCCTGTTTAAGAGGCAGGGACTCAACCTGATCTGGAAGTTGGTCAGATTTCTTCAGCGTCGCTCCAGTCAGGCTTGACTGCACACATAGGAAACACACTGAGAGGGCGAGAAATGTGAGACTCAGGTTGAGAAGCACAGATCTCACGGCTGATAATTCAAGGCAGTGACAAAAAGCATAAAGAGCCTTTTACTTGCTTGTTGTGCTGTTGTTGACTGAATTAACAGTTGGCTATTTACTAAAGTAAATGGTCTTTGTTGAAAGATAGACACAATCCATAACCATATATCTCCCTGCTAGGGAAACTGCGTTTATGGTCATTACTTCTGATTGATGCCGGAGAGTCAACTAGGCAGTGAAGTCTGACCTTAAGGAATTGTTTCTTTCTCTTCTTCTTACTCTTTGTTTTCTAGCATTGCTCATAAACCTTTACCTAAAATTAAACCTCCACCTTATTGTGCATAGGCCTGTTGGCCACCCAGGCAGCGCCCCAGAGGGCTGTAAGGGGTCGAGGCAGGATCAGGTGTGCTCCATCCCTCTACCTCTTGGCCTCATTTCTCTATGGATGTGAATAGCTTTACAGGTAAAATGGTATCCCCTAGCTGTGTGAGGTTAAGCTGTTTAGTTTAGGTGTGCAGATTATATAGCTGATTATTTGCATCTCACTTCCTTTCTAAATCTCAATCAGCGTCAGATCCGTCGTGTTGATCCACCACTTAAAATTATGACAATAGTTTAGTACTTATTTTTTCATAGCAGAATTGTTGTAAGAGTGACAATACACTGGATGGGTGGCAATAGATAGTGGTTGTGGTCATTTAGGGAACATGTGAAGCACAATCTCTCAGTGTAATGTGAATCCCACAGTGTTAGTGTAGGTGGAGGAATGTTGCCTGCTTAGAGAGACTGGCACACATCAGTCTCCACAAAGTTTTTGTGCAACATGAGACAGGGTGGCGTGGCACTTTACCAAATTGTTCCTTAAAATCTCTCACTGAAGCTGTCATTGAGCGGTATTGAGATAGTGAGATTCCCAGAGAGAGCAGACTATCAGGTGTCGTGCTCATCAAGCTCAATTAGGTGGGAGGAAACCAAAGACAGATCACTGTGATGGTTCATTGTACAAGCTGGTGTAAGGGCATAACTCAAACATGCCTTCGACAGCCTTCTCATTTGTTCAGAGATGACCAAAGACAAGCCTGATTAGCTGCGGTACAAAGCAAATGCATGCTCATTACATGAGCAGTTGAGTGAGTTGATTGTGAAGCCGATCTGTCTTGGCAGAAATGAAGGGATTTAATTTAGAATATGCTTGTCAGGTTGAAGAGAGACTATAGTCGTGCCTTGAATTAAGTTATTAAAAACCATCATATCACTGGTCACTGTGTAATGCTGCTTTCAAAGTATTCGTCTATTCATTTTTCTTCAAAAGCTTAGCCTTTACATTACCCTTTTTATACTCTTTAGTAAAGTGTGTTAGTTCAAGTGAAAACCACTGTGTTTGGACATATGAGATGTCTATGCATATACACATTATACTTTGGGGAAATCCAAATAACAGAAACAAAATAAGGACATGTTTTTGAGAAGGCCAAATTATGGAAAAACAGCAAAGACGGGCGACAATATATCTAAACTTAAATATACCTACTTTTTATGTGACGAGGGAAACGGTCTCAAAAATCATGGCATCATATGCCAAATTTGAAACGTTGAAGAGTGTCCAAAAGGCCTCATAAATAGACTGTTGACGCATTAATCTTTTCTGGGGGCCTTCTTAATATTACAAAACTACCAAAACAAAATTGATAATAGAATCAAATGAGTACACTTGTCACAGTTTGACAGAGTGTATGACAAAGCTACAATATGGAAGGAACAAACAAACTCAAAAGTTACTATATATGCACATACTGATGAGTTGTCCTTGACTCTTTGTGAATGTCTTAGATAAAAGAAATTCTATCTTTTTTTAAGATCATTATTTTGGGAGGCATTTTAGCCTTTATTTACGGGAGAGAGGGGAACAACATGTGAACAGGTAATAAGGCCACCTCGAATTCAATCCTCTTTGTTGTGACCACATGGTTTGCATCTTCACTACTAGACTAATTGGACGCCCTGACGAGGTTTCAGTGTGTCTTCTTAACCACATATTTTCACATGGTAATATACCTGTTCTGTTAAACAATCCCAAGAGTGGTCTCATGAATACCAGGATGAGTAAGAAATGTTGCATTTCCTCTCCGGTCTGCTGATCTAAAGCTAAATCTTTACAAGTTCAGAGTTCAAAGTAGATTACTGCTTTCTTCATTTCTTCTTGAAGGAATGATTAAATATCCGATTATACACTGTTTAGGGCTTGTGTGGCAGGATTCCAAGGAGGATTTAAGCCGTTATAAAAAAAATTTGGTGACACTACTTCCCTGTCTCCCAGATATACTTTGTAAAATTCACACAATGAACATTTGGCAGGAAGAGACCACCAAATCTCAGCTGTCATAGGTGTAACCTGAATGCTGAACTTTATCTGGCTGTTCTGAAACCACTCTTTGACAGTACTGAAGTCAGTCCTGCATAGTAATTTTATCTCTGATAGGTCATATGATATCTCTACTATTGTGCACTACTTTACTCAACAGGTACATTATTTTAAATACCAGGACAGTGACTTAAGGTACCTGAAGTAGCTCAGTGTCCTTTGGAGGAATGTTGTGTAAAGCATGCAATTATACAATAGTATTTGACGAATAAGTAGTGGAGTTGTCATTTTCGTATTTACATAGAAACTGATCTTTGTCTTATGTTCCCTAGAGAATCTGAGTCCTGATGCAGCAAGGCTGCATGCAGCATAGTTTGGTTGGGATCTCATGTTACCTTACCTTTTGCTCCACACAGACTGCTTTATCAGTGCAATTAACCATTATAGAATGACCTTTTCCACCATCTTTATGCTTTAATAGAATTACTGTCAATAAAGCTGCCATATAGGACATTAACAATTTGCAAGAAGGCTCTGCTCTTATTGTTTTCAGGTGGACGGAAGTAAACTTTGATGTTAGATTTGGACAGAACCCGATCACTCAAAACATAGTGCTTCTCACATTAACACCACATTCCATGTCTGACAGCTGTACTTTGCAAGGTCAATAATGATTCGGCGAAACGACTGATCTGCCCGCGACCAAATGCAGAGCAAAGAATAGAGGAAGATATTGACAGACTTGGATCTGCCTTACCCTAATCTATTTTCGTTTACTATGCCAGCGTGGTTTGACCGAAAACGCACAGCAGATGTGTAGGTTTTGGTAGATATCAAAATGTTTACCAGTTGAAATAAACATGGCCTACTTTAGGCACTGGAGAGGCAGATTCCATTCTTCCAGTGAGCAGATAGGACACGCCATTTTGCCAATTGCTTAAATATACAGTTGTCAGAAAATATTAACTGATGAAACGGGCGAGGGGGAGTAGCAGTCACAGCAGAACGATTGGTCAGTTATCTGAAGCATTAATCTTCTCTGGAGCTAGTTTTAGAGCAGACATAATACAGAGGCTAGCTGACTGGCGCAGCACTGGCCGCTGCCTGGGGCTGCCTGGTGGCTGTGAGGAGTTGCTGAGAGGAATAGTTTTATCTCTCCAGCGGAAATGCTGCACCATCTCAGCCAAGATTGGACTGAGATTGCGCTCCGCTTCTCTGAAGGTTGCTGTAGTGAGGGGAGTCTCCGTGTAAGTAGCTGATATGAGTGTTTTATTCCTCAAATCGGCTTCCTTACTCGCGCTGTCAGTGAGATATGCTTTTGACTTGTGAAGACAAACTGCACCCTTAAGGAACCACAAATAAAGAAGAGTGTGTTTGGTTTCCTGATGACTGCAGATAATCTTGTCAGTGCCCAGGGCTAGACATTTACATCCCAGTAGTAGTGTTTCTTTAATGAATTGCAAGAAGAGAAGCAGCCTGCCTTGAGGTGTGTGTGTTTTATTTTTTAAACTTGTGATTAATAATGTTTTTTCATCTTTCTGTTCTAGATCCCTCTGTACTGCTGTAAATACGTACTACCTGGCATGTTCCTGCTGCCCCCTCAACTGTGCCTATGTGCTGTTTAGCAACAAGATAGCACTCCTCATGGACCTGCTGCTGCATCAGCTAACGGTAAGTCTATGCATCCTACTACCTACTATGACCGAGACCTAATTTGACATCACAAAGAAAATGTTTTATAAAGTATGCAATGATATTCAATATTAATGTAATTAGTTTGTGCCAACAGCATTATTTCCATTTGTATAAAGTACAATAAATATAAAGATGCTGAAGATGTTTGTGATACAGGGTATTCAAGGCATGATGAAACTTAAGAAGTATTTGCAATGCTGCCACACAGATTTTGCCTTAAACCTTCTTTGTTTTGTTTTACATGTATCTGTTGATATTCAGTGCTTTGCCCACTAAGAAAACCCTGCATTTCTGCTGGTGTCAGTTCCTGCCACAGTGTTAATGAAAGACAGAGCAAGACACACAAGCTAGCAAGTAACAAACCGTTGCCCAGCCTCTCCACAGATGCCTCTTGACTGAGGGAATGTGTGAGCGCAGTCAGTCAGTCAGGCAGGCTGCATTGCGGCGACATGTCAGCCCATGTCCTTCAGCACTCTGGAAGAGGGACTGTAAACATCAGCCCACTCCAACATCTAACAGTGGCGGCTCGCTGGGGCCGCCTACACTCACAACACGGACAGGACAAGGCGCAGGCACAGGGTTGAGGTACATGCGTGAACTCTACTGGGGCTTCCTTCTCCAGTGCCGAGTTCCAATCCAAAGCTGTCATATTTCCTTAGGGCACACAGGGAGAGGTTAGCCTGTATGCTTCAGTTTATATAAAACATATCCCAGCAGCTGCTCTGCTGACTGACATATCCAGCAGCACTGTAGGAGACAAACTAACTGTTCTCCGTGTGTTCAATGCACATTAAGAATTGGGCTACAGACCCTCCTTTAATAAGTTGTGATTTAATTTACAACTCCGACACAACACCGCTTTGTATTTGTTATTGTTGTTTGAGTGCGTATTCATATGCATGCCTATGTTCTGGTATGCGTGTGTGTGAGCTGTAGAGTAAAGCAGTGGGGGTAGCACTGCCATATGAGCATGTACCCTTTTAATTAGATTTGTGGAGAATGTCGGTGGATTTACCTATGCTGTCAGCATTCCCCCTAACCACTAGACCAAATGAGAACATTTTACCATTGCAAGGTTCTCCATGTAAAGCAGTAGCGCTATATTTTAAACGTGGACCTCTGCTTGTATTTTTTATGAAGTTTGTCTGAGGAAATGCCTCAAACAGCTACTATATACCTTTATTGTAGCTGTTACAAATCACAGGAGTCTGTAATCTACAGATTCGTGGCCTAACGCTGAAGAACAATAAACTCACTAAAATGTGTCTTGTACTAACAATTGGCGAAAAGCCTTTTGTTAAACAAAAACAAGGTATTTAACATGAACCTCTGCATTAACTGAATGACCATTAATGTGCATGCTGAAGGTTAAATGGACCTTCTCTTTGGTTTATTTCTGTACACTCATGATGTTTATGTGTAATGGCAATTGGATGCTGTCAGATTTCTAATGCAGCCTGTCAGCATCAGGGTTTATCAAAGAACAGTGGTTTATTAATTGCTCAATACACAGGTAGGCTACCTTCTGTTAACATTCTTTGTTTCTTCCATTCTTGCAGCTATATGTCCCAGATGAGGACAAATCCATTTTTGGGCGCAGTGTGAACAAACAAGTCTTTGAGGGTTTGACAACAGGCCTGCTGCAGACCATTGCTACCATCCTGGGGTCCCTGTGGCCATATCTCTCTGAGCCCGGACATGGTGAAAAAACATGGATTTCCTCCCCAGATGCCAAGATCAAGAACTCTGCCACAGAGTCCTTTAACATTCGCACACAAGACTTAATCAGGTATTATCCTTCCAATGCTCTGTACTGCTCTCACTCTGCTTCTCCTCCACCTACATGGCACCTCTCTTTCTCATGTCACAACCATTTTACCTCCTTTAGTACATCCCTCCTCCACTCCTCTTCACTGGTGTGAGAGTTGGTCAACCTCTGATTTCCTCAACTGCGTGCCTTGTGTAAAGAATAGGCTGACAAAATGTCAGATCTCTTGGAAATTGTCCAACTGGTGTCTTGTTAGAATGGGAGTAGTGTGAGAATGGGCCTGGGTTTATTCTGGCATCCTTCCAGCTTGTACTTTTTCCACACATTCAGTGCCACATTTCAAGTAAAATCCGTTTCTGGGGGGGCAGAAGTAGTAGCATAAACAAAGAGCACTTCCAAAGCTTTGAAAGGTCTCCTTGAACCTGGCGTTGGAGCTAGCCATGTGGGTCTGGGCTGTAGGAGTCGGGGTTGTGTTGGAGAAATGTGTGCTGTGAGGAAAGGCAGGCCCGGCACGATGAAGCCTTGTGGAAGAGTGCAGTCTTTCCACCGTCCCTCCCACAAGCCATGATTCATCTGATCGAAGCAGCTGCACAGGCCCACCCCTCTCATCCACTGACCCAGTCGTAACCCTGGAGACAGAGGAGGGCCTGAGAAAAATGGTGTCGTCAGACTGGTAATCCCAAGTATGAGCGCAAGATTTACCTCAGCTGCCTTGTATAATGTATATTCTAGTGAGGAAGGACAAAAGATCAAAACATTTGTAGCTTTTGCAAAACTATTCCATTATGCCAGCTATATATCACACAGAGAGGAGATCACCATTTCCTCTCCTCTCATTACCAGTTTCTTCATTTTGGCTTTCAGTGCTTTTAGTTCCCTATCATTCTCAAAAATGTTTTCAATTCATTCTCAAATGATGAGACACCAAGTGGCTAGTTCGACCACCGAGCAGGCTGTCAAACAGAGAGTAGGCGTTGAACAAAGCACTCCGTGTGAGGAAAGATCCTTTCAACCCAAGTAAAGCTGTGGAAGAGGATCAAGTCAAAACAATGGGACTTGGTTCAAGTGTCAGATGACCTGCAGTGGAGGTGGAAAATGGTCATAATCACCTGTTTTGAAAGGACCTCAATGAGTGACAGATCTAACAAAAAAGGTATGTGAAAGAAGCGAAGAGTCAAGACATGTGATAAGGTGAGGAGCCGTGGCTTCACAGTGACCACATCGGCTACTAGAAAGCCTTAATTGGCGGCTGTAGTGCTCTATAGATTTCCATAAGCTGTTTGTGCCTGAGCTGAGCCCGACGGTCCAGGCATACCGGAGCTATGAGAAGACAGCCCCAGGTCAGCAGACTATCAAGGGCCGAGAGCTGGGCTGGCACGGGGGCCACAACAACACTCTAATGACACTATTAGGAGTGATTTGTGGCTGAAAGAGTACAAGGAACATGATCATGAGACCTGTCATTGGCAAAGACAAATTGGAGATATCACAGTAATAGCAGGGGGTGGAGGGCTTAGGTGAGATATCCGCTTTCAGCTGCAGTGCTGTGGAAGTATGCACAGTACAGGCCTTTGTTTGCCTGCGTGGGATAAGCTTTTTACATAGCAAGTCTCCCATAGTACATTTGTTTTAACATTGAGGAAATGTTATTAACCACTGCATATTTTTGTCTTTTGTATTTCTTTCAGCTATGTAGTAAACATGGGTTTGATTGACAAGCTGTACGGGTGCTTCTTGTCAGTCCAAAGTCCTGTAGATGAGCACCCCAAGATGTCTGCTTTCCTCCAGCAAGCCTCAGCTCTGCTGCACAGCATGTGTAAGCTGTGTTTTGTCGTAACTGGACGGTGAGCATGTCTGTTACTTTATTACACACCTAAAACATCTCTTGTGATCTCATGGTCTTCCTCTGAGAGACAGACACGCACGCACGCACGCACGCACGCGCACACACACACACACACACACACACACACACACACACACACACACACTTCTCTGTGGCTGACAGAGATGTGAGTCACTGTCAGTTCTTTAATGTCACAAGTATCCATAAAGCCAGGGCTCATGGTTACTCAAACAAAGACTATGGTTTGTCTGCAATCAGCCAGCAGGTCGTTTCCTCCAACCAGCTAGCTGGCTAAGCTGTCATTACTGCAGATAGAGATAGGCATCTACTTGACCCAGCGCTCTGTCACTCACCATAAACCTTATCCTGCAGCGTGGGGGGAGCCCACCCACGTGTGCTACAGTGACCTCCACTCGGAGAGGTTCAGTGGCGCCGCTGACAGAGGCTAAGCACACAGTCACACCAAGGTTCATCAGTACCAAAGTTCCTCACTTAAAAGGAAAAGAAATGCTGACTGTGGTAGCAGACCAGTTATGCTTTGATGCATTTATGCATTTTAATTGTGTACTGAATCTAGGTACCATTCTTGGCACATCTTGGCAGTACATTAATCCAAGATCTTGTCATTGCGCTTTAGTCTTTCTTTTGTCGCTCACTGTGCTGCTGTACCTTGCCAGCTGCACGGTGCTGAAGTAACAGTGACCAGCTGTTTCACACCAGCATGGTAGGAGACCAACACAGCACAACTTGTCCTGACAGCTACGCTGGGTTTGTTACAGAATCTCTGTGGAAAAAAAACACAGTGTCAGACTTTGCAGGTTTTATGAGACTAGTCTTATGATCAACACAGCAGCCAGCAAGCGCTGTTCTGCCAAGATTCACCGTGTGTCATATATAAGAATGCTCAGTGGTCTTGTAGAATATTTTGGCCATGCCAGTTGCTGTGTCAGGGGATTATAATGGCATTAGGAGGCTGTGTTCTTGCCTAGCAGCATATTTCACGCAGAGCCTGTTGGCTAACATCAAGTATCAGCATGCACTGTAGGTTCCATCCAGAGGTCACACACCCTCCATTCTACATGGCGGCAAATCATAGGTGCTGCTGCGGTAGTCTTAAATTGTCTGTCTGTACTAGCCGTGGCTTTTCACTGGAGTCCTCTGCACTGCGACTGAAAAGAATTAATACCATTATTGGATTAATTAGTTAAAAAAATAAAAAATAAATTCTAGCATTTCACGGTGTCTTTTGCCAATTAATGCATTTATGCTGAATGTGTGGTCCAGATGGCCCTGCAGGCACTGATATGATAAAATCACTGATTAATTCTTATTTCATGTTGTCTTACAAAATTTGTAATTGTCAATGATTGGATACTCCATCTGTATGTGTGCACTTTGAAGCGCCTCGCATGATAAATTTACTTGAAACCATGAAAATGGTGACAGCTCCTGCACTAATGCGAAACGGGTTTGTTAGATTTTTGACTTACTAATGCAGCATTTTCTCCATACTGTCATGCTTGTATTCAAATAAACTTGGTACCTCCTCTTTCCAACAAGCATTATCCCTGGCTTTGTTGTTAAATGTGATGTTAAATGTGATGTTCAATGAAAGGCTGAAGTTGCCAGTGACTTTAACCAACAGGGTAGCATGTTGTTGGAGCCAAACAAATGTATCACCTTGAATCCTCTCACGCGGGCCTTTTATTAAGTGTGCCAGAGCACTCAGCACCTTGTCAGGCAGGTCAATACAATCCGCCAACTCAAAGTCACTGCCGTGAGCTTCACGTCATGGCATTACTTTGTTTACTGTAGCTGGAGTGGTAGCAGAAGAACCGATCTTGAATCTTGAAGGTCCCGCTCTTTAGCTGCAACAAAACTGTCTGGCAGTGAGTTTTACTAGTCAAATCAAAATAGATTGGAAGCTTCTTGCATGCAAAGATGTTACTGTCACTGTTATTCGGTAAATGAACAGAAGCGCATTAAAAACAGAAGATGAACTTGAGAGCAGCTGTGATCCAACATGTCAGTATGGTACACATTTTATTCTCTGTGCTCGTTCATTCTCGGCAGTCAGTTAAGTCAGGTAATACAGCAGCAATAACAGGGTAGTATCTCTTATCTGAAAGAGAAAGTCATCTCAAGGCCCTTGTCTGGAGAGTAAATCTAGAAGCCGCCGAGGTCTAGACTGTTATTTGGGTCCTCAGTCATGAGATGACGCTGTGAGAGAACAGTCTGAAATTCAATTTGGTTTGTTTTGCAGGGCACCAGCAGCTCAAAGGCACAAATTAAAGACCCCAGTGCTACGCGGTGTTAGTGTCACATCTCTGTATTTGTTAATGAACGCTTACATTTAGTTTTGGTTTTGCTGACCACACACACTTCCCCTCTCTTCCTCTCCAGTGCTCCGAGTATATTTGACAATAAACGTCAGGACCCGACTGGATTGACGGCCCTACTGCAGTCCACAGACTTGGTGGGAGTGGTGCACACTCTGTATTGTATCCTGCTGCACAGTTTCTCTCCCGAGTCTGCTTTCCAGAGTCAAGAACCCTACAGCCCCGGGGTCATCCAGGTGGCTTTGCAAGGCATCCGCTTCCTCAACAGTTTTGCCCTGCTTGACCTATCTGCCTTCCAGGTATATTCATAATAAATCCAAAATATATTCTGTTTTCACTTTTGACAAATTAAAGATTCCTTAAAGATCTAGCTGATTTTGCTCCTTTTGACAGAAGGTTAGACATAGATTTTGAGCATGTTTTCTATATTGTAGATAGATTATAATACCAGATATATATTTTATAGAATGAAATTCACAGTACATGGTTTGTAGGAGGAATAGCTGGTTACTTTGACATTAACTAACTGCATTTGAATAAACAGTAAGAGCAATTTAAATGACTTGTCCCTTACTGCAAACGGCAGGCTATCATAAAAATGCCTTCATATATTTAAATTATCATCCCAGGGTTTAATAAATCTGTATACATGATCAGATTGATGCTAGTCCCTTTTGTTAAGCGCCATTAGAACTCTCCCCAGGACAAAGCTGACCTATGGACATAAACACCGGTGCTCTTTGACCCCAGGTCAGATGTTGGGGTTGAGTAGAGACTGGTGGGTCAGCAGTTAGGATGGAGCGCGACTGATTAGCACTGTATGCAGGGCCGTACATTACCCACCCAGAGTAGGAGAGGACGACAGAAAAACACTAGAGCAAGCGAGAATGCTGTTAATTATTTTAATGTCTTGTGGGTAATTACTTTGAAGCAGCTTCCTCTCACTGACCTGCCACATTCAGGCAACTCAAAACAGCTGGAAATGAAAGCATTTCACTGCCGGAGTTTTATGAACATTTTAAATAATGTCTTTGGGGGGGGGGGGGTTGTAATCACCTTGTGTTTCCCATTACCTCACAGCACCAGCTAATATGTGTTGTGGTGGATGGATGAGCAGAATTCAGGCCGTTAACTCGCTCTGCTGCAGCATCAGCTCCCAATAATATGTTTAGAGGGGAATTACAAAAGGGTTCAATGCAGTGTGTATATATAAATGGGTTTGTCAGTGGTTGCAGATTTTTTAAAATCTTAATATATTTATGATTTGGTAAATGACATTCTGCTTTTGTTCTGTTTGACAGCTACTTACATGATTCAGTGAGTTGAATATTTATCCTGCATGCATAAGTTAAAAGACCTAGATACAGCAGGTATTGCGTTTATGGATATTACAATGCTAACGCACCCAAATTTTCAGTGGAGTAGTGATGATCTTATGGTGCTCTGTCACACTGACATGTTTAATAAATACTGTCTGAGCTGCTCCTAGCATCTCATTTCTGAACGAGATTTGGGTCTTTTATGGTGGGACCATGTTTCAATTGCTTATACTCTTACACATGTATGTTCCCACCAGAAAAACATATAGTCTTTTATTACTTTGCATTGTTATTGTGTTGAGCTCTTTGTAGTCACAATCATAGACAATTTATGCTACATTTACTATAAAACATACTGATGTGCTTTGCCTGTGACCTGCCAGTGTGTTCTAGGAGCGGAGGGCCTCTCTCTAGCTTTCCGACACATCATCAGCTCCCTCCTCTGGTACTGTACCCAGCATTCCTCTGATGAGCTGCTGCACGAAGTCATCATCTGTGTGGGATACTTTACCGTTAACCACCCTGACAACCAGGTAAACCAGCTTGAACCTGAACTGACTGCACAGAAGTTAATTCAATTTCTTTTTCACTTTAACAGAACCAAACTACTTAAAGTATTGAGATTTGGTTATAATGTTATAGTTAAAGCTGCAACTTTTAATTGTTTTTCTTATTAATCAGTCTACCAATTTTATTGATTGTTTAATTCATCAGTATGTAAAAGAAAAGAGTTATGACAAATTCCCATCTTAATTACTGAAAGTGGCATTTTTATTTGCCAGGCCAACAGCAAAAAAAAAAGAAAACTTTATATAAATTTAAATTGTCCTCAAATTATCTAAGCAAAAGAAATTACAACAAATATTACAGCATTAGACCAACTAAGAAATTTTTGGAAACAGTGTAAAATGTAAATTTTAATTCCCCATAACTCAAGCTGTTGTCTGATAATTTCTTGTTTTATACCGCCAACAGTCTAAAACCAAAACATATTCAGTTTACTATCATGTATGGGAAAGACGAGCATCAAATCAAAGTATTTCTGATTCTGAAATCCTTATAATCTGAGAAGTTGGAGTCACAGAATATTTGGTCTTTTTACTTGAAAAAATTATTACAACAAGTCACTGATTATCAAAATAGTTTCCTATTAAATTTATTTTTTTCTACCAAATCAATAAATCTACTTATTGTTTCAGTTCTACCTAAAACAATTACAATTTGCTAAAATTGTAATGCATACATTTGCTGTCAATCTGCTAATCATTAAATTGTTTCAGTAGAGCTTTCCACTGAGTTAGACGAGCCTGTTAATATCATCTTACTATTGTTCTGTTCATGTATTATTTGTCAGAAAAAAGGGTGTAGTTTTGTAATTGTAACAAAAAGCACCTGTTTAAAGATTCATGCCTTGGCACCTTCCTGCTTTTGGTCTGCATGTCGTCTATTGTCCCACAGAGTGACCTATTGTTCCCTCCTGGTAAAGCAGAGCAGCATGCTGGCCTCAGTGTTACAACTACTTAGGGGGCTCCGTGGAAGTGAGCAGGATGTGGTGGAGCAGACCTGGCTGCTGTGTAATTGGCTCTCATGCGTGGCCCGTCTACCAGGTCCCTGATTAGCCATGCTACAGTTGGCTGGGCTTTGATTATGTTGAGCCTCACCCACACAGGCAGCAGCCACGGCTTCAGTCTCAAATGTCTGATATGTCACTTACATCCGCACAGTCACAGTCAACCCCCATTCACAACAATTTATAGGCTGATTGCTGATTCTAATTGACCAGATTTTGTACTTCTAATTAAAGGATCTTCCTCCAGTCTGTGGCACTTTCCTTTCCTCTCAGCGCCCACCCAATTTAATTATTCTGATGTATAGAATTAGCATTTGTTGGTCATTGTAGATCCAATTTGCATATTATATTAAATAATTGAATGAGAACTGATGATTAAATTAAGTGGGTGACAGACGATTCGTCTTTGTTCACCCGTGTCGTTAACAGAGCAGCCACACTTGACTGTAATTGGTTAAAAAAAAAAAAGCATGTTGTCATTCCGCCATAACTTGGACTCTGCCAATAAGAATGTTTTGTGAAAAAGAAACAAAAAATAATATTATATTCAAGTAAAGATTGTCGGGGAAACAAGATCCCACACAACCTCTCCACACAGAGTTGATCTTTGCCAGTGGTCCAGTTCCTGGAATGCGTCCATTTAGTTCCGCACCAAGATGGATGGCGTTAAGGAGAATATTTAGAGCAGCTTGAGCTTTTCTCTAGCTAATGTAAGCATTGGCAGAGCACAAAAGCGGCCCGACCAGAGGCCTGTGCGGTCGTGTAGACTGCTGATTCACTGTCGGCGCACACCAGCTTTTGTTTATATATATATGTATATATGCTCTAGAAATAAGGCTGCTCATAAAAAGCAGAACTTTGAAGGAGCACTATATGTTGTGATGCGTTCCCTCTGCTCTGGAGGGCATGAATAATTCACCTTGTCACACAAAAAGCCATTGGGAGAGTGACATATGTAGGCTTGTGTGTTTTTCAAGTGTGTCCCTGCTCGTGGGGGCCACTGAACCATGTAGCCATATGTTTCATTGTCTGTTGGGTGTGTCCGTAGAGACCTTTTTGACATAAGGAAAAAGCAGAACAAATGACACCCATTTCGTAACTGACATGTAACGTTACTTCCTTTTTCCCTGACGAGAAATGTGCCGGTAATCTCCTTGCCTTCAAATCCAGTGATTCATTTGTGAATCATCCACGGTGATGATCTGTTGAATGTGTGAGCTGACTGTAATTGTAAACTGTTGACATGTTAACCCACCTGATTCCCGCTTGCTTTTTAGAAAGACACAAGCAATTTGAGAGTGTGGAAATCTTAAGAAAACTTTGCTTTTTTTTGTGTCAGTACAGGGAAAATGGCCACACACACACACACAAAAGCAGAATGAGCTACACACGCAAACACACAAATGCTGTTGGCCCCATAATACACACAGAAGCAGGTCCAATTTCAAGTAGCGTATGTAATGGGATCGTTTTCCCTGCACTGGCTCCTGAGATTACCTGACTCCCCTGTGCTTATATATTGTAAACTGTTTTCTTTATAACGGTAAGCATCACATGAGCTATGGATCGTCTCTAGACTGAACATCCCACACACATCTCCAGAGCTCAGCCTTATCTGTGGGGTCATTCCTCTTCTTCCCATTTTCTACGAGGGCGTTTCCTCTGCCCTGCAGGCTCAAGACAAGCTTTAGGCCTGTAATTCCTGTTAACCTGATGTTGAAACGCTCCCTTCAGCAGTCCATTACTGCCAAGACAACCAAGCCCTCACTGCCTGCAGGGTAAGTGCAGCTCATGCAGACCATAGGGAGCCAGCGCCGGGGAATGCACACTCTGTATCACCCAGCAGAGTAAACAGAGGCATAGAAACGCAGACATACACACTCTCCACTGACTGGCAGGAGAGGGCCTTATTGTTAGCTCGGTAGATGATTTACGCTCTGCTTCAAGGGTGAATGCAGGTCCACCTAACTTGTAGTGAAGTTGAGGACATTTTTATCCCTACAAACCCTTCAGTGAGGAGTTTCCATTTGTCTGCAACACTGTCGTCAGTTACTTTCAGAGCAGAATTATCATCAGTAGGATCTGGAATGGAATGACAGCGTCAGCTCATAGAGATAAATAAAGAGTTATTAAGCTTTATTATGTAAACAACAGTTTTTTATGGGATTTCAAAATAGCAGACAATCTCCTTAAAAGTCAAGTTGGACTGTCTATGTCAATGTCTGCATAGCTAGCCTGTAATCATCCAAAGGCAACGCAGCGTCCTGTGTACGTCTCTAAGCCATTGTAGATGTTGTAAAGAAGCACTAAACTGTTATTTGACTAACTTTTCTTTGTGGTGTTTGTTGTGCTGCTTATCTTATCAGTAAGGCTGTTCCACTCTGATGGATCTGGTTTATATTGTGGATTCAAGTGTCAGATAAATGGCCCAGCTCTGGTTCCTCATGAGGTGTTCGAGCTGTCTAGACGCTGCGATGAATGGAGATTCCTCCACACACGCAAGATTGTCACTTTTCTTCTTTGTGACAATAAACATGTATAATTAAATTTGTGCACTAAGAAATTAATAAAATGTCTTTGCCTCATCCAGCAGCTGTGCAGACTCATGCATGCAGGCTAATTAGGCTATTTGAGATTTATGCTTATTTGCATGGCTGGATCATGACTGTCCCTTCGTTTTTCTCTCCGTTCTGAAATCTGCTTTAACTTTGGTTTCCGCTTCAACACTGGGTTTTCCCTGGAATTTGTTTGCGTTTCAGAACATTAACTTTACACACTCTTTGTTGTCATTGTGGACAGTGAGGAAGTTATGTAATGGAAGCGTCATAAAACTCGGCACTGTTTGAAAATGCCAGGTCTGTGAAGTTAAGAAAGAACAGAGCAGCCAAGACACTTGAGTTTTTACAGAGTCTGTGTTATACGTGGGCCAGATGCATGGGTTCAAATGCTTGTTGTTAGTTTTATGATGTCAGGCTTTGAGCTGCAGATACTTCAGCTGAGCTGGGAGAAGTAACCCTACAGCATAATCTGTAGTTGGAAACCATTTCGAGCTCTGGTGTTGCTCTTCACCTGGTGGAGGTGTGGAAAGTTGGCAAGGCACTCGGTTTCTTTGTTACCTGCAGACTCTTGCTGCCACCAGGCTTTGTTTTATGTCTTTCTGCGTCAGGCACTTGAGGGTGGACAATTTGTTTAGGCAGCTGAAGATGGAGCTGTGCGTTGTGGAGGATTATGAGATCGCTAGGTGATTTGTGGGTTGGATCTTCTCAGAGCCCCAGCTCAAACATCCAACACTTGCTACGGCGTTAAATTATGATACCATAACCATAAATGTTCTGGATTAAAACGCAAGAACAAATACATTCTTTAGCTTTAGCAGAATCACAGTTTTGGCTTTTCTAATGAATTCTGCTGTATAAATGTATGACCCCAACCCCCCTCCCCCCCACCCCCCCATTGCCAGTTTGTCTTTGGGCAGTGTTGCAACAGAAAGATAAATACGATGATGTATGATTTAGTGGAAGGTAGCAGGAAAATGCTAAAACTACTTGCACAAAAAATAAGCAGCTCTACTTTTGAAAACAACCAGAGCTTGACGTTTTGTTTTTTTTTTTTTCCTTCCTTCAGTGGATGAATTTGTCCGAGTCCCACATTCCTTTGTGAAAAACACTTATTGAGTCAGTGCAACTGTGGGATTTTATTCCTCTGCTGTTGCACATACATATTCATAGTTAACCGTCTTCTTCTTTGTAATGTAATCAAGACCATTCTTTAATTTTATACTACACTTGGCAAAACACACCAGAGCAGAAATAATGTGTTCTTTTAGCTGTAAAAATTAACAATTACATTTCAGGGTGACAAATTCAGTACTCTTCACATTTTTAAGTATTTGTAATACATTACAGTTCAGATTGTTTGACCTGTCCATATGGAGTATTGAAACAAATGATGATAGGAAATGGCACTGTTTTGTGTCCCTTTGAACGCTGCTGTAGACAGCAGCTCTGAGAAGCTTCACCTTGAGCTGATAAAAGCAGTGAATTATCACTTTGTTTATCCTGTTGCTCAGACTTGGAGTGCATTATCAAAGGAGAAGCCAATGGAAGAGTATTAGAGAGTGTATTTTTTTTCAAATCTTGTGAATTTATGTCCCCATGACTTGGGGACCTCACCTTGCCCTCCTGGTTTCCATTGACATTGAGCCCCCGGTCCTGTAATCTGTACCTGTAAAGCGGTGCAGCGTTTTGGGGGGTTTTTCAGCAAGATTAAGCATGCTGACCTCCTGGCTCTCAGAGGGGTGCTGATGGTCTTCCCAGGCTCAGGGGAGATGACCAGAGCATTAGGCCAGGACCCCTTCCTTTGCAGCGCTCCCCCTTCTAATCAAATGAGGCTGGGAGTGATTTGGTTGTAATACTGGTGGCCCGGATGTGATGGTGTGTGATTGATGGGCTGTGATGGAGAGCAGGATGTCGGCAGGGTGAAAATACCATTAATGTTATTGCTCATTTCTTAAAGTGGGGGTGGCCACACTGTCGGTGAAGGTTCGCTCACCCTGCCCGTCATTCTACCCCTTCATTCCCCTGTTGCACTATGAATGCCCTCTCAACCTGAGCTTCACTCCTACAGGGCGGTAACAAACTTTTGCGCAGCTTCTGTGCTGCTTACAGAGCTTAACACAGAACTTGAAAGTAAAGTTTTATAATGACTTCATTTCACATTTCTCTTTTCCCTCTTGTGTTACAGCAGCTCTGCTATTGCCGTTAGTACAAAGGGAAGAACAAAACATCCCATCATTGTGTTTTATAGCCCATAATTGCGTATTGGGAGGCTGTGCCCCCTCAGGTCTCCTCCTAATGGCTGTTTGTGTGTTGTTTTAGTGGCAGATTTACATGTGGGAGGGGCACAGGGCGGTTATTTACAACCAGCACTGCCACTGACTGGCCGCCTGACTGGCTTAGTGACTGACTGGCCCTGCTCCCTGTGTGTTCCAGGTGATAGTGCAATCTGGCCGCCAGCCCAGCGTGCTGCAGAAACTGTGTCAGCTGCCCTTCCAGTACTTCAGCCACCCGCGCCTCATCAGAGTGCTCTTCCCCTCCCTCATCTCAGCCTGCTACAACAACTCCCAAAACAAGGTCATCCTGCAGCAGGAGATGAGCTGTGTGCTGCTGGCTACATTTGTTCAGGTAAATCTTAGAACAACAGTACAATTAAAAAATATCCAAGCCCCCCCCCCCCCCCCCCCCACCCAAAAAAAAATGTTTGGGAGTGTTGCATCAAGGAAATCAAGTGATTTTAAAAAACTGTAATGTGGAAAACGTATTCAAAAACTGTGGGAGAAATAAATATTTAAAAAACCATACAAAAACATGATTAGAGTTTCTTGCCCCTTCATAAAATATCCAAAAACAATATGTTTCTTTCACTTCAGAAGGAAACCTCTTTGCATCGGCTGATTAACAATTGCTCTTCTGGGCCCCACTGAACCTGTAACAGGCAAGCTTTTACAAAGATAAATGGCTTCCTTCACAGTGGATTTACCTGCCACTGGTTCGACTCCCAGTAAACAGCTTGTCTCCTTCATCTTCTTCTGACAACTCACCCCTCACCATTCTGCAACCACCACTGTTTATACGCCGATTAACTTCCATTCAAAGGGAGACAAGCCATTGTCATTTCTTTCAAACAAAGCAATAATGCATGGTGTTTTGCCTCGCTGCCCTCATTGTTGAGTTAACCTCGAGAGCATTCCTCGGAGTGAAACAGTTTAATCCAGGATGGTCCCTTATCACCTGTTAGACTAAAAACATTTAGTTTGATTTGTAAATTATAACGAGGTGTAGCAGCTTTAAATTTTTGTTAAATTATGTTTGTTTGTTTTGGCTGGAAGGTTTAATTAATCTTGGATGAGACAAATTAAAATGGACATACACAACGCTACTAGTACCTGCAGCGTACTGTTTAGTAGGCACTAATGCTCTATTTAACTTCTCTAGGACTGCGCTGCAAATGAGAAGGATTCAGACAACAAAACAAAGCAAGCAGGTAAGTTATTCTCATAAATACACAAACGAACAAGATTGATTGTATTGTAATTCATATTTTTTTAGTCCTACAGAGATATTTTAATCATTTAAAATTTTTGCCTCATATACAAAGAGCTATTTTTGACATGATTGTTCTCCAATAGATTCCAATAATATTTTGAATTTCATTTTATTGAGATTTCTGTTGGGCACCCAGTATAATGCAGTTGTTCTTCTCTTTCAAAGTGTGTAAAGTTTCCCAGCCGCTGGATTACTGTGAGTTGTCAAACCGCTTTCCAAGGGATCAGTGGGACTCGGCGTTGCAGTTTTTTCTCAAGAAGCAGGAAGAGTGACAGAGTCACACACTGTCCTCAGAATGCATAATGCCAAGTGTAAACACTACAAAAGAGACTAAGATGTGGAGTTGTTTTGGGATTTTTTGTTCTTGTTTAGTTTTGTTTTTCCTTGACTTAAAAGTCTGCACACGAGTAATTATGTTCTTTCAGACTTTGTCAAATGTAAAGATTGTGAAGCCTTATCCTGTGTCAATGCATCTGCTTTGTTTTTTTTGGAAAACATATTGAGGAATTTGCACAAAATGTCTTGTTTGTACATTGCAGTTATAACACACGCACAACTATTCCACTTAATGTCTAAACAAGCCATTTGTTTCTCTTTTTGTTTCTATTGTGGATAAAAATTAACATTTCAAAGCAGTAAACCTGACACATGTACTTATACTGTAATTTATGATTTGCCAAGCATTGTCATCAATACTGTTGTTGTATTAATTTATTATATTTGTCTCATTTTCGAATATGAATGACCTGAATGTTATCTCTAGTCTACATTAATGCCAGTTACAGTTACATGACCTGCCTTGATTGCAAATATGTGTTAGAGTTTTATTTTTCAAGTTCACGTATTTTTCTTTCTCTTTTTGTTAGGAGGCACTCACAAATTAATATAATTTATTGGGTTATTTACCTTTATCATATGAAATAAAATACTTATGGTTATGTTATGTATTTTTGTTCAGTTTTATTCTGTGTGAACTGTGCAGTTAAATTAATGACATGAGTATAAGTATGACTTAACAAACATCAACACTTTGTGGTGAGTCTTGTATTTCTGTCAGTTTGACCCTTATAAACTTGGATAATGAAGATGTCCTAATTTGGTCTATGATTTGATGGTCAGAAAACAAATTTTATTATTGAATCTCCAAGACACATGAATATGAATATAAGAACTGGCTTGAAATGTGCATTTACACCCACATTAAAGTCCTCACAAACTGACACCCTCAGGAAAAATGGGGGTTTTAGATGTAAACAAAAATGATTTTAAAGAACTTTTGAATGTCCTTTTGTGTACTAATAATAGTGTGTTATTGAAAATCTTCCATCACTACAGCATTAATGCTGCCCCTAATTCTGCATGTATGACCATCAACCTGCATGTTAAGGCATAATTTAAAAACAGGCTAAAGACCAAAAGAACTCAAATGTACAGCATTATCCAGTGAAAATGCTGGAGCATTCAGCCAGTGTATCAAATTTTGGCTTGAAAGTAGTGCTTGTGTTGAAAACGTGGGAACTATTTAATATTTAAAGTCCTCTGTGCCAGGTGTGATGAAAATTCACTAAAATATCACTAGGCTATTCAAATTTGGACTGAGTGAGTAGCCTAGTTATTTTAAAATGAATAGTGACAGTATAATTTGAGGAGTTTGGTGCTTATCATTAGATAGCCCTCTCTAGTATCTTTGTAGTTAATTTTTTTTTTTTTTTAATAAATTGTTGCTGCCATTGCTACTCTTGCACACAGTTTAAAGATTTAGTATATCAGCATGTCTTAAAGACTTAACAGGATTTTGAATGTCGATGAGACTCCCGTTTCCATCACTGATAAAAGCCGATCCTCCCAGACAAATTGTTAAGGTGTAGTGTGTCAGGGCCGGCTTGACCTGCATGCTCTCTTGTCCAGCGGCTATTTGCCGTTCAGGATTCCTACTGGAATGAAAATAAACCAAAGACACGCCAGGATGCGTCCGCAGGCTGCGAGGCTCCTCAGCGCAGCGCGTTTGTTGTGGGCCCATTCAGTGTATCCTTAGCAGGTGATGCCAGATGCAGATAAGAGGCCGCCGCTGCCTGTCCTGTGTCTAGACTTGTAACCATGGGCCTCAGGTTGGTATTACACTATGACATTTGTCTGAATAAGACCAATTTGATCGTTTTCGTCACTATGCCTCAATCAAAACAGCATGCATAATTTGCTATAGATATGCCCAGGCTATTTGGAGGCCTTAAAAATAGAAATCACCGGAGGGGGCGAATTAAACCGGCTTCAGTCCATTGTTTTTGATTCAGTGACCTATGACACATGGGCCATATAGCTAATAATGCCGTGTCGACCACCAGTCACTGATCCATTTGGCCCAGAAACTGAACAGGCCTAAATATAAGCAGGGTTTCTAGGCTACCTCAGGGTTTTGTGAACTGAAGCATGCAGCCCACTGACAGAAGGGCAACTTGTAACACGTAAATATTCCGTTTCTGACTTCCCAAACGTGTAGGCTATATTTATTTGTATGAGTCCATACTGAATTAGACCTTGTAACAGGTTGAATTGTAGTGTAAACAGGGGAGATCCTCCAGCTCCACTTTAAATAGTGTCAAGCATCATAAGCAGCAGATTCCATTGACCTTAAAGGTGATTTATTGTGCCGACCATAATTTAAAAACTTCTGAAAGTTTACTGAACAAATAGATTTTGCATGCAATAATCATGTTAGAACTATGGTTGTATTGATAAGGTCAGCTATGTCTGTCCTCGTAATAAATAACAATAACTTATTTTCTGGAGAAAACGCAGACAATGCGCATCACTTATTTCATTCATTACTACAAGAGTCGATACTGAAACTTAGAAATCATGCACATCTACACAGTTTGTATTCTGAGTTTCCGATAAACATTGGACACTGTTTGCATTAACTTCCAGTGCAGGCTCACGTGTTTGAATCCCATAACATATTCAGCACTTTGTGGCCAGTTCAGGCATTGGCATCGTGGTAGAAGGCCCATAATGTCCATCAACAGCGGTGTGTCCTGCCGAGGTGTCCTTGAGCAAAAAAGACAGTGAGCTAAAATGCTTAAATGTAAAGGGAATAGTCAGATCTCCAATCCTCCAGTCGGCAACTGAATGTATCCTCGAGCATATAATCCATTCAGGTCCTTTGTTCGTTTTTCTTGATTGAATGTCACTGAGGTCTCTGCGCGTCCCTGCAGAGGACGCGGGTGCGCGCTCGGGGGGTGGGTGTGGGGTGGGCCGCAGCTGACCTCGAGGCCTCCTCACGTGTCCACGGGACTCGGCACCATACTGTTCGGTGTGTCCGGTAACTGCGACGACAAAGAGGTCACATCACTGCCCGAGGAGTTGCCCAGAGAGCCCGATTCGGAGAAAGACACCTACCGGAGGAAACGGAGGAAGTCAGATTTTTTTTTAAGTAGCCTATGTTTTTAACAGCTTGTCTATCTTTGCTGGTGCCAAACTTCTCACGACCCCCCAGTTACAGAGATGTCAACATGTGAATGTGCTTTTAGGCCCCGGCTGTAATTTCAAGAGTGTGGGAGCTCCATATCCTAGGCTGGTCTATATGACATAGGGCTATGTTGTATTAGGCCATTCTATTAAAAAAAATTATGGAAAGACATCACTGTATCAGTAGTGTAAATCTCAGGAGACCCCATCAACATATCGGGTGATTTACGTAAGGGGTGACCAAGTTGAGAAACTGTTTGGAACAAGAAAACAGCTTGTTTGCAATTGAATCCTTGAAAAAACTATAACTTTGTTATCACTAGATGGAATAATTGTTTCTATAGGCTTACGTGTTGTTTTTTTTAACAAAGTGTAGCTCATCATCACCATCAGCTTAATCTGTAGCATAGGGCCTATCTTATTCTTTATTTTGAGTGAGACTCATGAAATCCGTTTTTCCCTTTTCTTTCTCTCTCACTCTGGGAATGTAGGCTAAGGCTTTTTTATTATGTTTAATAGCTTTTTAATATGATATATTTACTGTAATCCTACCAGTTGTTGGAAGGCGGGCTGGTCCAGGTCGCTCTGCAGGGCGAAGTCGCTGAGAGTTTTCCACGGTGGCTGGTAGGTTTGCACCTCCACAGTATTCCCTTGCACGGTGTTGTCGTGCCGTATAGGACTGCCTGCCACCAGAGGTGTGCCTGTCAGGCCCTGCAGATTCTGCAGGAGGAACAAAACAAGCAACACTCAGTTCGCCCAAATTTTGGCCAGTAATGTAGTCTGGAAAGGGTAAAGTCATTTCAGGATTAAAGGATATTCTGCTGTTCATGACTCCATACAAGGGGGGTGATGCAGGTAGATCAAGACATTTTGTTGTCATTATGAGGGAACCAACATACTAATAAAAAAAAGCAGAAAATATGTAACTTTATGATCATTACCTAACTACGACTCCATGAAAGATGCACAATAAGCTCATATCAGCCCAAATCTTATTCTGCAATAGTTTGGGCTTAATTTGGTTTGCTCTGCCAAAAATTCTTGTTTTTCTTTCAATTCAGAAATAATTAAATTCAATAATTAAATTTACAATTATTATTTGATTTCTGAAAACATAAAATGCAGCTTAGGATATATACAAAATGCAACCGCTGATAAAATGAAAGCTGGAATAGGAGAAAGATCTCAACACAAGAAGCAGTGCTCATTGGTGTCAAGGAATCATTTCATTTTGTCTTTGTATTCCGTCTAAATTGTGGTTATCAGCCCTTTTAAAATTTAAAATAAATCTGATTTGATTTCATGTTTTGTTTCTCGGCCTGCCATGGTTTTTCTCTAGTGCTATAGGCTACTGCCATTTAATTCTATCTTTCTTTATCATATCGGTGTGGCAATAACATTGCACATGCTGCCTGATCATTCACAGGCTGTTGTTGAGTTTTGCATTATTTTTTTTAACCAGAGGAGGAATTAATCGCACGCTGTGCGGGGGATGAGTGACAGCGACTATACACACGAGTAAAATAAGCCTAAAAAGCAGGTGTTGCTCAACATGGGTTAGATTTGAAATGAGAAAGGCGTAGCCTGTAATAATGTTTTTTTTTAGTTATACCATGCCTACAAAAACCTAATTAACTCACCGTTTTGTCGCTGTGTTGCTGTTGTTGAATCTGCTTCATCAGGATGGACCTCTTCTTGTCTTTGCACCGCTTGTTCTGAAACCAGACGCGGATCACCCTGGGGCTGAGGCCGGTCATCTCCACCAGCTGCTCCTTCATCAGAGCGTCCGGTCGCGGGTTGGCGTTGTAGCAGGTCCTCAGCGTGTGGAGCTGCTTCTCGTTTAGCACCGTCCGGACCCGGGTGGTCTTCTCCGTCTGCTTGTGGACGTTGTTCCGGTGATGAGGAGGATGCCGGACCGAAACCGTGTCTGAGGAGAAGGAACGATTAAATTAGAAAGTCAGATCAGTTATTCTAAATAAGCCTAATGGTTATACATCTGTAAGGCATTGTGATAAACTTAAATTAAATAAAAGCAACAAATAGCCAGCACATTTTATGCAGTGTATACAAATATTAGGCATTAGAAATAGCAAATATTATCAGACTACTGTAATGTCACTGCACCCCAGTGCCAGAGATACATAGGCGACGGTATAAACCTGTACTACAGTATTATGTAAAATATAGCCTAGTGATTTATTACAACACTCAATGTCATTGTTTGACTCGAAAATCAGGTAGGTAGGCCTTTGCCTATGCTGCAACTATATGCACACAAAATACAGCTATTATTCAGTCGACTTTGTTCAAATTTAGCTTCAGATAAACAAAACAAAAAGCAGGCTTGTTAATGCAACATTTTTATAATAATAATAATAATAATAATAATAATAATAATAATAATAATAATAATAGGCATATAACATGCACGATTTTAGGCCTATTCAGGTCATCTTCTAGTGTACTGTATTATAAGGTTAAGGTTTAAAAGGCTTTATAATAAGCAGTTTGTAGCTTACCTGAGATGTGCAGCGGTCTGGTGTGAATGCTCCCCGGGCTGAGCGGGCTCCCTGCGGTGGCCCGCTCCACCAGCAAGCCGTGATCCGCCCGACACAGCAGCTCGTCGTCCCGCAGAGAGAACTCGTCTCCCGGCAGGAGGTGTCGACTGCAAACCGAGCACCGAAAACACTCCATGTGATACACATTGTCCCGAGCTCGCATCACCAGGTCGCTGCTGCAGAAGCCCATGTTACACTTTGCACATTTGATGCCAAACAACCTGAAAAGGAGCACGGAGAAGTGTTGGTTCCATGCAGTGGCCCTAAGACTTCTTGAATGAAACGAATCTGATGTTGATCTCAATTCATGTTGCAAAAAAATTAAAATCTGTGAGCTGATGTAACGATCACGAGAAAATAACATAAAAAAGGAATGCCTACAGCACAGATCTGAATGCAAGTCTGTCACATTTTTGCGTAGCCTACTTTCATTTACACACCCTGCACGTTTGCCATAGGACAGTAGGCTACCTATCATTATGTGAATAGTATTTTTATCTCATCTCAAATTATATCCACCACTTTCTTCTCCCAAACACATGGCCTCTAACATTTAGGAAATCCCGTTTAACTCCTACCTTGCGTAATCTCTTTTACAATAAGTCTTTCCGTCTCGGACGAAGCAAGTGCAGGTCTCGTCCAGGTACTGGTTGCACTCTGCACACTTGAGGCAGGCTGCATGCCACTCCAGGTCCGGGGAGACTCTCAGGATGTACTGGTCGTGTATCTGACTTCCACAGCCCACACACATTGCGATTCCCGACTTCTCTGTGTGAAGTGGGGAATGCATTAATGCAACACTGTGTGCGCTATCCTAATCCCCATGACATCCCTGTTAAACCCCGTTCACCCCTTCAACCTGAAGGAGAGAAAATACTGTGCACGTATCACAACAAACATGTAGTCCAAGAATATTACTGAACTAGATATAATGTGACCACATGAGCTATAAATAGCACCAAGTAAATTACGGCGTGGGTCACTGTAAACTCCTCAGCACCACAGAGTACTTTAGTGATCTTTCGTTGGGACAGGTCTGTTGCTTAGATGCAGTTTTCGATATTAATCTACAAACCTCAAAATGAATCGAGCGATTAAGCATCAACTTGAAGAGGCAACACGCCGGCTAAGACAAAGCCTACATGTGAAAACTCATAGTAGCCTAAACCCGCAGATTAGTCATTTAAGAGTAGAACGAGTATAACTTACTTTTTGAATGATCCCCCATATCATCCAAGAAAGAAGTATTGAGCAGGATGTCCACCATACAGGAGAAATAGCCCAGTGCACGCCGATAGATGGAGGAGAGGAGCGGCAGAGGAGATCGTCCCGTCCCTGTCTGGAAGATAAACTTGTATTCCTCAGCTGAGAGGTGGAGAGAAAACAAAGATCCTCGACCAGTGACGTCTGCAAAGCTGGACCTCTGTGGGTCCGGGGAGAGGGTGCCATGCAAATCTCCTCCTGTCCTGGACCCTTGCTCTTTTTTTCCCCTTTTGCTCACTGGACTGGCTCTAAGAGTAGTTTTCTTTTTGTCCCAGCGCGCAGCCTGCCCATCTCTGTTTCCCAAGTGAAAGCAATTTCCTTGTTAACTCACTCAGTGCAATTATATAGGGACTTACTGTGTGAGTTTAGATGCTAGTGTTGTTATTTCCTTTGGTGTCACATTCCTTTGATACTTATCATGGCTCATAATGCCCGTTGTTTATGGTTATCCTTGTCGATATCCTTTATTGCTATTTTGTTTTATAGTTTTTGGGTGAGGTGTTTTTAAAACCATGCTTGTGTTTCCTCAAAAATAGGCTACAAATGTAAAAAAAAAAAAAAAAAAAACTGATTATGACTTTGTTATTTAGATCAACTATTACATTTTTATTGTTGTATTATTATTATTATTATTATTATTATTATTATTTGTAGTAGTAGTAGTAGTAGTAATAGTAGTAGTAGTATTAGTATTATTATTGTTGTTGTTACATTGTTGTTTTAATTGTTGAGTCTGATTATTGAAAAAAATAATAAAAAATACAGTTTCGTGTTTAATTTTGTTTAAGTGACTTATATTTAGCCAATATTCAATAGCACCCTGTAGAGAGCCCTCTACTGGATAAAATATCATAGTGATCAATAAGCTGCACACTTTAGAAATAGGTATTTTTCTTTTGTGTAAGCCTATGGGTTATCCATAATTTCGGACATCTGAGCTTCTTATATTTTGTGATTGGTATAGCTAAATAAATAAATAAATAGTGTAAATATGTAAACACCCGATGGATGACTGATTCCTTTACTATCACTTACACAAGAAGCAACCATTAATATTCAATCGTGTAAAAGAGAGGGAGAGAGCGGGAGCACAATAGAGAGAGAAAGAGAGACAGGCACAGCAGATGCCGTTATGTTAGTTTCTGAGAACTTTTTTGCTGTTTAAATGTAGCTGCATGTATATAATACAAGTATAATATAAGTTAACTTAAGATAAACCTAATTAATTAATCAAACAGAGAACATTGAAGCTCTATTCATGCGATTTGGTTGTCAGCTGCGTTCAAATTTATGAAAGGCAAAGCCGATAATGGGCCAGGTTTTTGAAGCTTTCTATCTCCTCTCTCTTGTCCCAAAACACAAAAGTGCTATTAAATCAAATTCACAATATATCCAACAGACAAGAAAATCTTTCATGCTTCACATAATTTCTCAAATATAAATGATCGAGAAAGAGTCTTTTGCCTATTAAATATCTGATTTGGTAAAATGCTCTACAGCACACATTGTGATGCGGGCTTTACACTTTGAGGTAGGCAGTCATTCTAAATTGAAAATATATAAGCTATACTTTTTTCTACTCAGACAAAATGTGACAAGGAAACTTTGATTTCACATAGCCTATTGAATTTTTCACATATTTGTAACTATATGTGTACCAATATCTAATAATATTTATGAATTGTAATAACATCTTTCAGCTATAACCTGGTTGTTTCTGGCTTAATTACTCAGATTGCTAAAACCATTTGAGACAGTGACACCATAATTATGAAAATAGGCTGAAGGGCATGAGAATGCTGGTCTTTCCAAAGCGGAGCTTAAGTGTTGTCCTACTTTATCTTGTTTTTGAGAGAGAAATGTAACACAATTTCACTCATTGCCTTGGATAGGCTAAGTTATGATGTGTTAGGAATCCATGAATCGTAAAGCTACAATATGTACCCATGTGTTTAACTTATCATAACGCATCAACCTACCAACCCACTCTTTATTAACTAATATTAACTCTTTTTGCAATTGTTAGATGGGTAGATTGCAAGATAATTGAACGTCGGAGAGAGAGAGAGAGAGAGAGAGAGAGAGAGATAGAGATGACCGGAAGTTAGTTGATCGGTCTATCTCGCGAGAACTCCTCGACAACGTCAGATAACCTTTGGCACAGTTTTGTTCCTGCAGCGCTGAAGAGCAAGCAGCCAGAAGGGTCCAAGATGAACAGAGCCTTTAATAAAACAAGTCTGAAACATTTGGTAAGACAAGTCTGACAGTTATAACTTAACAACATACACGGACATCGTGTTGATCTGTTATAGCACACAAAGAACATAAAGCACGTCAGTTAGCTGACTTGTTTTGTTTTTTTTTGCAACAGCGGGTAACTTAGCTGTCTAGCTAATTCAAACGCAAAGCTAATGCAAGTCGTGCGGGTAGTCTGGCAAGCCGTGGTAGTACTAGTTTGACATTGCGTGTGACAGCGTTGACTTATTCGTTATATACATATATATACATCATGATATAACATTAGCCAAAATATAAGTTAACAACTTTTGTTTTTGAGCTAGTGTTAGCTCGTGTTAGCATAGCTAGCCTAGCGGTTATGAAACCTCGTCCTAACATTAAACAACAGCTTACTTACGAAACTGTCAGTGAGGCAGCAGGTGTTACCGAAGTGTTATCAAATCTCATATGAAACGTGCAGCAGTAACGCCATATATTAGGCTAGTAAGTAACTTGTGGTATTGTGTTTTCTCTATTGTTTTGACTTTATGTGAATGACCTTTATAAACCTTTAGTGGTCAGTCCCGTCCAGATGAGGCTGCTGTTTTACTTTGACAGAGGCTGAAGCAGCTGTTTCAGAATTTGCACTATAGATTGTTTGCCCACTAACCTACGTGTACACTTCCAATATTATCTTGTGTAAGAACATCTACAGGTACAGACAAAGTAAGGCTGGTATTTCACATGATACATCGGCTTTTAATGTCTGTGAAAACTGACAGCTGGCTGTAACAAGAAAAAAAGTTTTAAGTGGGCATGCAGTGGTCATTCATTCGGGAATCAATGAGGACATTAGTAGCCCTAAAACCAATTCCTTCCTAGAACTGAGTAATATTACAATGCACACAAGTGTCCTGTGCATCCTTGATTACAACTTGAAGAATCAAACATCCAACTGAAATGACAGCTTAGAAATCGAGTAATTAGTTTTTATTGTTTGTATTAATTTATTAGTTAATCAAAATGTTTTATCTTAAAACAGTTTCCAGTGGTAAATAGTGATTGGTCAGCTCTAGTCTTCATTTTTTTCATACAATTAACCTTGAGTGTGCATCTAAACTATCTCAAAAAGGATGGGCTGTTTAAAAGGAAACACCAGCAGATCTTTGGTTTCATTGATGCGTGAGTGCTTTGTATACTGAGATGTTGACATCTTCTCCATCAGACTGGTGTCTTCCAAAGGTTTCAAAGCACCTTGGTGGTTGCAGAGCATAACAATGACAAGCTGACCCCTATTACACTCAATGCCATCACTGCCGCCAGTAAGCTGGGTGGAGAGGTGTCTTGTCTGGTTGCTGGAACAAACTGCGCAAAGGTAAGCAAAACTTTTTAGATTGATCTGCTTAAGGGATCGACAAAAATGTTGTATGTTTGATATAATTTAGATGTTATTTTGTCATTGCCATACTGAATTAACATACAGATAAGCAAAAACATAGGATAAAGAATGTAATACAGTGCATTTTGAAGATGTATATGGTGCCATAAGTAAATCTAGGTACATAATATAGTTTCTGTCTTCTTAGGTTGTTGAACAAATCAGTAAAGTACAAGGTGTGAAGAAGGTTCTGGTTGCCCAACATGATTCTTACAAAGGATCCCTGCCAGGTATGTAACACTAAGGAAACTTGATGCTAATTGTTTCACTTTCTCTCACAGAGCAGATATATTAAACATGACTGTTGTTGTATTTAGCAATAAACTGCTTCATATTTGTACAGTTCCACCTATTGACAGCTGGATGGATGATAAGGTGCCCTGCTCATGTGTGTAAGATGACTAGACCTGGCACAGTTGCCGTCATAGACAGGCTTCTACCTAGCTGATTTTGTTACGGCTTTCTGATTCTATTTTCCTCCTTTCCTCAGAGGAGTTGACTCCACTTATCCTGGAAACACAAAAACAATTTAATTTCACCCATATCTGTGCTGGTGCATCTGCCTTCGGAAAGGTAAGGCATGGGCAAGAGCAGTACCTGTTTAAAAGTGGTGGAAAAATTACAAAGTACATTTACTAAAGTGCTGTACCTAAGTACAGTTTTAATGTACTTGTACTTTATTTGTGTATTTCCATTTTGTGCTATATACTTTTACTTATTTTACTACATGCATTTGATAACTTTAGTTACTTTGCACATTCAGTTTAATAATACAGAATTTCATCAACAAATAAATTAGGATGTAATATCATAGATTAAGATAAAATTTCACAAGCTACCCAGCAGATAAAGTACATAAAGTAGTTGAAATTAGCTCCATCATTAGCAGCTTCAACATTAAAGTGATGCATACACATTTGTGCATCAATAATTATGATCCAGTATTATTCTAAAATGGACCATTCTGCATAGTGAGTCATTTTACTTTTGATACTTTGTGCTTTTACTTAAATAAAACTTTGAATGCAGACTGTTGACATGTATTTTTACACTTTGGTATTGCTACTTTTACTTAAATACAAAAAAGAGTACGTCTTCCACATCTGCTGTTTAATTTTCATTTGTATATTTTTTCTATTCTACCACATACACATCTGTTCTGAAAAGTCAGATGTTCCTGCTTCAGAAATCTTAATTTTAAAAAATATCTGACAATTCACAATACTCTTTCTCTTGTCAGTGTTTTAGTCAACAAACCCTCTCTCTCCTCTTGAATCTTGAAGTTTGATCAGTGCATGTTTCCTTGCTTATTCACCATTCTGTTCTGTAGAACCTGCTGCCCAGAGTGGCTGCCAAGCTGGATGTTGCTCCAGTTTCAGAAGTTATTGAGATCAAGTCTCCAGACACTTTTGTCAGAACTATTTATGCTGGTAAGCCCTCTTATTATGGTAAAGAAGTAAGTTGTTTTTTTTAATCTTCTCAAAAAATTCTTCTGAAGAATTGTTAAATCATGTTATTTGGATTTGGCCCAGCCTGCATGTGACACAGATGTAACTTAAATACTCCTCAGTTTTTTTTCAACAGATTTCTTAGTGCTTTTTAAATATTGCATGTTAATATTATTTTGATTCCACAGGAAATGCTCTTAGCACTGTGAAATGTAATGAGGCGATCAAGGTCTTCACGGTCAGAGGGACATCATTTGAGGCAGCTCCAACAGAGGGAGGAAGTGCTACATCGGAAGATGGTAAGGTAGTCCCATATTTATCCAGAGAACTCTGATATAGTGTGTGCTTAGGATAATTTTGGTATTTTTAAACCTGGGCCCTACTTTCACATATTTTGGTGTCGAAATGAGTAGTAGGTACAAAAGGTTTTGGAATCTGTGCTCGCTTTAGCCGGCTGCAACTTATTCCTTTGAGGAAATAGTGCCCGTCAAAATTACGTCCACAAAAAGTGCTTCTTTTTGCCACCGACAGGCTCAGACTGTTATATAAGGTGACTAACAAGATCATGGAATAGATCCCTATGAGTGACTCCTGGTGAAACGTTTTGTTAACAGGAAACTGAAGTCTCGCTCAAGGATGATTCTCACTGTGAATCTCGTGAGAGGCGAGTTGTTGCAAGATCTGCCGGTGAAAACGAGGGCAAGGAGTTTGTTGTGTGTGTTAGGCAATATAAGTTTAGTTATACGGTGGACGGACTGTAACATTACAGAGTTGTTTTCTTTTAGCTTGAAATAATCCCATTCTTTGGACACTTTCTTCTTCGTCCCTCGTTATGTTCTCTCTCTTCCTCCACTTTGCAAACAGCGGCATCATAATCACGTCTTGTTCACACAGGCAATGTGCAACAGTAATAAATGTCCATGCGAAACAGTGCCCTATATAGTTATATGGATTAAACGAAGCCTCGATGCAAAGAATTTGCGTTGATGCAATTTAGTAATTTAATTAATCGATGAATCGTCTGAGCCTGTCGGCAGCAAAAAGAAAGCACTTTTTTGATGTAATTTTGACGACAATTGCCCCAAATACCTTGCAGCCACTGCAACTGGTTCACGGATGTTGTTTTTATAGTACAGATACAGTTAAAATATATATAGTATACCTCTACAAATGTTTGTTTATCATTACCAATCTATTTTTAACACACTGTTCCTCTTTGTCATTTGTGATCCTCTCATCTGTTTCCTGTAGTTGCTGCTTCTTCTCCCGCTGGAGTTTCTGAGTGGCTGGAACAGAGTCTGACAAAGAGCGACCGTCCAGAGCTGACCAGCGCTAAAGTTGTGGTGTCAGGAGGTGTGAAATATTTTTGTGTTCTGAATCACAATTTATGGCCAAGGCAATGTCACCATTCAGTTGCAAAACCACTTTCTCGTTTGTAGTGCTTGTTGCGGTAGAGTAGCATTTTGAAAAATTTACGTCGAAGCAAACTAATGATGTTTTCTTTTCCTAGGAAGGGGCCTGAAGAGTGGAGATAACTTCAAGCTGCTTTATGACCTTGCTGACAAGATGAATGCTGCAGGTAGAAAGGGATTATCATTTTGTGTGATTAATCACCTGGACACTCATTTGTATTTACACAGTAGAGTTTTAATAGCATAATATTCTTTTTCTAGTTGGTGCATCCAGAGCTGCAGTGGATGCTGGATATGTCCCTAATGACATGCAGGTTGGACAGACGGGCAAGATTGTAGCACCGGTAAGTTATTCCTTTTCTTTGGTTATTTGGTTTAATTTCACCTTGTATAGCAAATCAAGAAAAAACCAATGGAACATTTTCAAATTGCAAAATGTGAACAGTTACATTCACAAACATGTTTTAAGACAGGGAACACAAACTCAGTTGCAGTGTCAGAGTGGACAAATCTGCTGCTTTTGACAAATGCCTGTTTGCCTTTACACAGCATGCCAGCAATCCAGTATGATCAGGGTAGCTGCTCTGCCCTTTTAAAAAGGTTAACTTCCCATTATGTGATCCGTCCGGGTTACCACAGCTGTGATTATCCACACATTAGGCCCTGCAAAATGTACTTGATGGCACATTTAGTTCCCTAAATGATTTAGCTCATCCATTAAAGCAGAGTGCAGTGGATGTCTGGTCAGAGCCTCAGGCCAGGCCAGACTGTCCAAATTGGATTTTCCAAATGTTATGACAAGCTTGTTGAATTTGGCTAAGTTGATTAAATATAATTTCAATCTGGTTTGTTTTTCCCCCTCCCAATCTAAAAATGTTTATTGTATTACAAAAGTAGTACACGTTATTTACGTGTATGCATGTAAAATTATCTCTTTTCTGCTGATTGAAGTACAATTTATCATCACACAATGTAGGGTAAACATCTGAGTCAAGTCTTTGAACAGTGGTTAGAGATTCAGTTGGAATTGCCGAAAGCACCTTTCTTGGACTGTCCATAGGATTTTCATAATCTCCTGGGGACAAGTTATGCTTCATAAACTGATAATGCAAGAATGGCAACCTTCCTAGTTAATGTAAAAGGTTGCTTGCTTAATGTATTTTCTGCCGTTATGAGACACTATTGTGTTCACATGTTAATGCTCTGCTCCTCTGAGAAATCAGCTGCAACAAGCACTAAAATATTAATATGGCTGTGCAATAAACTGAGAGGCAGAGATGGTTTTACCAGCAGGTTTGGGGAGTTGTGCAGATGGCTGACCCTTTGCACACTTGCCCCAGCAGCCTCTAATAGATTACCGTGGCCATTATATCACCAGTCAGCTGTGCTGTACCATAGTTCTGAGGTGTGCCTTTTCTAAAGGTCTGAGATTACACTTCATGTCTAAAGCAGGTAACATCTGTCTGGTTTTCTTCTGTTCATTTCCACAGGAGTTGTACATTGCTGTAGGTATCTCTGGAGCTATTCAGCACCTGGCTGGAATGAAAGATAGCAAGGTACAGTGACTGTATGAAACCATTTTAGTGTTTTGTTTTCTGTGCATTTTCTTTTACCAGTTTTTTCTCCATATATTAAACTGAACAAAATGTTTCACCTGCAGTGTAGATTATATGACAACTGATGATATCAAGAAGCTCTCTTAAGTTTGGTCACAGACGTGTCAGAATTTGTGACATTTTGCATTTAGGTCTAAATTCCAATTTGAGTAATTCATTGATTTTTGTTTCTGTGCTATTGGCTAAGTAACAGACACATGCAATGAACATTTTAGGCAGTTTGTTTATTATGTTATTGTGTACAGGCCCTAAACATGTTCTTTTTTTTATTCAGACTATTGTCGCTATCAACAAGGACCCAGAAGCTCCCATTTTCTTGGTGGCTGACTATGGCTTGGTTGCTGATCTTTTCAAGGTAAGTGCCTGCTTGATGTAGCAATGTTACTACGATCTTACATTAGGAAACAGCCAAGCAGTGAGACAAAAACACCACTCATCCACCTTCTGTCTGGACTTACTAAGAGTCCAGAGTGACAGTCAGAATATAACATTTGCTTTCTCACTGATAAATTTTGCACGATGCCTTATTCCACCTAATGGAAATGTGCAACTGTTAAATTATTAAGTTCTTGAATTAATCAGATGAGAGTTGTGGCCAAGCTTGCTGTTTAAAAGAGAAAGCCATTGGCATCTCAGAAGTGATCAGTAGTTACTTGAAATGTGGCTTCAGTTTTGGATTCAGCATCTACTTGCCAGGCCTTTTACAAGCTTAGTTGCTTTCTTGTATCTAGCCGATACTTTGGGATAGTGAGCCAAGGGTGTTGGCATGACTAACACTGGAGTCCAGTGCTGCTTGTTAGATTTTCATGTCCTGTTGGTCATGTTTTATTTAGCCTTTCAGTAGTGCACGAGCAGCGCAGGTGTCCTGACAAACTCTGTAGATGTGATTAGTAATAATGGCTTGTGGCAGTAGAGTTGTGACCTACTGGGTGGGATCACCTTACATGTGATCACTCCTCAGATAGCTGATTAAAATGGATGGGCTCCCTACTTTTCCCCCAAATGGACAATTGATACCTCGGACCAACTCAGGCAGTGACTGATGATTTAGTTCTGAAGTTGCCCGACTCACAAGGAGAGCCATTTTGAATAATCTTGTACTCACTTGCCATACAAGGCTGTTGAATTTGTCTTCTTGTAAACTACACGACTGGCATTACCGGTGTGTGTATTTATGGGCGAGATTCCTCCCATGTAGAATCTTGCGCTGCATTTATCAACCTTACAGACGCTGTGATAAATGTTTGTGTGTTTGCAGCCTGCTGCGCTCTTGATAAATCTCAGGTGAAAGTCAATGTACTCATTTATACTGTAAGCACCGGCATGCATGATGGTTTGTGTAATAAACTCATAAATCTTAATATATGGAGGATGGTGAGGATGAAAAGGACAGGTGCTGGCAAACGTCCCTCTCTACAGGTACAATCTGGAAATACAGTCCCCTCCAAAAGTATTGGAACTGTAAGGTAAATTCCTTTGTTTTTGTTGTTCACTGAAGACATTTGGGTTTAAGATCAAAAGATGAGTATGAGACAAGAGTTCAGAATTTCAACTTTTATTTCCTGGTATTCACATCTAGATGTGTTAAACAACTCAAGACATACCACCCTTTGTTTGAACCTACCCATTTTTCAAGTGAGCAAAACTATTGGAACATGTGACTGACAGATGTTTCTTGTTTCGAGGTGTTGCCTTTTAGGTTGATTGTCCTAACATTAAATAGCTCTGAATGACTAGTAAGTTTTCATTCTTGGTTCAAACCTATAAAGACTGCATTTCCTGTTAAAGAGGATAAACCAACATGAAGACCAGAGAGCTGTCTATGGGAGAAAAGCAAGCCATTGTCAAGCTGAGAAAAGAAGGAAAATTGACCAGAGCCATTGGACAAACATTGGGCATAACAAGCACAACAATTTGGAACGTCCTGAAAAAGAAAGAAACTACTGATGTACTGAGCAACAGACGTCGAACAGGTTGGCCAAGGAAGACAACAGTAGTTGATGAAATATCGTGTGAGCTGTGAAGAAAACCCCCCAAAACATCAGTAAGTGACATCACCAACGACCTCCACAGTGCAGGGGTGAAGGTATCACAATCCACTGTTGGAAGAAGACTCAGAGAGCAGAAATATAGAGGACGCACCACAAGATGCAAACCACTCATCAGCAGTAAGAATCAGAAGGCCAGATTGAAATTTGTAAAGTACAGAGGTGAGCCACAAAAGTTCTGCAACACAATATTATGGACTGATGAGACCAAGATTAATCTCTACCAAAGTGTGGAGAAAGAAAGGAACTGCTTATGATCCGAAGCATAGTGGAGGTAATGTCATGGCTTGGGCGTGCATGGCTGCTTCTGGAACAGGCTCATTAATATTTATTGATGATGTAACTGATGATGGTAGCAGCAGAATGAATTCATAAGTGGACAGAAACACTTTGTCTGCCAATTTACGGAGAAATGCATTGAAACTAATCGTGAGGAAGTTTATCATGCAGCAGGACAATGACCCAAAGCACACTGCCAACAAAACAAAGGACTTCATCAGGGGAAAAAAGTGGAAGGTTTTAGACTGGCCAAGTCAATCACCTGACCTTAACCAATAGAGCATGCATTTCTCCTCCTTAAGAGGAGACTGAAGGGAGAAACACCCCGAAACAAACAAGAACCGAAAGAAGCTGCGGTAAAAGCCTGGAATAGCATCGCAAATGAGGAATGCAACAGTTTGGTAATGTCGATGGGTCGCAGGCTTGAGGCAGTTATTGCAAGCAAGAATTATGCCACCAAATTTTAAATGTTATTTACTTTAAGATTATTTGTTCCAATACTTTTGCTCACTACTTTTGATCTTAAACCCAAATGTCTTCAGTGAACAACAAAAACAAAGGAATTTGCCTTATCGTTGCAATAGGGGACTGTATTTCGAGTAGTCTCAGCAGTTATTAATGCAGAATAGAAACGGCTTGAACTTCACCTAATTGACTAAATAAAAAATCTGCACTGGATTTAAGTTAATATGTGATTCATTGAAAAGTACACTGGAGTGATTGCAAACATGTAGTTAAATTCCTGCAGTAAATACACTTGGTCAGTGTAAAAGGTTAGTAGAATATTATATTTAAGTGTTAAGCACTGTTTTCTCTTCAGGCTGTTCCTGAGATGACTGAGGCACTGGGCAAGTGAGGAGAAACAACATCCCACCAAACGTCCATCGCACAGCTGGAAACCGCAGTAAGAAGAGTTCAGAGAGCGACTACAGGAACCCATGGCCAATGCCTTAACACATTTCTGAAGCTGTGAGTGTTTGCTCGTAGAAATCATTTTCATGATCAGCATGTTCTCTCTGACTAGAAACACAAGAACACTCTCAATCTAGAAAGAAATGCTGTTTTTTTTAAAATACTGAACAAGCATTAAATTACAATGAAACAAGGTTGTACTTACCTCGGGAGATGTTTTATGTCTCTAGTAGTGACTGGTTGTAACATGTATTTAATTTTCTGGTACAGTAAAGGGCATCTTTGGGAATAAATGTCTCTAGGTCTCTGACTTTAACGTAGCTGACTGTAAGTCTCCATGTTAACCTGGGGGATTTGTACTTGTTGAGATGCTCTTGGAAAATAATGTATTAAATTGACAACTAATAACGAGTCTTCTCATTTTACCATGTTTTCCGTTTATTTGATTCATTTTGCATTGCCCTTTTTCCTTGATGGTGATAGAAATGCCTGTTGACGGTACAATAAACAGGGTTAGTTTTGATATTTAAGAGGCAAATCTTGAAGTTTCATGCTATAATTTTCTTTTAGAAACTTTTGTTGTAGCGCCACTTCAAGTCTCTCAATATTTTTTTGGCTGTGATATGATAAACCCATCTTGACATATTTACACAGCTTCCGAACATTAAAGTCATAAAAAGGTAATATTTTAGACCTGTATGATATCAAATATATCATGTGCAGGAAGATTTTCAATTAATTCGGTGCGTTAAGGACATGCTGCAGTTTGCAAAATCTCAGTAAACACTGACTCTGCTGGGTTTGGTCAGATTTCAGTCATGGCACCTGGTTAAAAACTGGAATCATCCATCAAATGTTTGCCACAATCTTTCCACTCATAGAATTTAGATAAAAATGTTAACGTTGCTAAAATAGAAAGAGAAAGATTAGAAAGACGTTGAGACTGATCCAATGGACCCTGAAGCAGTCCCATCAAAGAGGACTGTTCTTTGTGAGTTTGGAGAAACTAGAATGACATTCAAAATAGCTGATACACCTCCACTTGTGGTAAATCCATGCTGTGTAGTGCCAGTTGGTGGCCCTCCAATACATGGTCAGTCTAGCATCTCCAGTTCCTACAAAGTGTATCAGAGGAGCTAAGCCCTCAGCACCACCCCCTCACTGGTTTCACTTCCTAGAAATCAAACCACAGCTTACAGTTTTTCTCCATTGCTTAAACATTATAACCAGGCTTTTGAACTAAAATTTCAAAACCATAACTCCATTTTTCAAAGCGCACACCTATTTCCCTAAACTGTACACACAAATCCCTTCATTGCTCCTTGCCTACACCATGTGGTCATTGAGAAAGCACTAACATTCAATATTGTTCACTCAATCAGCACAGGTTGAGCTCAATTAGTACACAACTACCCAGTGGGGGGAACACAAAGAGTCAAAATTGATTGAGAAGTTGATTAAGAATTGAGAAGTTGTGGATTTGTGTTTAGACTTTTGAGAAAAAGAGGCATAATTTCAAGAAATGTGTTTAAGCAATCAAGAAAAACTAACAATTTCAAAAGCCAGATATTCCCGCACAGACCAGTTGTCTGAACATTTTGGGCTTGCGCCCTGTTGCTGGTTTGTTTTGGTAAAATTAGTCATAAAACTCAAGGTGTTTTTGTGAGTGTCAATTCCTGATAAGTGGTGCCTGATAACAAGTCTGCCTCCTCCGGTCTTCCATGCCCTCTGTTTTTGTGCTGCTCTGTCAAGTTCATCCCCACAGTCCCAACAGTAAGAAGAGGATGACAGACATACAGTTCGTGTGCCAGTGAGTCCCAACAACACCAGAGTTTAGTTTGTGTTAATTTTTGCAGTTGATTTGAAGATCGAGTCCTGTGAAGTTCCACGTCTCAGGCAGAGGCTTATGTCTCCGACAGACGGTTGACCGGGGCGTCTACTGGCTCCATCATCCTGTACTTCTCCTCTAGAAGAGGCTCGTTGCCTTGCATGTGGATGAGAGGCTTGGAGTGCAGCCCAACTCTGCTCTCCTGGTTCCTCTTGTTGTAGATGTTCACCTTGTGCTCCAGCTCTGGGCTGGTTTTGGTGGAACCTGCCGGGCTGGGCGGTTTAAGGTTGACAGGGTCCAAGCCCTTTTGGGCGAGACAAGAGTCCTCGGTCAGAGAGGAGAGCAGCTCCTGCACCACAGCGCTGGGACTCCCTCGCGGCTGAGTGCCCCGGGCTAGAGGGCTGCTGTAGGGTGGGGGGTAGCAGCGTTGGTCGCTGTAATCTGTAGAAGTGGAGGCCTCGCGCACTGTGGAGCTGCAGTCCGTGGTGGAGCCCAGCGTGTGGCTGCTGATGCTGTGGCGGGCGCTGAAGCTGGTGCGGGACACTGTGGTGGTGGAGGCTTCGCTGACCGAGCTGCCAGTGCGCTGCAAACGGCTTGATGTCACTGCGTCGGCACTCACCAAAGATGAGGGAAGCTGGCTGGGGTTGTTGGGCAGGTGCACGTCTATGGCTGCTGTGGTGATGTACCGTGCAGGATCTGGGATCCCCATATCTACAAGAACAACACATCATGTGCAGGGTCTTGAAATATTGTGGTGCTACATGGGCTGTAGAAAACAGTGAAGCAGGAACTTGATACTCACCACTGCTTGGCTCACTGTAGTACTGGCTTATGTAGTTGTTCATGTCATCTTGACCATGGTGATCTAAAGATGGTAAAAATGTCATTTAATAAACTTTCTCAGACAGTGTATTTAGAAGTTATTCATAGGTAGCCTGCTTTAACACACTACCTTGAATTTACCATTTATTTAATACACTTAAAAATGTAGTTGTAAGCAGATGTGTTTATTAACAACTATAACCTCCTGTGGGCTCCTATTAGTGTTGATGTAGCCTATAAACAGATAATGAATGATAATAAAGCGTTGAATGATGATCACAGTTGTAATAATGTCTTCAAAGGAAAAGAAAGAAAAAACTAATTGCTGACAAATACTGTATAATAAACACTTAAAATGTCCTTATATCGGCTCACAACTACAGGATAGTGTGTCGTAAACCATGTACTACATGTTTCTGTACTGATCATAAATGCTAAATAAGGGGACTTAAAGTGTTACGTAAGAAGCTCATGGTATCTAAATATAGGGATGATATTTTTATGCAATTGTTATTTTCATATTTAGTTATTCATTTGATCTATTAAATGTAAAACATTAGTGAAAAATACCTAAATGAATCAAGCCCAAGATGATGTCCTCAAATTGCTTGATGTGTCTGACCAACAGTCCAAAACCAAAAGGTATTCATTTTACAATCATGTAGAGCAGAAAATCTTTACAGAAGGTGAAATGAGTAAATGTTTTCCTTTTTTTTTTTGATAAATAACTTTTGTTGGTCTACTAATAGATCAATCAACAAATTATTTTAGCACTAGCTGAATGAGCCACACTTGGCGTGGATGTGGTTCACAGATCCTAAATCAGTCAAAGTGTTTCTCTTAAGTGCTATCCAAGGTCCCACAGGGCTGTTGGATGGCTTATATATATTTATGTTTGGGTTTCATATATTAATTTTATGAATGTCCCAAGAGGGGCCACTCATTGTTCAGCCTTAACTGCGACAGGGACCATCTCCAGATGATCAATACAACATGAGTATATGAGGAGTAGCCCGAGTTAAAGGGATGTCTGACTTGAAACACCGTAGCTCAGATTCATGGCAGGTCACGCTATGATTTATAGCTTTGATAAAGGAAAAGCTTCAGTGTTTGAGCCCTGACATCACCTGCACTGACAGCGCTTTGTTGCTTTAAGCCCTGTAAGTTATGACCTGTCACTGTGTGAAAGGTTTATAGTCCATCTGGGTGTGGCACCAGAATTTTGATGTGGATTGTGAGATTAATGTTTTTGAGAAAAGGACACAAACACTTTGCCGGTGTGTGTGGTGTCCACTATCAATACACTGTCCTACCCTCCAACTTGGAGCTTCAGAGTGAGGGGTTGTTTACTATGTGCAGAGGTGTCTGGTTTGCATGGCGATGTTGTGCTAATGTCACTTTTAATAACCACAAAGGTCTCTGAAACAAGACTTCCTTACATCTGTTATGTTCTTTTGAAAAATGATGCCTATTATGTTATTTCTGACAGATCAGTGTTGTTGCTTAGCATGAGGAGAAGGAATCTCATTTAATCTTCCCAACAACCCCAAAGAATTTTAAACTTCAACCTTCTAATATGAGCCAACGTCTCATTCATTTCAGCCATCTCTTGTCTAGAAAGGCTGAAATCACTGAGGAAGTCTCTGCATTCAACCATGCACTTTGTGTGGACATGACGCACCATAGAAAGTACAGCCTGGATTCCCCCAGTGCACAGAGGTCTTTTATAGCCTGTACTACAATAGAGTACGGTGTTGCAAGCGGTTACCTGCAGGCCCCCCTGGCTCTCTAGCTTTAGCTGGCCCATGATGCTCGGAGGCCCCAGGGGCCAATCCGTCCACCTCCTGGAAACTACTGCTCTGTTTACCCCACATATGGTGGATCTGCATGGCTGCTTCACGCTCTGCTACGAGATCCAGGTCCTGCTGGGCCAGGTGGGCCCTCAGCTGCCTGATTTCAAACTGAAAGGAAAGAGGAACAAATGGGAAAATAGGAGAAAATCCTATTCCTTTAGACATTCAAAGTAAATACAGAGAACTTTTTAAGACTGTTTAACACTAACAACATACTGTATATTCTACTTGCTAAGATTCCATCCACCAAGTATTTTATTTTTATTTTTACATTTATTAATTACATTGCTTGCATCACAGTTAACACATAGTACAGTGTGCATGTGCCAAACTGCACATTTCCAATCTCTGTAATAGTTGCAATATAGCTCTCAGACTTACAGTAGACACTCTTCTCTTCTGGGTTGACATCTGAGACATATAGCACTCAGTAGATGCACTCACAGTTACACTTATTAGGTTCAGCTGAGTAATACGACTTAAAAACAATAATAGAACTATCTTAAATTGTGAAGCAGTCAATATATTGTTTCGAGATAATGCACTGTGCTGGCTATCTGATTTCCATGAGATGTCTGTAAAAGTGTTATCTTGTGATAAAATGAGATCAAGTTAGTATTTATTTATTTTTCTGGCATAGTGCGTTACTGCCCTCTGCTGGTTATATGCAGCTACAAACTGTAGACTGTAAGAAGGTAAGACACATGAGACAGACAAGAGGACATACTTACTGCCTGTTCCTGGCAGATCTGTGTGAGCCGGTCAAGCTGTTCCTCCCTCACCGCCTTGGCCTTCTCATACTGCTGGATCTCCAGCTCCATCTCCACCTTCACTTGTAGCACATAGGCTAAAGAAATAGGGCATATTATAGTCAGTTTTCGTACAAAAGAAACAATTAAAATCGTGACTGTTGATTTTAATTTCAACTAAACGCTACATTGACTTAATTCATTCATCCCTCTCCCATGTGGATCTCGTAAATAGTGTTTTCTTGAAATAGAAGCCTGCGTGTTCTCCACATTCACTAGCACCTGACAAGGGGTATACTCCCACATACTCAACACAAGGTGGACAAAATAACAGCAAACGATGCTTTGCCTTTATGAGCTTTCAAAGCTGTTCAGTTCTTGCTGAGGTTGTGTCAGAAAAGGTGCTCACTTCATCGCAATCTTTTAGGCATTAGCTTGTGGTGGTGGGAATGTGTTATATATTAATATTTTAAAAACAAACTCTTTTACAGTTAGTGCAAGAGGTGACAAAGTTCAAACGTTGCTCACACTCTCACACTCTCACACTCACACTGCTTTCACCACATACTATACTGTGTTCAACCACCACAAGGGGGAGCAACATAGTTAAAAAAAGCATTATTCCGAATAAATAACATGATCTGCATACACCTATATGATAAAGTGATTAGCATGTAGCAGCTGATGTGTGACCTTCAAACCAGAAGTCATTACGACAGATGATGTGTTACCTTTGCCCTTGGTGAAAAATAATGAAAAAAAGAACTGAGCAAACAACCTCAAGGTTGTGTTGCTGATACCGCAGAGAGTACACTGCAGTATCTATCTCTATGACCTGACAGTAAAGGACAGGACGCATGGGACATCAGCCCCCAGCTCCTCCCAGCCTCACCATCGATGATCCTCTTGACCCTCCAGATGCGCAGTGTGATGATGAGACCGATAGCGTCCCAGGGGCTGCTGGGGCCGTTGGCCACTGTGGAGGCCACCATGGGGGCCAGAGAGAGGACGATGACAGCTCCATCAAACACCTGAGAAAATACACACACACACACACACACACAGTTACAGTTATGTCTGTAGCTTCCACAGTGGTATAACATTGAGAGAATGACACTGCAGTGAAAGGGGTCCAGAGTAACAGGACTAATGGGACCTGTGGGAGCTTACCTCTACTTTGTTCTCTATGTAATCCCATATCCCCAACACCACGATCCGGAACACCGTCTGATACAGACAGAGGGACAGAGATAGCGACAGTGACCAGGTTACACACATAGTAAGATGGTAGAAAACAAAAGCTAAACTGAGAGACTGAATGATGCAGGCAGAGCACACTAGGTAGCATTTCCCAACAATAAACCAGACTGACAGTCCCAGTAAATGGCATTTGCAGTTGCGATTCAGATTTATTTTGTCCATGCACTAGTAATTCATCAATGACTTCACATTCATTCACATCAGAGATGGCATGATAGAATTTCATCCTAACAATTAGAGACACTGCATTTAGCTTCTTCTGCTGGTACAGCAGGGGCTGCAGAGGGCAAACAACTCTCCCTTTGTATCTGTTCCTCTTCTGTCATCCCCTAGCCCCCATTTTCATTCTAGACATTCAAAGTTGAACTTGAGCAGAAACCCACCTGCCTACTGTTTCTGCTCCGTAAATGTATCACTGAAGGCTTGCTTTTATTGATAAGTAAAACCCCAGCTACACAAAAGTTAGCAGTGGGGTGGTCAAGTGTATGGAATAAGACAAATGTGGCTGGCTGTAGGGAATCAATACAGTACACCTGCAGCATTGAAATTATTTAAAACTAGCAGCACAGAAAAGCTCCATCTGCATTTAAAAGTGTTTGTGCTGCGGATCAATCGAATAACCCGGGAGGGACCGACTGTGCCAGCTTTAACAACAGCAGTTATACAAGTTCTTTCAGAATTCTGATGTAGATCTTTGTTGGGTGATTTCATAGTCACTTCCATTAGTAAGTAAGTACACTATTAATGGAGCTGTACTCAAGTTCACCTTCACTAATCAGAACTAATCAAGCTGTCAGAGAGGGTATGGGGCGTTTCACGGTGGTGTTGGTATTCTAATGAGAATCTGCCGGTGTACATCACTGGCCCCACATACTGCACAACATAGCAGTAATGGACAGGCTGCTGCATCAGCTGTAAGTGAGAATGTTTTTGTGTTGAGCGAGGGGAAGGTAGAGACTCACCTCAGTGAAGAACACAGAGAGAATAGCCAGGCTGAGCCAGTGGATGATGCTAGCAAACTGGAATGCATTATTAACTGTAAGGGGAAAAAACAGAATAACTGGGGTTTTTTTTTTGAGATGTGAAGTGATGAAAGATGGATGCTGTAGTATGTTTTTGTTTAACATTCACAAGGTGCAATAAAGTGGTGAAAATAAGCACATTCATGCATATACACATACATGCACAGACAGAGGCAAGAAGCAAAATCTGAAGTATGAATTCATGTGTCTGTATCTTCCTGTCTATTCATCAGGCTAATTGTGGACAGCCTCAGACAGTACTCGGCTGTCAACTGAGGCATTTTTCTTCACGCGCCACCTCTCTCTCCCATCTGTCTTTGTTTGCTGTGTTCAGTGATCTGTCTATCAGTCCATTCATCTTCCTCCAGTCCTCCCCACACTCATCCACCAGCCAACTCTTTATTGCCTGATTTCTTTGTCCGCTAATCTCCCTTCACGCATTTATCTTACTTTCCCTTTGTCTGCCCCGTCATGTCAGTCAGTCAGTCAGTCCCCGGGGAACAGTGAAGACTTGAATGCATTTGAATCCTGCTGGAATGACATTTCCGCCGTGTGTGTTCTTCACTCAGCCCCGTGACATTAAACAGGTCAAGACCCCTGACCTTCCACTTATGATAAATGAGGATGTCTCCACCATGCCATGATGCAAATGAAAGTGGTACTGGGGTGACATGGGTCGCAGTCATAGGTCGCAGTGGTATTTTGACCACCTGACCTTTTGTGTTAACTGTAGAAAGCTATGGTAATAGGAGGTTTACATTCCCCAGACCATGATTGATCAGTACCTCGCATCATTTGTTTGATCATTGTGGTAATTTTCAAACAGAAAACTCATCATATAAATTTACTAGAGCAGACCTCTTAATCTGCCTTCAAACAGAACTTACTGTCAAAAGATGTAAATCAATCCTACCAAATTCATAGCAAGACTCTGCTGACCAAGAATAGTCCATTTACATTCACTTTAATTTCGGCAGGCCACCCTTAAAGGGTTAAAGATTAAAGGTTGCAGGTATATGTAAAGAGTTTTAAAATCTAATAAAGTTATATTGGCGGATAAAATTGCTACCACAGTGTGATAATTTGCAGTTGATAAATTAACTTATAAGTTCTTTTTGGAACTATGCAAAAGAGACATTTTCTGCTTCATTACTGTACTTCAAACACACAATTTTGGGGTTATTAATTGGCTGACATACAGTATAGGCCAATACCGATGTATCTGCAAAAAGCCAATTTAGTCTGGCTAATTTATTGCTGTAGCTCTAGTAGTAAGTATAGTGTTGTAGATTATTGCATACTAGTACAATATAGCATAGTACAGTGGGGGTGTGCTTCAGTGATGACTTTCTATGTTGCTATCATAGGCACAAAACTGTTAACTGTAACTACTATTTAAACTAGTTATCACTTGCTGTTAAGGCGGCTCACCACTAAAAGATAGGTGACTGTTAGACAGATTGCCAGATGCAGGTAATGTTGCCTATCTGTAATTAAAGAAACACGTTCACCTTTGAAATTTTTTAAACAGATTTATGTCACACTGTGAGCGTGAAAATGTTTTTATACTTTTCTGTTTATTATTTCTTTGCTTTCTTCCTTTATGCCCACCTTTAACCCTTCTGCCAAGATAACCTTCCATCCAAACTGCAGTTCAGTCTAACAACGTGATAAGTACATGATCTTTCTGCAGCTTAGTTTTTGTGCATATTATAGTAAGTTCGTGTGAACTTACTCCTTTGTCATAGGTCTCAAGTCTATACATTGACCCAATGCCTTTGCATAATAATGAGTAAACAATTATGCTGTCAACTACAGAGTCAAGTAACAGTCAACTTTTCTCCCTCTCCACAAACATTACTGCAAGTCAGGACCATAAGCAATGAGTGTAACAAACCTCCTCCCAAGGACAAAGTCCTCAAAACCACATCCTTATTATATTGATAATCTCAGGCGACGTCACACTGTCTTGGTTTCCACCACTCACACTGCAGCAGCTTGGTGTCTATGAGCAGCTCCAGCGTCAGCAGCAGCACCACCAGAATGACACAGGCCACCAGGAAACAGTTGAAGCCCACTGACAGCAGACAGACCTGCCACAGCGCAGCCCTTCGCCCACAGCACGGCTTCAGCCAGTTTGACCTGACCGGGTAGGGGGAGACGAGGAGAAAAGCCGGTTAGAAGAGCTGTGTGTACAAAGATAAATGGTGGGTTCTTGTTGTGGTGTTATTTTAAAATGTAATACTGCTCCAGAGTGTGGATCTGATGGGCTGCATCCACGGTCAAATCAATAAAACACAAGAAACGTCAAGATACACAAATCGTGAGGTGTATTCAGCCTTGACTTGCTTGTTTTGTTTTTTTTAGCAGTCAACCTTTTTTTAAATGTTTTTCAGCAGAGGGCACTATTCTGCATACAAATTCAGAGCATGCGTGCTGAAATGAATTTACACTCCTAAATTTAATGTGAAGCATAAATACACGTTCTGCTAATTCTGTTCAGGAATTCATGGTGTCATTTCTTTGTTGCCCCTTTCCTCATCTCCTCATGAAACCATTCATTATGACCTTTTCTGCAACCTCCCTCTTACCATTAAAGCTGTCCTTTTGTGCATCACCAGGCAGTGTACCCTACTTATTATAACAGCCATTAGTTTGTTTGTGTCTATTTTTGGAAACAGATTACATGACATTTATTGTAATCCACATTCAAGCATTAAATTATTTGTTTTGTCTGTAACAGAACATGCTTGAATATGTAGCACTAATAGATTTAATGCCTGAAATAACAACATTCAAAGAACAGATGAAGTCAGTAGGTGTATTATGTTCTCTATATTTTCTTACACATATTACACATCTATAACCTCACAGTCAATAACGTGTAGTTCTGGAGAGATTAGAGTCTCCTGTGTTTAATGCCCCTCTCTGCTGCTTGGATGACAGGACAGGTCTCTGGGTAAAAACTGGCTATAGCTGACTGACTGAATGACCATCTGGGCAACTGCTTTGCTAACAACCAGGCTGGTAGTTAGCTCACTGGCTCTCCTCTTGTTCGAGCTCTCCCGGCATGACAGTGTGGATGCATGTGCACCATCTGGAGGGTGCAGTCCAAACAGCCAAAAAGATGATTGCTTAACTGAATGACAATGGCTTCATCTGATTTTGCCATGACAGTGTTTATACTCTCATACCTACATGCCAGGCTGGTTGTTGAGAGAGCATCAGAAGGAATGGGTGAGGGAGAAATTTGGGTTAGTCATAAGACACTTTACTGATCTCTGGATCTGTGTTATATACACATTGTCATTCCTGATTTAGAAGCTACTGCTTTATACATCTTCCTCCACATTTCCTCCACAATATTTTTTCTATTGGTGTGGAGTCTGCTGGTGTCCCTCGTGTGCTTGCTCCTTGTCCAGGTACATTGTGCCTGAAGATGTGAGTGTCAAACCTGCCTTAAATCCATCCCTACTCTCCCCTTCACGTTCCTCCAATCAGAGACTGTGTCTGACTAAGACTCCTGGGGATATATGGTAAATAAATAATGACAAATCTCCAGGTGGAACACAGGGCTTCCCCTTCTTGTCACAGCTCTGCATATTACACACACACTACTCAGATGTACTCCTAGAAAGCCAGATGCAGGAAGGAAGAGGTGTGTGTGTGTGTGGTTGCTGTCCTGTCTCTAAGGCAATGCTGAGAAAGCCAGTATGCTTCTTTGAAAATAGCAGCTATCTGTTGTCGCCTGTCCCTCATAAGAAGTATGCTACAGGCAATGTCTGTCAGAGGACAAGGGAGGATGCAATTTATTCCACTCTCCTCATACACTGGGAGAGGGAGCACGTTGCTGCCTGTTCAAAGGCATTGGGACTTGTCCAGAAGTGGAGAGAGAGACAGAGAGGAAGCAGGGGGAGTTGGAGAAAGGAGAGAACAGAGAAAGATGCAGATTGCGTTAAAGGATAATTCTGTTTTTCATAACTTGGGTCTTATTTGTGTAATATTGGCCATCGTTCCTGTTTGTAATGATATTGCTGTACTCACCAAGTTAATTGCTAGGATATCCAATGGGTCATGATATACAAGCAGTCAGAAGATCATTCAGGTTTAAACAAACCCCCAAGTCAGCTAAACTTATTTGGAAGTACAGTAGGGCTGCAACCAATAATTATTTTCTCAATGAAATGATCAATCGTTTAGTCTATAAATTGTCAGGAAATAGTGAAAATGCTTGTTTCAATTTCCTGAACGACAGCATGACATGTTCAGTTGTCTACTTGTGTCTGACTCACAATCCACACCCCAAAAATGTTTAGTTTACTATCATATAAGGCAATGAAAAGTAGCAAATCCTAATATTTGAGAGCTCGAAATAGGGGATGTTTGGTTTTCTTCCTGTGGTATTGTCGCTGATGATTTTTGTGTCAATCGACTATTATTACCTAAATTGTCCTTTATAAAAAAAGAAATCAGAGTTTACTGACAGACTTTCTGGTGCAACTGTACTTGTGCAATAAGGGATTATTATTGACATTTCGGTCGCTTGATTATTTTAGTCCAAGAAATGTATGTTTTAACTTGTCCAATGGGTCTCTTGTTTCTTGACCCATTTGACTGCATTGCAGCAATGTCCCCATGTTCCCAGATATCAGCAATTAATTTGGTGAATATAATGTTACCAGTAGGAATCATGGACAAAATGAATGAATATCCATCTTCAACCGCTTATCCTGCGCACAGGATCGCGGGGGGGCTGGAGCCAATCCCAGCTGACATCGGGTATACCCTGGACAGGTTGCCAGACAATTCCTAAGGACAATTTAGGGTAACCAATCAACCTAGCCTGTATGTCTTTGGATGGTGGGAGGAAGCTGGAGCACCCGGAGAGAACCCACGCAGACACGGGGAGAACATGCAAACTCCACACAGAAAGGCTGGGGCAACCGGTGTTTGAACCCACAGCCTTCTTGCTGTAAGGCGACAGTGCTAACCAGCGCACCATCGTGCCGCCCAAATAAATGAATATATGAAATGAATACCTAAAATGCAATAAACTACAGTTATCCTTTCAGGTGAAAAAGAGAGATAGGATCCTTGTGAGTGGCGTGATTTTGCAGTTGCAGCTGGGGTAACACAGCGACATATTCTCTCCATCCTTTACCAAGGTCAGCAGAGAGGCTGGAGCTCGGCCACACTGTCAATGCTCTCCCAGAGGCTAACCAGTACCACTCAGCCCTCTGCAGCAACCCTCAGTACCAGCCAATGCCAACAGATTAGGAGCTCAACACCTGGGGTGACAAAGAGGTGGTGGAGGGCAGTGGTATCATTAACAGATACCATAGAGACTGTCCCCAGCACCAATTTGTTCCCAAGGAACATTGTCAAACCCCATCTGCCAGTGGAGGAGAGCCAAGAAAAAGAAACATTTACCTAATGATATGCCTAACACACAGTCACTTTGTGGACCATTAGTTAAAAAATAGAATGAGCAGCATACACTCCAAGAGACACCTCACTTACCTTCAGGAACGAAAAGCATGATTTAACTCATACTGTGTGGAATCATAATTCATTCAGACCTCTCCCACAAGCGAGGAAGAAAAGGTATTAATTTAATAAACCTGTAAAGAAAAACTCTGTCTGGAAGCAGAGTAAATGGCAGTGATGGATTACTCTAAGCTCAGAAACTTAATTTTAGGGAAATCACTTTAAACCTTGAACGCTGAGGACCTGAAGTATTTATGAGGAAGTGAAGCTGCTTTAGGGAGAAGCAAGCCAAGGGAGAAAAAAATCACCTCACTCTCTCCCAGGGTCGCAGGTGTGGCTCAAATAGGCTTAAAGGATGGTCATGCACACATACAGTATGTGCGTGCACTAGTAAACATCACAGACAAACACACACACAATGTCTAGAACATTGTGTGTGGAAGAAATGAGAGATGCAGGATGGTGTGGACAGGTTCATAAAGACATCAACAGGCCAGCGACTGCAGTGGTAACACACTGAGGGAAGATCGAAAAGTGCCCGACAGCAGCGCAGAGCAAGGGAATTAGATCATGAGACTGATCAATAGTGGCCTGAGATGGAAGCGATGGCACGCTGTACATGACACCGTTTGCAGCGGCCCTTGCAGCGAAATGGGCAGACAGGACAGAGCGGACAAAGACATCAGGCAGAGTGACTGGCACAGAGGATGGTGTTTGGTTTCTCTGTTGGGGCCCATTCACACAGACAGGACAGAGCTCTGGCTCCAGCCCCAGCTAAGTAACTTTCATTGAGGTGTCAGAGAGAGTTACACAATGTGTTGTGAGCCTATCACAATGAGCATCTCTTTCATTATACAGTCTCCTGTAATTGAGACAAGATAAAATACAATGTAAACTCGTTAGGTACAAGTTAAATGAAAATTAAATCAGAGAGGTGGTGCTCTGTTTGTTTGTGAGTTAAGAGATGGAGTGAGAGAGAGTGGAAGAGCTGCATAAGGAACTGAATTTCATTCAGAAGTAATGAGTCTGAAAGACTATCAACTAGTCTGAGGTATTGATTGTAACACACCTACACACACACACACACACACACACACACACACACACAACCAATGAACAACTGCAAACACTATACTCGTTAAAATGTTTCCCAAGAAAAGCCTAAAATAGTGTCGCTCTGAATGACTTGCACTGCTTTGCAAGGCCTCTAAATAATTGATGGGAACTCTTGATTGATGTCTTGATTGCACATTTACAACAGAGCCACTTTGCTCGGTGAAAAACTCCAGCACATTAGGCTACAGACCTGTGGCAGCTGCCACACAATTACATTTGCTTCCAAAACGATTAATCAGGCTATGAGGCTAAAAATAAGTCTCTACATTGCCAAGACTCAGGCCACTGTGGCTAGCGGCCATTCATTTACTTAAGCGCAACTACAAATTATGAAAACATTTTCAAATTGGTCACTTTAGTACAGTAGTTCCCAACTTATTTGGGTCATGCCCCTTGAAAACAAAGCAGCATCTATTGTACATGTGACCCCTAATTTCAAGTTATGGTCTGTTCAAAATGTGAGTTGTGAGCAGCAAAGAGAGATATTACCTTTAAGTGAAAGTATCAAGAATTTAGCACACACAAAGATATATCGAAAATAAAACATGTTTTCTTTCATAAAGCCTCTGAAATCATTTTGTCAGCCCTCATTTTTACCTTGGGACCCCTAGGAGAGTCCCGACCCACAGACTGGGACAATCCATAATAAGATTAGAAAAATTATGAACTATGCATGTTTTTGAAAAGTCATTTAATATATTATTTTGACAAACTATGTTCTTTTTCAAGTGGCAGGCATGTCATGTCAGTGAGACATGTAAGCACTGGGGAAAAGCATTTGAATTGAATGTATCTTCTTTGAAGGAGTATGGGGCAGTGTCAGATACTACTCCTTCAGCATTTTAAAATGATACTACTCGGGTTCTCTGTTTCCTCTCAATGTCTCTCTCTCTGCACTGATCCCGTAGTTCCTCCAGTAAAAACTTCAACCAATTCACAGCAATCTGCTGAACTCAGCAGGCTCAGGCAGGGGAAAATGGACCACAACTGTGTGCCTGCAGGCTGCTGAACAACAAAGGTTGGATGACTTCATCCCATTCAGGCTGTTCAGACTCTCTACATTACACTTGTTCCTAAACTTACTTTATACAGTGCATTTCATTTAATCCCTGATGTATGCATTTTTTCTTAACCAGAGAGCTTTTCCCTTGAGAAAACACAGGTGGGGCATCTGCATAGATTGCTTGAAAATCAAGACAAATGCCAACATAAAAACTGGCTCAATCCTTTCCTGTGTAACCACTGCTGAGTCCTCTGTGTTATCACAGCCAAAAGAAGCAAAGAAGCCCTGTAAGAGAAAAAACAGCCTAGCAATGAATATGCTGAATAAAGTGAAGTTATCATAGGTAATCAATGGTACATTTTAGAGCTTACATGTGTCATTGCAATTAATTTCTTACAATCTCATGCCTTGGGAATTAGCAAACGCTTCTGCAGTAAATTAACAAATCAAATGAAAAGGGCAAATTGATTACAGATGCCAATAAAGAAAAAAGTTAAGGCTTTAGCATTCTCTCTGAGTAATAAATAAACATTTTTTAAAACAGTCTTATGAAAACGCAGCTTTCCAGGATAACCAGACCTTTGCACTGGGATCCAAGTACGATCAGCTATCATTTCTCCACTCGTTGCATTCCACACCATGGTACAACGTAGCAGAGGGGAATCGGAACTGGTCTTTGCCAGAGAAATGGGCCACAGATACTAAGCAAATGGAGATGGATGGGGCTCCATGTGCAGAGCAGCAGACAAGCTGTCCCTGATAAATGGGTTTTCACCAGGACACTTGATCTCTCTCGCTCTCAGCCTAAAAAGCAATCTCACACTTTGCATGTCTGTGAATATTAACAAACCCTCAAAACCTGCACTCAAATGTCATCTATTGTGTCGCACATGGTGCCAGGCAAGAGAGCCAATTTGATGGAGAGGACTGTTCCTCTGTGTGTTTGAAATAGAGTCGGGGGGTGGGGGGCATCCTGCTCTATTTTCAGACATCCATCATCAAAGAACAGGTATAGTATGGCTCTGGTTCCAAAGCCCCATGAAATATTGTTGCTGCCAAGATTCATATTAGACTCTGGCAAGGTCCTTCAGTGCTATATTCTACAGTCTAGGTTTTTCTAATTATTCCATTTTTACTTCAACTTTGAGTATTGTCAACCTAGTTTTGATCATGTGCATGTTGATGTACTGCTGTGTTCATACATTTTAGTGAGAGTAAAGTGGCTTGAGAACTTTATTTCAGTGGGGAAGTCTGAGCTCTATGTTGAGTAATGTAATCAATCTAGGCTGGCCTGGGCAGCCTTAAGCTTATCTAATATCCGACATTTCACCCGACACTGTGTCAGCTAGCAGCTGTGGCCATCACCATGCAACACGGCACAGGATTAATTAACAGATACGACATTCATCAAATGGAGCCATTTCCTTGTGATCTGCAGCTGGCAGCTTTGTGAATGAAGGTGTGGAGGAAGGTCGTCTGCACTATTCCTTCCTCCATCCTTCTCTTTATCTCCTCCGCCTCCTCTCTTCTCCAGTCAAAGCAGCAAGTTGACCCATATGAACCATCTGTCATTGCTGCAGTGCCTCACACCTCTCAGTGTAGCCCCAGGAGAACAACAGCATGTGCTACTGCAGCTGTGGGCAGCATGTTGATCTAGGGATGATAACCAAAGACAAGAGCAGGATAGGTCCGGAGACTGGGGCCAGGAAGAAGCTCTCTAGGAGCCTGGGCCCCACCCAGTCTGGAGGTCACCATTAGAGGTCAGGATTAAGGTAGAGAACGATCTCAACACACCACATTGCTGCTGCACTTTTGTTTAGACCTGTACAGTTCAATTGTATTTACATGCACAGCATTTAATTAAAAAATATGCAGTTTTATCATTCTTTTAATTGCCTTATTAAAAAGTCCTCTGACTAAATTGACAAATGCAGGAAAATGAAAAAAACCCTCTGATTTCAAAAATAGAAGAAACAGATGCACACTCAATTATGTTGCCATAGTTAATTACAGCTTCCAAATTTGAACCAAATTTGAAAATAATTAAAGCACCAAAATATTTTAAAAGTCAATTTGCGTATGCTTCGCACACACAAACAGCTGTTGTCACTTACACTAATTACGGTAATTCTATTTAAGCCCTGCTTATTCCCTTTTTGCAACCCCTATTAGGCATTGATTGCTGCAAGGATGGTTAGGTTGCTACAGCTTAATCAAAATACAGAAACATGACAAGGCATGCAGCTTCATTTTGAAACTATTAAAAAGGCAGAATTTTAAAATAATACAATAATACACATGAGACAATAATTAAGTTACCTAAGGTACATGTGAAATCATACCACCCTCATCTTGGACTTTCCAGTAAGTCCTGGAGATGGTGCTGCCAAAATCTATTAATATTTCCATCCAGCTCATCACCGCTCGGAATCTGCAAGGACTGCATGTGCCCCTTGTAGTCCGCAAGAACATCCACCTCCTACATAAACGCCCACGCCTCCTGATAAAGGGCCATGAGAAGCTGCCTTGTAAGACTAAATTCTCATTTCTATGATATAAAAACATTTCAGGAATGTAATTCATAGTAGCTTCAGAAAACAAACTGTCCTGCTAATCACCATCAAAGCCACTGGAATACCAGTAACAAGGCTATGAATGTGGGTTTACATTCTTGTACACAATCGTTTATAAAGTGCTAAAATTAGCCAACACTACGCAGAGGTGTCTCCCTGACTATACATTCCAATAAACAGGAGAAAAATAGAAAAATTGCTGTAAATCAGTCATTGCTTTGCGATTAGGGCCTTTGATTCTCTAGGTTAATTTAAAATCTTGCTGCATACAACACATCCCACCTTTGTGCCACTCCTCTGAGGTTACACACATGAGTCACAAAGGCTGCCAGAACCGGTGGCGACAAGCTGGCTCTGTTGGTTTTTTTTTACAAGTGCTCTTCCGAACAATAAATGTGTGTATGAAACTGTCATGTCAGGTATGTCTTAGAATGCCTGTGACCTGAAAATCAGGAATTCCAATCTAAAAAGCTCATTGAACATACTTGGGCCCAGGGCCATGCTCTAACAGCAACCGGCAGCAAGCGTCATGTCTGAGTCTGGGTTGTTTTCTTTTTCTTTTTCATAATCTACGCAATGAATACAGTGATCTAGAGCGATCAACAAAGTGGGAAGTGGATGCCGACTTTTACCTTACTATTTTTCAGCTAGAAACATTCCATAGTAATCCCTGTGGCCAAAAACAATCACACCAAAGTTTTAATGATTATAGGAAGTTGCTCTGACTGCCCTAGTTATGAAGCCCTTTCAAAAACTGCTGAAAAGTGAACTTGTCATCAATACTGGGCACCTACTTTTATTTCCTACTTTTACCATTACAGTTTGTGTACGGAACTGGGCGAGGGGGCTGTTATTTGTGGATTTCTCATCTGCTTTTGACATGATCCAACCCCAATTTTGGTTCAGATTTTAATGTTGTGGGCTGGATCCTTGATTTTTTTAATAACAGAACCCTGAGAGTGAAGGTGGAAGCATCTCGGAGGAATTATCAACATCCACAGGATCTCCTCAGGGCCTCTTTTCCTTTCCTTTCGCCTCTCCTCCATATTCTGTACACTGACGAGTGCTGCACAACAACACATGCATTTTAAAGTTTGCTGTAATAATGTGTCAGTCGATGAATTTTCAATATTGGTGCATTTCTACTACTTAATGTGACAAAAACTAAAGAGATGAGTATTGATTTTTATCAGCCCCCATCTTCTCAGAATACTATCATCAAGGGACAGGTGGTAGACTCTGTAGAGAAGTACCTTGGGGTTGATAACTGATAACAAGCTGAATTTTAATTGTAACACTGAGATGCTGTGCAAGAAGGGCCAGCAACGTCTGCTCTGCCTCCGGATATTATCTCAGTTTCGTGTTGACAAGACAATCATGATCCTATTTTATCCTGGTTTGTTTAAACTTTTTCTTTGATTTGCTTGTTCAGGAACCTTATTTACAAGGCTAAGAATGATCTAAGCAGGATAGTGAAAGTGAGCAGTAAGATCTTGGGAGTGCAGCAGAGTATGCTATCTGACCTGTTTAGACATGTAGGGAGGAAGGCTAAAGCCATCCTATTTGACAACGCCAACTCCCTACAGTCTGAATTTCAGATTTTGCCTTCTGGCATTCACCCCTGTTTAAGAGTAACAGGTATGAGCACTCCTTTGCCCAGGAGGCCAGGGGAGGAGTTAATGAGAGACTAATCACTTGGCTGAGTGTGCAGTGTAGATGTGATGACATGATGATGTAGTTCATGATGATGATGATGATGATAATGAGGCACCTCCCCTCCACTGTATGTCTGTGTTCTTTATTGTATTTTGCCTTGTTGGAAAACAAATTGCCCTCTAGGGACAAAATAAAGTTGAAAGTTGAAGTTGATGTAACACTCAAACTCTGGGTGACAGATGCTGTCATGTTTTCACTAATCTGCTGAATACGTCTAAACTTCCTGGCCTCTTAAGAGGGCATTTCTCTAATCAGAATGAATGCCTTCTTACTTTTCATGATAAAGAATATACACTGTTGACTTGATAAATCCCTCAGAGACATGTCTTGGCACTGCATGACTTTTCCACTGCACAATGCCAAATCCCAGGTGACCAGGGTGTGATATGATGCCATATGAGAGAGCCCGCTCTGATAATTTTGCTGGGCTGCCAGATCCTGCTCTCTGCTGTGGCATTGCTATGTGTGCTTTTTGTGAGCATTTGAGAGAGTGAGAAAGACACAAGGTAGGATGAGAGAGTCTGTGTTTGGGATGACCCATCTGTCCCGGCCCTCCGTCCCACAGAGCCATCGGCCCGGACCTGGCCAGACCGGGCAAAGTCCAGCCGGACATGGTCAGCTGACACACCAGGGCTTGGATTGCGAAATGCCGGATGCTCTAATAAAGCTTATGCTGTTTGTCAAATTTCTCTGCATGGGTGCCAGCATTGCAGCATGCCAAAGGGTTGTGAGTCACGCTTCCTGAGTGGAGAGCCATGGACATGTGCTACAGGGGTGCTCTAGGAGGGGCATGTCCTGTTCTGAGAGCACTGGGCCTGCAGCATGGCGATATAGCAATAAGAAAACAACACAAACCCTGGACAAGCAGGGCTCATAGACATTAACATCATCGCCACAGGGCTCTGACATTTCAGGAAAGCTATAGTGCGAATAACACTGTTTGTTTTGCGCCAGAAATCGACAACAGAAGCCTGTCTGGTAGCGAGAAATTGCTGTGTCATTGAGCTAAAATGAACACATCAGTGGAGACATTGTCCATTTAACATGGTGACACTAATAAATTCATCGCCAAATATCCTCGACTCCTGGACTCTAATATAAAATGAGGGCTGATTCAATACACCAGGTGTAATTACCATGTGCAATAACGAGCGATGGAGAGAGTGACGGCAGAGCTTTTCTCTGCCAGGGTAGATTATAGATTGTAGTAATTGCAATTCTGCCTTAATTATGGATGTGGCACTTTCACGCAACAAGCAGAGACAATGTCTCAGACACCATATTCCTAGTATCTTCTTAACTGCGGTGGCGAACATCAGGAACATCAATCAATATGTAATTACATTTTTGGGCTTTTTAGTATACAAATTAATCATAGAAAGATTTAATTGATAATCATGCTACTAATTTGTTTCCACCTTCCTTAGAAGGTATGGTGTTTTATATGCTTCAAACCATGAAAGGAAAGTGTTCTGTTTCATGTAGTTTCAGAACAAAAACACGAGTTTCACGTTCCTTATAACCACACTCAAGCTGCTTTGTCAGGCTAGCCAAACCAGTCACGAGTTCTTGATAATAACAGAATAATCTCTAGAGATTGTTTTACTGATTGTGGTCAAATTATCAAGCAACCACAGAAAGTGATGGATTGTTTCGGAGTGAATTCGTGGGACGTACCCCTCCCTGTTGTCTTCTTCATCCGGGTTCGAGATGAGCTGAGATCCAGCGAGGGATATGTCAAGGGCGGCCAAAGGCAAGTCTCTGTAGGCGAAGCTGACCAGCTGGACAGGGGCCACGCACTGGTTGTCCTCCTCCACCTGCTGAGAGATCACCTCCAGCTCTGAGGCTCCGGCCTGGGGGGGGGCGCTGTAGTACACACACACAAACCATAACCAGAGCAGCGTTAGAGGGTGGATGTCTTGTGAGTGTCATCCATGAGTGGGTTTGCGTCTTTTAAGATAAGATAATCCTTCATTGATTTTAGCTTCTGATCTGCTTGCTGTTACTCTGTGTAGTGGTGTGAGGTCTACAGCATAGATGTCAGTGTTGCAGTACAAGGTTGAATGGAAGTGTGCTGAGTATTTGAATTAGTCAAAGCACCAACATGGAAATGCTCCAGGTAGCAAAGCGTGACAACAACTACTGGGACTATATGCTTAATTTTGATGAATGAAAACATAGACATGGTGTGAAATTCCTTGTTTGCAGCGTTTGCTGGCAACCTCAACAAGGACACATTTACCTGGCAAGTGATGACAAGCTGATCTGCATTTCAGAGTATGCAGTGAAGTAAGTCTCAAAAGCCCAGTAAATATAGCAATTTGCATTCCACACATATGCAAATATTAACAGTTTCTTGATTAAAAAGATTAAAGATATCAGCTTTAACTACAAATCACCTATACTTTACATTCTTTCAGACTGCTTTCTAAAGCATTCATTAAGATTTTGAATGATTTCCCACCTTCCAGGCAGCCATTCCTTTCCATTCATCATAATGGACTGAAACTCAACTTTTAAGCTTGCTTGGGATTAGTGATCTATTACAGTGAACAATTTGGTGTTTTGCTTGCCTTTTTTTAGGCTAAAATCATGCTATTGCCCAGTTGCCAGCAGTCACCATTTTGACTGCTACAACTCTCCCTGTTGGTGCTCTAAAGGAAGCTAAGCAAGCTATATTCTCTTTACAACATCAACAAATCATTATTTCTCTCCAGCATTTGGTTTTCTGAATGCATAGCTCAGTGGCCACCAAATGCTTAAAACTGCATTACAAGTTAATAACAAGTTTCTACTTGACAGTCCACGGAAATTAATAGAAACCAGTGGCTGCTTGAAATAAAAACATATGGTATGCTGTAAACTACCAGCATTATCCTAAAGCAAAACAATATTTTTCAACAATATTTTTATGGGCTAAATGACATCGGAGGGCACAAAAAAAGTTGTTTCAGTTTTGTTATGTCCATTTTGATACATCCACTGTATTTTCTCTGTGAGGTTAGCTATTTTTGGCAGAACCAAACACACAAGAATTTTATTTGCCATTGAGGTCCTAAAACCTAAATGTGTAGGGAGGATTGTGATCCTACGAGCTCAGCCAATAGCGGACAAGGAGAAGTCACCCTGGAACAGCAGTCTCACATGGCTTGGCAGCTGTCCCAGCGCAGCCAGTGTGGAGACATCAATAACTCCAGTGCTTAACACTGGAGGAAGGCATTGATTACAAGACAGAGGAAACAAAGGTCATTGGGTTGGTGAATTCCACAACCTCTACGCTGGAGGTGAAACAGAATGAGAGGAAACAGTTAGAAGAAGATCACTGAGCAGACCCACCTTCCTGTTAAATGTTAATGTAGGCATGCCTGGAAAGGAAAATAGTTCTTTCTTTTTCTTGACTTACTTCCTGACTAATAGCTGTTTAATGGACTCCCTTGAAAAGTTATTTTGCTATTCTCACAGAAAACTAAGAATTACTTTAAATATAATGGATTAGCATGGCACAATAGGGCTATGGAACGCAAACTCTTATTTTCATGTCAACCCTGCATAAAATGCCATGCCTTTCCTCCCAGTCCTTTCAATATGCAAGTCCTGCTAGATGTGTTGTTAAGCTTGAGGGTCGGCCATATATTAACATGCTCGCGACAGAGCACGCCTGTGCATCCCAGAGATATCTATAGACTTGGCACCTCTGACCAACTGCAACAAGGACGCTAATCAGTCATGACAGACACAAACTGTTTAGTGCATCAAAATCACATTTCCAGACAATCACAGAGCAGGCCAAGAGCCATAATTTGCAGAGCCCAGTGGAGTGGCAGGTTGCCATTCTGAGGAGGGAGTGGAGGATTCACATCTGAACACTTTACTCCCTTCAACAATGCAGGCAAGGACAGCCAGTAGCATGCTAAAGGCTGTGATCTTTTCAGAGGCATGTGATACTAGGAAACGCCACGAGGAAGCAAAAAGGTTAACACAGAGCATGCATGGCTAGGGGGAAAATCTCATACCCATACAGAGTAAGAGCTCAGACTTACCACGAAGCCCAAAAACCCCATAGTTCTAAAGAAGATAATGTTTCTAAATGCTGATACGGTGTTGTTTTACGTGGTATTGTTCTTACACCCTGGAGTAAGGCTGTAGTTATGTGAGCTTTCTTTATTATAATGCAACAGACTGAAATGAAACTTGTTTTACCACAGCCTTTCCTGAATTTTCATCTATTCAGGACAGCCATTACAGTATAATTACACTGTTACTACACAAAATAGCAACTTTAACTGGTAATGCTGATTAAATCCAATGCATTCGTCAAAGATTGAGAGACAGCTGTGTTTTTTTCGAGTTCTATTTCCTCTTGTGTCATTATTTCCAGGGATTTGGGTCCTTCAGAATAACAGCAGTGCCTAGTTATTCCCCTAGCATTTTCACATAACATCACGACAAGTTACCATGCGGTGATCAATGATATATAGAAATATAATAGCTTGCAGAGATCTCTTTCCATGTCTAACCAATTGACTACACAATTTAGTGCTATTTGTCACAACATGGCAGGCATAATAATTATTTACTTAGAATACAATGTGATCAGTTTTACATGGTTTCATTATTAATATTCTCGAGGCCCACACCCTTTTCAGTTACAACAAGGGTTAACTGAAAAACCCGCTCCATCCAGAAACACTCTCCAGTGACACATTTCTTAAAAATACATCCAAGATAGCCCTTTTCATTTAGACATTTTCAATAGGGACATCTTCTTGGCCATACTCAGTGATTCCATAGATCTGGAGTTTAAATGAATCTCACTTGTATCTATCTATCTATCTATCTATCTATCTATCTATCTATCTATCTATTCTAGCCTCAGTTTTCTGCTGCCTCCTGTGAGAATGGTACTCAAATGCCACCGAGGGCCAATACTGCTGAACTCATCAGAAAGTAAAACTCTTTTTACTAACACCAGTGCACATAAAGGAGGTTCAAATGCTAATATAAGGTACATCGGGAGGGAATATGTTAACTTCCAGGGCTGTAGATGGGGCTGCGTTAAAGTCAGTCAAGAGTGAGTCTGTTTGTAGTAACATGTAAAGATTAAAACTGGTTTGAACCTCCTTATTGCATCAGACAAAGGACTTGTCTCTGTACTGGTTTTATTAGATCTTAGTGCTGCATTTGATACCATTGACCATCAGATCCTATTGCAGAGACTGGAATATTTCATTGGCATTAAAGGAACCGCTCTAAGCTGGTTTAAGTCCTATTTATCAGATCGATTTCAGTTTGTACATGTTAACGATGAGTCCTCCATGCACGCCAAAGTTACTCATGGAGTTCCTCAAGGATCTGTCCTTGGACCAATCCTCTTCACTTTATATATGCTTCCTTTAGGCAATATTATCAGGAAACATTCCATAAGCTTTCATTGTTATGCAGATGATACTCAGTTATATCTATCGATCAAGCCAGATGAAACTCA
>NC_060171.1:16693201-16733947 GCF_021292245.1 Micropterus dolomieu | reverse complement strand
TATAATCATTAACATTACGATGGTTACCATTAACACTATTATAAATATCTGTACCATTTTTCATTTAGTTTATAGCAACATTACCTTCGCTGTCTGTATCTCTGTGTGTATATTGTGTAGGCTGCCTCCCTCCCCTCTCTCTCTCCTTACATCCCTCTCTCTCTCTCTCTCTCTTTCTCTCTCTCTCTCTTTCACTCTCTTTCTCTCTCTCTCTCTCTCTCACCCCAACCGGTCGAGGCAGATGGCCGCCCACCCTGAGCCATGGTTCTGCTCGAGGTTTCTGCCTCTTAAAAGGAAGTTTTTCCTTGCCTCTGTCGCCTAGTGCTTGCTCTTGGTGGGAACTGTTGGGCTTCTGTAAATAACATCAGAGAGTACGGTCTAGACCTGCTCTTTTATGAAAAGCGCTGTGAGATAACTGCTGTTGTGATTTGGCGCTATATAAATAAAATTGAATTGAATTGAATTGAAGTTTGAGACTAAGACTAAAATCAGAGTTCATTTAATCTTTTTTTTATGTCAGGACACATTAAATGCCTCATGAAAGTTTTATTATTTCATATTTTACATTATACTTTTTGTTATTTGGTTAAACAGACCTGGGTCTGCGCTTAACTTTTCTCTGTATTGTATTGGTAGATAATTTCTAGTCTTTTATTATAAGAGGCAGTTGTGGCAAAGTGGTCCTTACTTAAAATTCCCACAATGGCAGTGAAACTGTAGCTGACATGTCCTATAGCACAGCAACCTTCAGCACGAAAGCGTAACTATACGTCAAGGCTAGGCTTAAAAAAAGAGTCAACTTTCCATGGATAAATAACTGTTAACATAAAGTTAAGTGAAACTAAACATTGACAACAGCTTATGATCATTCTAATGCAATACGAATCCAATGCAGGACAACAGCAATGGACAAATGGAGTATAATGTTGCTATTCCATCAAGGTGATAAGGGGTAAGATTGATGCCTGTCACATCATATATTAAATCACCTATTCTGAGCAATAGATTCTCTGCTTCTGTCACTTCAGTGGATTTCAAAGTGCTGCCTCAGCATGACCTGGTGTTTTGCAGAGGGCATAGGTATCATTATCATTCTGAGTGCTCACTGCCACGGTATTTCTGGCCAACTGTCTGTAGCCCAGACACTCTGTCTTACCCAATAAGTTTGTATACGGACACTTGGCTACTCCTCGGTGCGCAGCAATTCACTGTCCTGATATCATCAAGAAAGCGGGACCAATGTGCCAAATCACTTATGTGGGCACCGGCCAGATTTCCCAGCAGCAGCAGCAGTGGCAGCGGCAGCAGCAGCAGCAGCAGCAGCAGCAGCAGGCCTGACACAAGCTCCTGACACAATTGTACATTTGTAAGATCAGATCTTTTCGGCAACGCCCTTCAAGGTCCAAGGGGAAATTACAGCAGTAGACAATTCCGCTGCATCAATGAAGAGTGAATGTGTTTTGTTGGTCTTTGGAGTTTTCTTTTTACTGTACAGAAAATGCGTCGGCTTTGAATCTCTTTTTATGCCCATCTTGCCTCAATAGGCTGGTAGTCAAGATGACACCTGATACATTAAGATTTACACTTACTCTCTCCTAACACCAGATGCTTCATCTTCAGTGCCAGTAAGTAACCAAGCATAACTATGTTGAACATGGACACAGTAACACTTTAGAGTAAGAGTAAGGCAGTCATCATTCTATATTTTTCTTATTGTCAAAAAATCCTGTGAAAAACCCAACACCAACAATGTGTCTGCTTCTCAATACTTCCCTACCCTGTCTGGGCCACTCAGCCCCAAGTCCATTCATACACACTGAAGATGTTAATCTTGAAAATGGGTCACAAAAACATACGTACATGTTTAGAAAAAGTCAACCAAAGCAGTAATACGTGCATTTGCATCTGTTTTTTTTAATTATTGTATTATTGTATGAGTAATCACATCATGAACAATGTACAATCCTGAGTCAAATTCCTCGTATGTATACACATACCTGGCAAATAAATCTGATTCTGATTTGCTGAGGACTATTTTCAGCTGCGGATTAATACAAATTTGATGCGCTACTGAGTATTTATTACTACAGAACGGGACATGGGATAAATTCTAAATAAATTATAATGCCCAAGTTCATCATAATGGAGGACGTCTGGTCCAGTGATGTGTTTTGTGTATTCTTCAGACAACAATGGGGCTCTATGCCAATAATAACAATAAGCCTAAAATAAAAATAAAATTCAGAGCCTCTTATTAGACTAGCAACTCTGAACAAAATTAACACCTAAAGACTTGAATCAAGAAGGGATTAATAATCAATTTCTTACAAATAATAAATAATTAAAAAATAATAAATTTACCATAAACAAAGTGTACTTGTATAAAACTGACAATTGCAATTCTAAATTTCAACACAGAGGATTTAAAAAATGGTGGCTTAGCAGTGACCTGCTAATGAGCAGAGTTTATTCCAGCGATTGGAAAGAGGTCTTCATTATGCGGATAAATTAAGAGCAGCGTGGCACTGGATCAGTGAGGTTAGTTACAGTAAATGTTAGCTGACCTGTTTCAGTGCCACTGGGCTCCTGTGGGTGTGTGGTGTTTGCTGTTGGAAAGGAATGAGTGAGAAAAACAATAAATACAAACAGCTTCATTCTGGGCAAACACTAAGAGTAGCCTACTGCATCTTTAGTGTCTCTGTTTTTTGTGTTAAAATCCATGCAAGGCTGTGTAGTCTTTATTTTTCAATTTTATCAGTTTTGTTTTATGTAAACTACAGACAGACATTATGCGAAATATGTACCATAAATGCTTTTGAATAAGTTGTATTTGAGCAATAATTGTCCCATCCAGAGAGAGAAATAGAGTGAGAGGGAGAGAGAGTATTTACAGCAGCATCAAGTCTAAGAGAGCAGGGGTGAAAATAACTCCTAAGACCTTTCTCTGAATGAGAGTTTCCCATCTGTCACTTCACAGAGAGTCAGTGGCATTCCGCAACATTAAATCATGCCATTACTACTAATCATCAACACATTCTCTATATCATCTGGTTACACATGTTTTGCACCAAAGTTCTCCTTCAAACAAACCTGTAATCAACCATCAGCTGTACTAATCCACTGGTCTGAGGCCTAGACAGAACGCTCTGTTGGTTGGAAGCAGCATCCTGTGCCTTTAACCAGAAGATGCAGCTGACTGAACCCATTTTGCATTCACCCTTCACTCCACTCCACTCTACTCCACTCCACTCCACTCCACCTCCTCCCACTCCACTCCATTCCCATGCTCCCTCTCTTTTGCCTTCTCTTAGCCCCTACCCTGGCTGTCATCAGAATGCAGGGCCTGTCTGGAGGACCACACACAGAGTAATTATTAATAAGAGAAGATGACAAGTGAGCATCCCTCTTGAATGCTAAGAGATGCCAGCGGATACTGGAGATGGCCGGCCGCCCTCTCACTCCTCAGAGATGCTGTATGAGGCCGAGCTCTGCTTTCCCGCTGATCCCTGTTCAAAGTAATTCACAGGAGGGGCATGAGAATATGCAGGTCCCATTCTGCTAATCATATCCTACCACGCTGAGATGCCCTTTGCATGAGACTGCGTGTTCATAAATAGAGATTTAAGATTTCACGATCTCTCAGACATGGTTTCAAACAAGACTCTGGACGGTGTTCTACTTACTGGGGCTTGCTCATGTTGAGGTCTTGTTGCTGCAAATAGACGTCCACACTAAATAACCCCAAGTGTGAAAAGTGATTTCACCACTGCAGAGACCTCCTACCACACCTGTAGAAAATAGAAAAGAACAATATAATTGCTACATAATAAGGAAATCATGAAGCAAATTTCATCAGCTGTGGAAGAACGCAAGATATGATTGGAAGCTCCAGAACAGCAATTAATAGACCTCGAGGGGAGATTGTTTTGTTAACTGCTGTTTCCAAGGTCAAACATGAACATTTAATCTTAATTATCATTATATATACATATACAGTTGAATAGTATAACACAAATGCATCAACGAAGTATGAGTGCTTATGCTTTCCCTGAAGGCACTATGTCCTAACTTCAGCTTTAGCTATGCTCTACAACTATTTTCCTGGGCAGCACTAAACTGTAATGGATTTTAAATCTCCTCCAATATACGCTTCGCTCTGTGAATCAGGGGCTGAGGAACATCACACCTCTTGCATAGCAAGTACAGCAGGATGCTAGGTCTTTGTGCCACAGGATAGAGAGCCATTGATGTCCAAGTCCGTTCAGTGAAAGCCCACTCCAGCTGCTTTGCAGGGAAAAGGCGTGACATGACCTCATGAAACATCCACTATTTCAAAGAACAAGAGCAATTCTCAGTGTTGCAAAGTAAATGTGGCACTGAAATCAGCTGCCAACAAGGGATGAATTATAACTGCAACAATGGGACATTTGCATTGTTTACACCTTCATCATCTACACAATGTTTCATGGATTCGGGGTAGTGTGTGACACACAGAGGCACAGCGAAAAACCCTCTGACATGTAGAGGTAAGGAGTCAGCACTCACAGCCGCAGCAGAGTAATGTAGTGAAGCACAGCAGATTAAATGCTACTCAGGATAAATCAGTGCAGGTCATTCAAGGGCTGCGAGTGACTCTGTTTCACTGCAGCACCTAAAACATGTGGTCTTTAAAAAAATACTCAGAAAAAAAAAGATATCTATCTGGTGGAAAGATAGGTTAACACAGCCAAAATACTTAACAAGGTGCTTCGCTGTGTGAGGTGAAAAGAAAGGCAAGTGGGTTCAAAGCTCAATATGTTCAAGGAGGTGATTTACTGCAGAAGAAAGTATTTATAGAATTGAGTAAATCACACTATCAGAGAGATCTTGAGTTGCCACTTATTACTATGAGGACAGTTCACAGTAAGTGCTTCATCAGAGGAGGAGGTTGTCCAGAAGGCAGGAATTCTTTACTATTTCATTGCACTAAGCAATGACTAATCCAGACTTTCTGCATTTAACCTGATCAATGTGCATTTGCATTAATTTCCCACCAAGTCGCAACTAAATAAACGATGCTGTTAACATTTCCCCACTGTGCTTAGAGGCCACGCAGTCTCATTCTCGTTTAACCCAACACAAATACATCAAATCCCTACTCGAAAAGAAGCACAAAGACACATGTACTGACCTTGTGTTTTCGTGCTCTACATTGTGTAAAGTGTGGTCGTGACTCCTGTGCCCTCGCAATGATGATGGTAATAGCTCCCTCCTCGCCTATGATGATGATCAGTGTGAGGGAAGCTCGGATCTTGCTGTGTGTAGGCTGCGCTTCTCCTTAGATTTGCGTTGGCCAAGCACCCGGTTCGCCATTCAGAAGAAAGCGCACGACGAAAACACCTACTCCGGACTGAAAGCACCATCCTTCAGCAGAGACGACGATGCTGTCAGTGAATCAGGAAGATAACGACATCCTCGGAGGGAAGCATAATGTGATTTCGGGGCTTCCCCCACAATCATACCAGGGGCTCCATGTGCCAGATAATAATAATAAGAGGTTCACGACCGGGAGCTGTCCAGGTGCTGAAAACCAGATTCCAGTGGCTACAGATGTGACGGGCAGCGCCGTCAACACGGAGGATACAGAGCTACATTTACAAAAAAAAAAACAACAAGCATAATAATATATTAAATAAACCATATATCTAGTCTATATTCATATTAAGCCAGAGCTTAAGAGCCTGCAGACGTCCCTTTATGTATGCCAAGCTGGAAGCGTCGACGTAGAAAAACACTCTCGCTTCACTTCACTTCTTGAGCTTCAGAGTTCCTCGCGATAACAACCCACGCGCACGAAGAAAAAAAACACTAATACTCTTACAGTGACCTCAAGTGTTTCTGTGGCGCTCAATGGTGATTTTATGACGACTGAGTCTGTATTCAGTGTAGGCTAACAATGTCTGCAGCATCACGATAATATTCCCAGGCAGTGGTGGCATGAACAATTTTGGGTACTTGTACTTTCCTTGACTTTTTGCTACTTTATACTTCTTCTCCACTACAATGCAGAGGTAAATATTGTAGTTTTAACTCCTACGCTACAATTATCTGACAGCTTACGTTACTGTGAAAATTAAAATGTTTAACACAATATATGAACTAATGACTTATGATATAGGCCCTGTAGGTTATAGGTTAAGCTACCCATAAGGGACATTAGGGATGTACACTTTAATGCATCACTAATTATAGTCCAGTGATATAATATATATAATTCTGAAATGGGCCATTCGGCATAGTGAGTGCTAGGGCTGACCCCCAATAGTCGAAGATTCGATGTTTCGATGGGCGGAGCCTGATTCGACTTTCAATCTCACCGTAGAAGCTTCGCAGCGAAACAAGGATCATGCCATCTTGGCGATATGGGGGTGCTCAACGTCTGATTTTACATACAACTACCAGTTTTCTCCCAATAAGTTAATGTACAGCCGATTACAATATAAATTTCAACGTTTAAGGCTGTAAATAACTTGTCAAAAGAATAAAACTTCCAATAAATGTTTTTTAAGTGCGTGAATAAATCCAAAATTGTAACTTAGGGTCCTCAGTGCGCATGTGTAGGCGTAGTGTGTGTGTGTGTGTGTGTGTGTGTGTGTGTGTGTGTCGCGGGTCTGTCGGATAATTAATCACCGCTGATTATATTGATTGTATTTTATCGTTATCGTTTATCGCAGCAGTAATGCACGTAAAACTCTGCACAAGACCGGTGAATGACAGGCGAGAGAGAGAGAGAGAGAGAGAGAGAGAGAGAGAGAAAAGGGGCTTCAAAAAGCCTCAGTTTAGCTGGAAATTTACAGTGCAAGTTGAATGAATAGAGACTGCAGCTCTGCAGCTTCTCAAGATTAAAGAGGTGGTATTATGCTCATTTTCAGGTTCAAAATCTTAATTAGGGGTTGTACGAGAACAGGTTTACATGGTTTAATTTTCAAAAAACACCATATTTTTCTTATACTGCACATTGCTGCAGCTCCTCTTTTCACCCCATGTGTTGTACGCTCCGCTCTTGAGCTACAGAGTGAGGCTTATGATACAGGGGGCAACTTGCCAATCTTACCAGAGGCAAGTCCGACTATGTTTTACATGGATAGCGGCGGTGCGGGGCAGGTAGTGGAGTGGTGGGGGAAGGGGATTACGATAGTAATCTTTACCCATTACCATTGACAAGTTGCCCTGCACGATTGCTGTAAAAGTTGCTCTGTATATCATCAGCTTAATGCATTTTACTTGTACAAAATCTTTGTTGGGAGTTGCACATGCGCAGTTCCCAGGTAAGGACTACTAGCCAATCAGAAGCAGAGAAGGGCGGGTTGTAAAAAACAAGTGTAATCCAAATCAAAGCCGCTTCAGACTGGCACCTTAACAGATGGTATAAGTTGCTTGCAAGTCCACAACCACACAACATCATTGTTCCACATCTTACCATCAGGACTAAACGTTGAACTGTTGCCGGTGTTCTGAAGATCTTGCCGAAAAATTCTACCATAGCGCAAATCGAAAGACTCGACTCTACGCGGCCCTGCTCCGTGTTCCATTGCAGATAGTACCCAATTGATTTGCCGCTACGCAATGTTCAATGCGACACACACACCAGCGATCCACACAGCTTTCTCTTTTTAAGTTAAAACGTTTCAACATTACTCAGAATCTAAAGACAGATAAGGGGTATGAAAACCTTCCAGCTGTGTTTTCCTCTGCCGTTGTTGCTGCAGCGGTCTGTGTGACGGCGGGAGCAGAGGGCTCTGTGAGCGGGCGGTTGGCCGGACTCACACGCTCCTCCCATGGGTTGCTATGAGAGGCCATTTAGGGTGAAAACATTGAAAAACAGACGCACACGCACTGAAAACTGTCACACATGCACTGACAATGTGCGCACATACACTGAAAACAAGGACATACTGGCACATTCACATTGACAATGTGCACATACACACTGAAAATGATCATACATGCACCAACAACACACCAAGCACACGCACTGAAACCAGGCACAGACACACTGAAAATGTGCGCACACACATTAAAAAGGGCACACACCACCGACTGTGCATGCACACACACTGATATATGTGTACATCCACATTGACAAAGTACACATACATACTGAAAATATTCACACCACACAAACTTCACACAGAGTAGGATACAGGCTACTTGTCTGTGTGTGTATCTAAGTGTGTGCCTGTGAAGTCATTTCATTGCCTGTTTCATTGTAACAGGAAGTCACTGATGCAGCTAGCTAAATATCCATGGTCAAAATACATGTAGAATGTGTATAATAAGCTCAGCAAATCATTGCATATTGTAGATCATAAAGTGAAGTGTTGTAGGTTTCATGTGAATAAGAAGACAGAGATGAAGAATATCTGAAGGTGAGGAGCAAAAATTAAATGTGACATACAATAAATATCCCTCCCTGTAGATTTAGGGATGCTGAACTAAATATACAAATATGATGATGATTAACTGTTCATATAATTGCTTAGATAAACAATCTCTCTGAACAAGGAATACCACTCGCACTTAAATCCATGTTTCATCATGTTAGCTATGCTTTAATTTTGAAAGTTAGGACAGGAATCTAAGTCTTCCTGTTACACTACAACAGCTTCTGGCCGCACTAAAATAATTTTACACGCACACACTCAGATACCCCTGTATTTCAGTGTATATGCGCACATAGTCAGTGCGTGTGTGATAGTTTTCAGTGTATGTGCGCACATTGTCAGAGCATATGTGACAGTTTTCAGTGTATGTGTGTCTGTTTTTTAATGTTTTCACCCTAATCAGCCTCTCATAGGTTGCCGCAGGCTTCCCCCGCAGCCACTTGCAGAGCTCCTCAACTCCGAAAATATTCAAGCACATTTTTGTTCCGCCATCACTTCTCGTAAAACTGTCAATATTCGAAATCTACACAGCTGATTTCTCACCTCAAAACTTCTCAGAAGTGGATTTACTGATGAAATTCCATACGAAAACTGTAAAATATAAATCTTTCTCTTGCTGGCCTCTGTCTGGTGTGTGAAATGATGATGCAGTGAATAGTGACGATTCTCTCTGACCAATCAGCAGTCTGTCGCGTTTTCACGTTACATTTTAGTATCCCTCAGCTCCCTTGGAACCTCGATGGAGGTGAGGTGATACGAAAAAAAGTACCTGGAAGCAGGTACAGGTACAACATTTCTACAAAGGAAAACCAAACAAAGGCGAGTGGAGCCAAAGGGCCTCCGCTCAGACTAGCTTGGTTTGAGGGCGTGCCTGACCCCCGCTAGCCGCTTGGCTAGCTTTATGATGCGTTTTCATTGTGACGTCACAAGCAAAGGAAGTGAAGGACTGGACTACAAAGAGCTGTTTTCAAGCGGTCCAGAGCAGTGCTTTCTGTGGGAGATGGGAACTCCCTTTGGGCTGGACTTTGTGCTTTTTCACTTTGCAAATCTGTTACATGCACAAAAAAGATACATAACTCAATAAAGGAGAGGGAAAAAGCCAAAAAGCATAATACCACCTCTTTAAAGCAGAGCTACCACCCGCAATCACTGTGCACAAAAAAACACACATGATTCGACTACAGGCAGGACTTGACGATTCTGATTCAACTCTGTAAATCCTTAGTCAGGGACAGCCCTAATGAGTACTTATACTTTTGGTGCGTTTGTCTCAAGTGTGTCTCTTAGTCCCTTCCTGCTGCCAAACACTCTCATTCCCAGCCGTCTGAATTACGCTCTCTGTCCGTCCCTGTCTCCAGTCCCTGGTCTCTCAGGCCATGTTGTTTTCTTCAACTCCCCAGACCTGCCATCCTCATTCCATCCACCAGATCTCCTCTGACTTTCCCTCCTTTCCTCTTCACCTGACTGCCCCACCCATTCACATACCTGTTCCCGCTTCTTATCAGGCCTACAGTTACCAGGCCTTTCTTTCTCACTTGTTTCCACTCTCCCTTATTAGCCTTACTTAACCAGCCCTTTTACTCACTCCTTGCCAGAACGTGCTGTTATGCTGCTGTGTGCTTATGAGTTGGTTCATTTTCTGCCTGCATTACCTGGATTTGACATTTACCTGTTTATTGGACTTTGGATTCTTTCCTACTCCTTTCTGGACTTGTTTGCTTGTGTTGGACTTTTCTCTGGTTTTGATCCATCCATGCTTCTCCACCTCCATTTTGTGTGATTAAATCATTGACCTGCACCAGAACTGCCTCAGTCATCTGCATTTGGGTCCTACCCATGTATTCCTGCTGCCCTTCTTGCACCAGCCTGCTTTCTGGCCTGCTAACCTATAAACCTGCACCCCAGCCTGCTTCCCAAGTCAGCTAACCTCCAGCATGATGGCCCCCAGGAAGCCTGCCTCCTGGTCTGCCAGCCTCTTGCCTTCCCTCCACCTGCCAGCAACCAGCCTTCTCTCTGTACCCAAGCCTGCTAGCCTCCAGCCTTCACTCTGGTCTGCTAGAAGCCTTCTGCACTCCCGCCCTCACATTGCACTCCAGCTGATTAAGCTCAGTTTCGTGAGCGTGCCTATCCTGAGCTGGCTAGCCCGCTACCTGTAGTCCTGCATTCCCTGAACCCCATGAGCCTTTGATGGAACAGTTGTGGAGCAGCCCTGATGTCCAGCGATCACCTTTTGGGAATCACCTGGACATTTTCAGGGGGTACCGTGGAGTCCACAAGAGAAGGCGTTGTCCCCGTGGCTCCACACACTGATAGCTCTCTCAACTGCCCAGTGCAACAGAACTACCACCGGTCCTGTCTGGTTCCCAGTCCTGCTGAGATGCAGCAACCTCTTGTTCACATAGAGCTGAAGCAGTCTTCAGTGCCCACGCAGCAGCCGTTACCTGCCACTGAGCTGCAGCAGCCTCTTGTTCCGCCTCACCATCTCGTAAGCCTCCATTTTGTGTGATTCAATCATTAAACTGCAAAAGGTCTGCCTCAATCGTCTGCATTTGGGTTCTACCCCTGTATTCCTGCTACCCTCCTTGCTCCAGTCATGACAACTTTAAGTATATTTTGATACTAAAACTATGTGTCAACTATGTGGTCCAAAGAGGGACTCCCTATCTGCAGAGCTATCTGAAGTATCAAGTTTTATGCTGGAGGGGGATAAACAACAGCCAAAGGATTTTTCACAACTTGGCAACCCATATGTTGTTCTTAGTAGTCTACTCATAACATGCTATCAAATGATCACAATGTCCTGTAAAATCAATTCAGCATCTCCACAATGTTGCTTGATTGAAGCCTGTATTCTGTATGATTAATTGACAGCTCAGAACAACATACTTTCTTAATAAGAAAGCAGTAAAGTATTAAAAAATGGCCAGTTGATGAGTTAACTAACGGTTTAGGGCATACTTAAGTAATTATTTGTGATGTATTCTTAGACTACAAAAAAGTTCCCACGATTCCATTCATGCCATCATGCCTTCTTTGCATACCAGTCATTCAGTTGTTAAACCCAGACAGGCTGAGCTCACATGCACAACAGGTGATTTCCTCACCCATCCTCTGCATGATCTGGATGATGCAACTAAACCTCTAAGAACAAAAACAAAATGTAATCTACTCATCTTCATCACAAAGGACAACACTGTCAAAATGACTTCTGGGATACTTTTGTAGACCTGAGAGCTCTGTATGCATTGCTCATTTACTGTTAAATGACACCATTTATGACACACAAACAAATTACCTATAATCAGTTGGTATCCTGACATTTAGCTTGCCATTTACAATGTGGACAAACTGCAATCACAACATTTTTGAGGCCAAGGGAGGAACACGCCCACAGTTTCTTCAGAGGTACCAACAAAAAGCAGTTCTGTGTTACTCTGAAGCGTCACTATGACTCATATTGGGAACCTGCTCTAACTACCAAAAGCTGGGATTTCACGAGCTGGTAAGGACAGATTTTTTATTTATTTCAGTCAGGATGATAATATATTCCTTTTACAACTCAGTATTACTTCTTGTTGGGTATCAGCTTTCAAAAGCTTCTGATATATGTAGGTTATTATTGGCATGTGAAACTTCTGGTTATGCTTTCATTGGTGGTGAGAAATTACTTCCTTTTGTGTGACAAAAATTTTTGTGTTCTTAGGAAGCAGCAAGAAAAAAAAACATTCCAAATGATGGCAGGTAGTTATAATAAATATTCAGAAGAAACATCAAATAATTCTAAAAAGTTACTATTCAGTCTTGTTAGAGCTATCTTTCCTGAAATGTTACTATTGTATCTGTATAGACCACGGAGACCCTTGTGATGGGTGGGAAGCCACCTTCTGCATGAATGGAGGGACATGCTATAAAATACCTTCCATGAACACACTCTCCTGTGTGTAAGTTAAATACAGAACTCAACTTTTTTAATTGTCTTTGACATTAGAATGTGTGTTCATGAACTTTAATCTTTTATGTAGAAATATGTGCTGATGTCACAACATGCGAATATTGTTGACAAATTTCCTCTGTGCTGACAAGTGAAGGCCCACTTTGTTGTACGTCATATCTTACTTCAGGTGCAATGACAATTACAAAGGCAGCAGATGTGAGCAGCACCAGCTCTTCAGCAGTTCCACCAATGCAGGGGAAGCAGGATTAATTGCAGCCGTGGTCATTGTTGCCCTCCTCATCTTAGTGATCCTGGCAGTTGTTATCTACTACATACGCAAGTAAGTACATTACGGATTTAAAATTAGCCTACCAATGTTCTCAAGGTGTCTTAAGATAGCTTTAGGATGTGCTTGTTATGTTTTATTTGTTATACAGTATTGGTATTATTGTACTTCAGCCACAATATATTCTTTAAAGCTAATAACCATTACTTATGTTTACACACAGGATGTTGAAAGCCAAGCAGCAGAGCCAACAGAACAATCCACAAGAGTATTGGAGAGTAAAACCAAGAGTATGATCTTTCTTCTGATGTACATGTTTGTATTTTGGCTATGTGTTGGATTGGATTATGAAATAATTCTCAGTGTCACTTCCTTTGTTGGACTTGTACTATTTTGGATATCACTACGAAAGACTAATAGAGGAAAACTGCTGCACTGACCTCAACTAAACGCCACAAGGCAGGTGAAGAACTGATAGCTGATTGTCTCATGAGATTTCTGGAATCACACCTTGCACAGCAGCCTTTTTGACACAGCTATGAAGTTGGCACTGTTGTTACTTGTGTTAAATCACATTTCAATCTGTGTGCTTTGTCTGAAATGTATTTACAAAGCATAATGAATGAATATACTCAATATTCTATCTTTTCTAAATGTGTAAATATATGCAATGATCCCTACTGGAATGATTTGACTGTGATTTCTGCTAGAACGAACACACACACACAGACACACACACACACACCCTGATGGACTAGTCATTGGCCATTCGCTAAGCCTAACCATCAGCATTCCTAACCTCAACATTTAGCCTATTCTTAATCTTAAAACCATAATTGCCCATTACCGTAATCAGGACTGGTCAGAATGACCCAACTTTTCAAAAATTGTGTCACTCCAGTTTTATAACTCAAATTGGCTCTCACAAAGCTGGACATAAAGAAACACACACAGAAAACTGACTGATACATTGTGTGTGGGAGTCTGTATAATTAGCATATCCCAAACCACTCATCAGTTCCTTAAAATCTAAAAACGGGCACAGGGGATCCCTGGAGATTCATAATGAGAATGGCGGTATAAAATATACTTCAGTTCAGTGAGCTTAGGAGACAAAACTTGTTGGACTGCATTTCCAACAGTTTGTTAGTCTTTCTGTTTTGATATACTTCCAGTATTTTCCAGTATTCTCCAACAGTTGCTAACAATCAACTGTAAAAACAAGAAGGGGGAAAAAAAAAATAGACTTGGACTGCCGACAGCTCAGTTACTCCCTAAAATTCTTGTCACCATTGATGAACAAGCTTTGCAGCACACTCATTCAGGCATTAAAAGATGGAATTGTTCTTGTTTTATTAAGTCAGGATTTACTGGCATTATATAAAAGTGATCTCAAAAGTCAAAAGTGAAAATGTCAACCTATTGATTATCGATATAGGGACACTATTAGGTAAACACACCACAGGTTTTTTCCCAATGCCTGTCATGTTGCTACGAGGAAATATCTGTACAGGGTGGGCCTTTAAAGTCACTATATGTGACAAAGAAACTTTGGATGTGTACCATCCTGCTTTAAATAGCAACCGACCTCTTTCCATTGTGTATGAAATGTTTTATTTCTCTCAAATACAGAAATATATATCTTAAAATGTTCTTGTGTTAGCTTTTAGTTATAAAAAGATATAAATGCATGAGCCTCTTTATTGAGTCAACAAGCCAGTGGCCTTCTTTCTGTATTAGAAATGCAGTAATTTGCTTCCACCTAGTGGCCATATGGCTTCCCTGCCAAGTGTTGTAATGGAAAGTAAGTTGAGTTTGCAAATTTCATAACACATAGAAAATACATCTTAAAGATTTATGCCATTTACTAAAACATCCTCTGGAATTTAAAAGCTGTATCACAATTACATCACAAGGTTTAGTTTCACTAAAAATTTGAAGTCACACATATCTGGAAACAATCTGTTCTTACAGGCTTCTGGCTTTATCAAACTCATGCGCAATTTTCAGTGCTGTGCTGTTGAGTCCCACAGACTGCATGTTAGTAATGATGGTGACCACCACCCCCTGTGGGAGGAGGGGGGTCTGTCCTTGGTGCTGGTCAAACTTATCACAGGGTAACACCAAGAGGACACTGCTAGCCCCCACAGCGCCTCCTGTGTGTGACACATAGTGCCTGCGCTTCCTGCACTGGCCATATTTCTGTAGTTGCTCCACTACCAGCCAGCCTTGGGCATACAGTCCATCTTTGTCCCAGCTGGCCTCTGTCCTGTCAACTGGTGCCCACAGATCTACAGCAGTTTTGGGTTTGAGGAAGCCAGGGAGCAAGCCCTTAGTGTCCCTTAGGTGGGCCACCTGGTAGCTGTAGAGCAGGGCGTTACCGAACAGCAGCAGGTCACCCACAGTGGAAAGGAAGCCGCCTCCTGCCCACTTGTAGGAGTTGTCTACATATGGGCAGTTCACAACACGTCCTCTCTTGTTGAGATGATAAAATCTGTGGAGGAGAATCAACGATTAAGGGACTCACTATTGGATATTTATCATGTTGTGCACTCAACAAACAGTAATCAAAACAACATCAAAGAAATCAGATGTCTACAAAGTTCTCCTCTGAAATTACTGATACATCTTCCCTGTCTTTGGACATAACTTGACATTGGTGGTTATAGGATACCTGGAGCGGTGGTAAATAATTGGGCTATTCTCATCTGGCACAGTATTGAGCATTCCCAGCTCACGGAACATGTTCATCATGAGATCCAGGAAGTTCTGCCCAGCAGCTTGCTCCAGGACAGCACTAAGCAGGGTAAAGGCGTGGGTGGAGTACAGAAAAGTGGTGCCTGCGCATGGTAAAAAATCTGTCTTACTAATCAAGACAATAACATTGAAAGTGATTCCTGTTTAAAAGGTTTAGCAAGCAAATATGGGCTTTACCAGGTTTGAAAATCAGTGGGTCGTCCTTGAAGAGGTCCAAGGCCTGAGTGACACTTTCAAAGTTGTCCTTCAAGTAGTATTCCTCATGCTCAAACTCTTTTTTCTTCTGAGCCGGAGTCGCTTCTTTGCCTTTGGTGTTCTGTTCTATTGAGGGTTTATCTTTGTTTGAGCTCTTTTCATCATCTTTCTCTTTAACGGGTGGCTTTAAAAGTCGCTTAGCTTTCTCCTTGTCCTCCTTCACTTTCTTTGCATCCTTCTCATAATGTCGTATACCACTTAGGTGGGACAAAATCATACGAGGGGTTATTGTGACCTGAAAAAAAAAGAATAAATGGAGGTCCACATGATGTCCATGTTGAACACAAAAAGGAACAGGCATGATATTACTGCTGATAATGAGACAACTCTGACATCTTGTTCAAGTCACTTACATCCTGTCCATCAAATTGTTTCTGGGGAAATTCTGGGACATATTTCTGGACTGGGACATCAAGATTTAGTTTCCCCTCCTCACACAGTCGTGCAGCAGCTGCAGATGTGAGGGGCTTACTGATGCTGGCGATTCGCATCACTGTTTCTGGGCTGCATGGCACACGATTCTCCAAATCAGCAAAACCAATCCCTAAATTACATGAAGAATTTAAATGCGTCATGTGCTTTAAGCATAATATTACACGTGTTGCATTTTAAAGTCATTTACTGTGAAAACCCACTCACATCAATTTTGAGACATTTCAGTAAAGCAAAGAGACCACGGCAGAGGGTGATGCTTAATTTCACATCATGTGCTGTTGGGTCAGGTTTCTCTGCGATTCTGCTGACTTGATTCATGGCACAAACAAAATGCCACTTCAGTTGACAACTGGAAGTGAGCCACCTGTGTTCCAAGGCAAACAGAGCTAAAGCTTAACAGCTTTTTTTGTTAATAATTTATTTGTTTCTTATGTTTTTCTAATTGTTCCTAGATAGTAAGCCAATTTCGATAATTTGGTTGGCAATCGACAACCACATTATCAAGGGTGGGAACTTTCAGCAACCTTGCCAACTTCACTATAACAGCATTAATTTGTCTTGTGGACCATAATATAGTCCCCAATACAAAACATTATGCCAATGTTGGCATAATGTTAGTAACAACATTAATTAAATGGGAGAACACAAACATATAGTTAGCATTGTACCTACACATGAAACGGTTAGTCAATAAGTTGATTAGTTGATGGACAAAGAACGATTTATTGTGCGAGTCATTTTACAATGCTAAATATTCTCTTAAACTTAAGCTTGTCCAATATTAAGATTTGCTACTTTTCACTGTCCAATATCATTGTACAAAACAAGTGATTTGAAGACATCACCTGGGCTCTGGGGAATTATTGTGAATGGATTCTTTACTATTTTCGCACCTTTACACCACACAGAGGCAGAATAATAAATCGATCAATTATCGTAATTGGCCAATTACTTGGCAGTAACCATTATTATCAGTTATAGCCCTAGCTGTACCATTGTTGGTCCACATGTAACAAACGCAAATGTGGGGTTAGTTTTCTTTGATATAAAATGTTGAGACTATTCTAACACTGGACCAGCATGCATTTGTATTGTGGGCAGAAATTTCATGCAGGCCATAGCTGCTGTGCACCCTCAGTTTGGCCTCATGCCCCTCAAACATATAATGAATAAGACAAGAAACCACAGGCTGTCTGGCCGTCGAGAGCACCGGGTTGCTCTGTGGGCCACTTCAGTAGCCCAAAGGAGAGTGAGAGATGCATCGATGGCCCACTTTGATTAAGAAGCAGCCTGCATCCTCCTCCTCAAAATCCTCAATACCAGTTCAACTGTTGGTCAAGGTTTTGCAGCTGAAGCCATAAGAGAGAAGATAATATGGATAATATATGCAAGGTTTGGGTTTGGCTTGCTGGCTGTTTAGCCTATATCGGGTGCCTTTTACTGAAACACAACTTCAATCACAGCCGGATAGGGCGGGACATTAACAAAAGACTGACGTGCAATAGTAAACTTTCGAAACTCAATGTTATGCATGCATGGTTATGATTATTGACAAGTTAGTACTTAGCATTAATTACACAATAACAAATTAGAAAACATCAGAATTATTGTTTCATTTGATGGCCTTGCTGCCCTAAAAAAAAAAAAATGACAATACTAGAGGACAAGTGGCTATTCCCCTAAAATTATGAAATCCCTGGTTGTGGTCCAACATCGCACAAGCCAAACTAGTGAAGCACTGGCTCATCCAGATGGCTTAAGGTGGGCCCACAATACAATGATGCTGGGAAAATCAGACTAGCTACATTGGTTTGATTATTTTTTATTGTCATTTGTATAAATGCAACACGTAGCACATTTAAAGTGGACTTTTCAGGCACCAACCTTCACGCCAGACTTGTACACCATCCACGGAGACCCCAACCACCAGCCCTGGAGCCCCGACCTCAGCCTGCGTGTAACAAACACTGAATTGATACAGGTGGCATTGAAGTTAGGCTGGGAGTAACGTTATAAAGCGAGAGAGAAGGGAAAGTGGTGTTCAGTGGAAAAACCAAGCAGTTCACAGGCCTACCTCTATGCCTACCTTTATCCGCTCCACAAGGTCCCTGCTAACTTTTATGGCATCGCTGTATCGATCAGCCTTCTGCGCTTCTCTTACTTTATCATCACAGGAACTGTTGGCTGTGTCAGTGCGGTATTTCAGTCCGACAGCTAAAGCAATCCCCACACCAAGCCCACATATCCAAATCCTGGACTTTGATCTGTATTTACAAAAGGCAGTGTTTGACCGTGCGAAATATCGTCTTTGTTGTTGAGTAAAAACACTCCGCTTATCTGAAAGCTGTGGCTTGACTCGCGCTCCGACCCGCTGTGTCAACAAAGGAGACTCTCGCGCTGCTAGCAGGGTACATTTGGCGCAAAAACGATTTGGCAAAAAAAATCGGGACATTGTTAAATATCTTGCTTCTGTTGCTTTTCGATGGCGAGAGCTGATACCTCTCCCTGGTTGATGAACCCAGTTATAACAACGACTTCCTGTTTGCATCGTCGAGCCAGACCAAATTAATCAAATCACGATTCGGAGTAAATCCAGTGAGGTAGGGTAATTCTATCTGCGATACAGACAATGTAGTAGTAGCTGTTGGCCTCCACCCCCCTCTTCTGTGCATTCTGTAGCCTACCCAATCTCTTCCAAACTACCATTAAGTACAAAGCACACATCCCAGAGACCGATCATTACTCCTATGCTCAAATAATATCTGGCACCAGGTTCTCTGTCAGTTAAGGTGGAGGAAATTTGATCAACTTTATTTACATAGGCCTGTTAGTAAAATGCACAATGTAAGCACAATGATATTATTGCAGGACCCGCCTGGCTGATATTGCAAATGTGTTAATCAAAGTTAACATGCAGTGTGGCTTTTGGGTACACTCTGGGGGTCTGAGGCCCCAGGATTTTTGCATAAAATGAAATATATAGGCTAGTAGTATTTAAGGTCTGAAACAAAGTGAAGTGAACTGATAGATTTTCAATAACATGCTTGTTCACGTTTGGGGACAATTACTGACTAATTCTCAGGTTGTCAACTTAACCCTTAACATACAGCCTTCACAAGCTTATCTCAAGGACCATGTACATCTCTCTCTCTCTCTCTCTCACACACACACACGCGCGCGCGCGCGCACACACACACACACACAAACACACACACACCCTTATCTCCTTGCTGGTGCAACAAAGGACTTTCACAGAGGTCATTCTAACTACTTAGATGCTGTCAACACATGTGAAGAACATTTTTGTCAAATTCCATGCCTACATGAGCTACTGAGAAACACTTTAGCTATATAAATTATTTGAGGTGCTCTCCCTTTAGACTGTATTGTACTTTATTTTGCAAGCTTTTAACTCCATTACATTACAGTCAAAGGGAAACACTGCATTTGAATAACTAAAATAAGATAGCATGCAAACTATATAGTCATGTAAAGTTATAGTTTATCATAAGGCCATAAACTATAGTTCACATTTAAATAATCCGCCCAGCCATATACTGATAAGCCAGGTCCACACACACCAACACTTACAACCAATACAGGCTTTTACCTTGATACATAAACTTGAATGCAAGAACTCTTATTTAACCATTTAGTTAGTTTTCTACCATTGCTGCATGCTTTGATTAATCTGAAACTGACCTGATATGGTCCAGTGGAGCTTAGTGAGCTCCAGTGAACCAAGAAACACATGACAATGTTTTCCCCCCAGCTGGAAGTCAAACTGAGGGTCAAACAAAAAATGAGCCAGGAGTAATGCGACAAAGCTGCAAAATGAACAGATCTCCATTTGTTTGGAAAATGTAACACATTCTACACCTTTTGGGGGGAAAGATAAGGTCTATTAACTAAGCTTTCTTTTCCTGTGCATTGCATCAGGTTTTATTTAATCACCCCAAAATATATTTAGACCTTTAATTTGGTCCACCTCAAAAAGTCTATGCATGCACCACAAACAAAGTTAGAAAACTTTCCAAACGTGCTTTTATTTATATTCATCATTTGTACATTTCAGATATGATAAACACTTGAAACATATACATTAATACAATGCTAAAACAATGCACAACCAGATGACTGAAATCATACTTTACAGACAAGATGAACAAATTTTGAACCATGGTTTTAAACAAATCTAAGAACATACTGTAATGCATTAGCATTTTTGGTCATTGCTTAACAAGACAGTAGCACCAGTATACATACTGACAGGCAAAGCCAATGTATACTTAAACACATGTTCTGGGAGGGGGGCATGTGCCTTTTTAAACATAGTTTGTCTTACAGAATGCAAAATGTGCATAATATTGAGGTTTAATTAAGTGCAAAATTTCTCCACTTTGTCCTTTGGTATGTGCATAATCAAGGTGGAATGGAACGTACCAGATCAGCTTCAATGCAGATGTAGAAAAACAATCTTTGTAACCAATGGCACGTGTCATTTCACCAGACGACTTGTCAAAAAAAACTATCTCAAGGATTGCAAAAGGCAGACAAAATTACAAGATAAAAACTTGGCTTGCGTAAACACTCTTGTTTTTCGGCTTTATCAAAGGGAATGGTTAAGCTTTACTTCCCCTTAGCTTTGCTCCTTGGTCGAGTTCCGCTGAAGGCAGGAATAGCATCAGGCTGTTTGAAATCTCCACCATGGGCAAGGTACGAGACGAGGGGTTTATGGTAAGCAAGGTGCAGGTACAAAAAGCCAAAACCACAGTGTGCGTGGGGTCAGACCGTGCTTTCACAAGTTATTCAATTCCATTAGAGTCTGGTCCAGCATCTGGTGCATATCGAGGTTCTCTTCTTTAGCTTGTGACAGTTTCTCTGTTAGAACATCAAATGAAGAAGTTTTAATCTCACACAAGCAAGCATTGAGTGAGTTAGTCGGTTAGCTTGCATTAATAATCAAGCTGGCTACATCATTCAGGTCAGTCATTACATTTGAGTGCTTTTAAACCAGACCTACACTTCACTGACAGGAAACAAGACAAACACATTCAGTTAACAAGCTCGTATTATGATATGCAAGCAACCATGCAAAAAGGTCACAGTCTACAACAAAGCTCTTATTAAGACACATAAATATAACAACAATCCATAAAAAAGTGATTATTGTACAATGTTATAATACTAGGATGTAAGACTATAAAATTATATATTTGCAATAATCCGTGATTTTATTTATATTTTAATTACTTTTCCACAAACAGCAACACAGATTTCAAGCAGTGCAAGCATCGTACGTGTACAACGCAAACTGAAGAGCTTTGGATCTTAAACTGGATCAGATTGTCGCACACATTAAAAACAAAACCATAACAAACACATAAAACATTCACGCAATTTAGTCCTCATTCAAAGCCACGCGTAGTTCATTAGTGAGAAGGCGGTTTTTCTGAAGCTGCTGGTAGAGAGGATCTTTGCAGTCAGAAAGCAGGTTGAAAAACAGAGAGAGGACATGAAATCAGAGGAAAAGAAACGTCTGTTGCCTGAAATACAATGCCTGTTGACACCTACCTTTTCTAGAATAGATCACTGGAGACTTTTTTAATCTTTATAAAATACACTGACAATATCTGAATAGCCTTTAAATAACATGGTCAAACAGTGTTTCAATGTTCTTGTATTTTTGAGAGGCAATCCACTCTTTAGATTTTGTCTGCAAAAGGTGAAGCAAGGCAGGACAGTGTGTAGAGTGAAAACAGGATTTTAAAAAAAGAAAGGAACTGTAGCAGGGAAACTTAACCTTAAAATAAAATCTACCATTGGATAGTGTGGCAACAAACTGAATATATTGAATACCATATCTGCCATTTTGGGCATAAAATTCTCTATCAAGTGCATCTTATCATATGCTCAACACCAGAACTGGATAAACTGTTACTGAGAATCAACCATTTTGTAGCCTCGGTTTGATCTGACATTTAAGGATGTGGCTAAACTATTGTTCTGTAGTCCAACTTCAATTATAAAGTCTCAAAACACACTGGAAAATTGCTCACTTCTGCATTTCTTTCTGTGTCTGGATTTACAGTATTGACTTTAATAAAAAAACACTCAAAATGTGTGATTTTATATTTATTCAAATATATGACAGGATACAAAGCCCATGTGTCATAATCACCGATAGCAGTTTCATCCAAATTTTCCAGCAACCAGATGATGCTCAACAAATCTTACATACTGTTCTGTGTTCCACCATTCCAACTGTTACTCTTCCGCAATCTTCCTGCTAACAATCCAACACTACTTCCCTCCAATACTCAAATCTTTCCATTCCGCTCCTACTGTCACAGTACTAAATGTTGAAAAGTGCTTGCATGCATCAGTCTCAAATGCTAATAGAGAAGACATCTTGGCTCAGCTTTCAGTCAAGTACCTGTGGTTGTTCTAGGTTTCTGTGCTCATAGCACTACTGTGATATTCCTAATATCTCAGCTTCAGAGAACAATATTTGAAGAAAATAAAAAGAACATCCTTTGCCATCTTTAAAACTACACCAAAGCAGGGTACAGCTCAACTAATGGTTTGTGGAGATGAAGAAACATAACAAACAAAAACATAACGTAAAATCAAGGCTTCCTGATTTTATTAGAGCCACTTGAAAATAAATAGAAATTAAAAAGAAAAAAAGGACAGAGTAAAGAGATACAGCTTACATAGAAGGAAGGGTGTTTATTTTTTACACAATGCAGAAAGATTCTAGGATTCTGTACAAGAGATGGGATGCAATCAACTTTGACATGAGGATGAAAACATGAGGAAGAAAGGAAAGCAAACACAGAGAGGGAAAGGAAAATGGAGAGAAGGCTGGAGAGAGCAGACAGATGCCGCTCAGCCGGCAGGAGGCGTCTTTGATGAGGTGTAAAAATTTTATCTGTGTGGGAGAGAAGAAGTAAAGTGAACCAGGGGGTCTGTGTGGGAACCTACAGAAGTTTAAGATGTACACATCTATAAACTAGAACCACATGAGTCACGGCACAACACTACAACAACCCCAATGCACAGTGGAAATGCATTGTGAGGTAGGACACGCTGACAAGCACTAACTGGAGGTCAGACCAATGCCTCCCTCTGATTACATCGAGACATTTCTGCTAAAACGCGATGTCGTGTGTCTTGTCAATCTCCCACAGAATGGCCAAATGTTGAGGGACAACACTCATTTAGCAAAACTGGGGGCTCAACCACAGTGATGCTAAACTGTAACGGAACAAAAGGGGCTCTCAAATCACACAGCGGGCCTTTCTTCTGGACAGAAGTAGACCATGTTAGTAGAAAAAGGAAAGAGGAAACACTCATAACCTTACAGTGAGTGAATCAGATTCACTGAAATGCTTTTGTAACCAAGTCTACTACGTTTCATGAGGCAACTTGCATGCGTGGCTTAGGATGTCAAAATATCATGTGAAAATATCATGAATATTTTGAAATCAAAGCTACTTTTCACAATAAAGTGATACCATTCACAATTGACCTGGATAAGAAATGTAAACAGAGACCAGATCACTGAAGTTTTGTTCATGCATAACATGACTTCAGTCCTGTTTACAGTATTCTCAAACACCAATGATACTGATCCAAAGGTATCATAAAGTATCATCATGACCACACGAATACAGCAGTGTGAGAGGAAAACACTTATAATTATTGCATGCGGGCTTCAATTACACAGACACGGAATACCACAATGTCTGTTTTAAGACATTACACTTTAAGACTATATAAAAACATAGATGCATAACTATGTTAAGTGGAGGAACAGATACAAGACTTGGATGTACTAATGATGATGGGTACAGGAAATATAACGGAGACGATGGAGTTGAGGCAGCTGTTGTACGGGGAAGATAGGTGCAGAGGGGAAGAGAGGGTGACGACGGAACAGGCAGGTGCAGCAAGTTGAAAATTACATGGATGTCATGTCGTTGAGGGCGTGGTCCAGCTCCTCGCTGATGGCCTTGTACTTCAGTTTCTGGGCATACAACTCATCTATTGGTGGGCCAGAGGAGCAGGAGGGAGGGAGGTGCAGTGAAAGTAAGCAAAGGTGAAGGAGCGCGTGACAAGGAGGTGAAGGGTGAAGCATCCAGACCATTGACAAGACAGGGAGGTGACAGAAAAAAATGAAAACAGGGGAAAAAGAGGAAAGCAAAGTTACACCAGAAAATTAGAGAATGGAAAATTCAGCAGCGCCATGAAGAAATGGACCATGTATGTACCATGCCGCATGGCTCTCAGCCCTTAGACCTCAATCTGATTTCTTGAACACTGAGCCAGCACTTAGGCCTGATATTGCTGATAAACATCAAAGCCTTTCTTTCCTACTTTGAAACTCAAAAACAAATCAACTAGACTTAAAAGGAAGGATAAGGGTCACTACAACAAAAGTGTGATGCTCTCTGAAAATGAACCACGATGAGATTAAGAGGGAAGCAGAAATACAGTAAGCAAAGAATGGGCTAAAGAGATTTTTTTTAAAGCGCTGAGCACAAATACCATCAACGACACACTTTCTAAATAACCAGAGTAACATTTTAGAGTGTGGGGCAAAAAAAACATACCTTCCAAGTCATCAATGGTCTTCTCAAGCTTGGCTACTGATCTCTCAGCGAACTCAGCACGAGTCTCAGCCTGTGTTACAGAGAGAGAGATTTATGAGTTAATCCAACTGTGAAAATGCACATGTGGCTTGTATAAATGATCCTGGACGCGGCCTGCAACCCAAGACTTTTGAGTGAAACTTTACCTCCTTCAGCTTGTCAGTGAGGACCTTGATCTCCTCCTCATATTTGTCCTCCTTCTGTGAGTACTGTGGAACAAAAACAATGACAGGTGTCAAACATATGGACATGTAGTCAAACTCCGAATGTCTTAGAGCATTCAAACTGACACCACACATTTTAATACATATTTACAGAGAGGTATTATGAAATAAAACAGAAGTGAAGAGATTGGGCTCCCCAGGCTCTTCTGCTCCCCATCCACCCTATGTGGTTGACAGCATGCACTAGGCCATAAGGTCGCACTTACCTTCTCAGCCTGGGCCTCCAGTGACTTCAGGTTGTTGGTCACAGTTTTCAACTCTTCCTCAAGCTCAGAGCATTTGCTGGTGTTTTAGACAAGGGGATAAAGTTGCCAAAGAGAAGAAGAGGGGGATGGAGGAAAAGGAGGGGAGCAAAGGATGAACAGAACCAGAGGTTGACACAAAACAAGTAGGAGGAAAGTAAGAAAGAGGGGGAGAGGAAACAAAATAAATAAGAACTACTGGGAATAAACGAGGAGGAAACCCCAAGTACCTTACAAGTGCCTTAACAGAGCAGGAATGTGAGAATAGCAATGTCACTCATCACACAAAGAGTAGTGGGTTACATCAAAATTAATAATTTGGTCAACGGTATTTCCACATCTAAATATCATGCTTCTCTTAAACGTGAGGTGTAATTCTCGCACAGTCTCTGCCATGTTAGAGGCGTAAAAGAGTCTAATATACCCAGAATAAAAGAGCATTAAAGAGGAAAAAAAAACAATACAAGCACAGCAAGGAAAGCAGAAGCTTAACTCAACAGCATGAATGACAGTGGCCCGAGCCACTCATCAAAGTGTTTGTGTTAGTCTTTGTTTGTAGTACCTGAGTGACTGTGGATTTTAGTGATTTCATGCTTTGCTCCAAAACCCTTAGCTCATCCTCTGCTCTTCGAGCTGCTCTGTTAGTGGGTGTGGCGTACGCGTGCAGACCAAAACCATTCAAAACATGGAGGAGAGCATGCAAATAGTCAACATATACAGTACACAGGGCACACACTGTTCAAATTATCACACGTCCAATACTTTGTGTGTTAGTGCTGAAAGCGCCAATTGTTGAAATGCCGGTTTACATGCAAGTGTACATGCAAGTGTAGATGAAGTGCGTGTAAGGGTTGAAATGTTTTACCCTTCTGACAGCTCAGCGCGCTCCTCTGTACGCTCCAGGTCACCCTCAATGATGACCAGTTTACGGGCCACCTTTAGGTACAGCACAAAAAAGTGTTACAACACAACAAATACTAGAAAGGACCACTCTAATATGATTTATCTACACTTAGACGGATCGACACTTTGCTTTAACCCCACCCCTCCATTTAGCATTTATAAGCATGATAAAAACAAATGGTGAATAACACATTCTAATGTAGTTACAAGGACATTTTTAGTGTTTCTCAATGTATAGTATTTGCCAACAATTATGACTTCTTCTATGAAGACATGGTCCCTATTTTATATTATTGCAACCAGTTGTGGAACTAAAAGTACTAATATATTTCTGTGAATCCATTACAAGTAAAAGCCCTGCATTGAAATTGTTACTTAAGTAAAAATGTGTAAGCATAATCAGATGTTACTGTAGATTTTCTGTCAACTGAGTAATAGATTCATCAACTAATTGTCAAATGTATATTCTGCTGGATAGTTTATTCTATAACAAAGCATCATATATTATAAGCTCTTCAATCGTTTTGTAAGCAAAATGTTAAATTGTAAAGTAACTAGTAACTCAAATATGTGTGAAGGAGTATAGATTTGAATATTTCCTTGTAGTGAAATATAAAGTAACATAAAGTAAAATGGATATACTCAAGTAAAGTACTACTTATTTGTACGTAGTTACATTCCATCACTAATTACAGCTGTGTTTAACTATATTGTCATTCATTATCTGTTTATACATCAGCCTCCACTTATGGATGCCAACAAGAATTACAGTTGTTGACAAATACATTAGTATATGCTTAGATCTGATTTTGAATCTAAGCAGCTGATTTTAAATTGAAAATTCAAAAGAGTTGCCATAAATAGGCATATGGGTAAAAATACTTCCCAATCAGTCCTTAAAACACAGATCATTTACATAAAGTTAACAGATTAAGATATTATTAAAGAAATAATTACATCTGGGAAATCCACCCATTATCATTACTTTGTCAATAACTGTAAAAAGTCTATCCCAGAATTACTGATTGCAGTAAAGGAGCAACTGCACATTTGGTGTTTGGGGTGGCTGCCAGTGGCTGGAACACTCGCCTCCTCATATTTGCGGTCAGCCTCCTCAGCGATGTGCTTGGCCTCTTTCAGCTGGATCTCCTGCAGCTCCATCTTCTCCTCATCCTTCATGGCCCTGTTCTCAATGACCTTCATGCCTCTGTGTGAGGAAACAAAGGAGTTGTTTAGATATCAGGAGCTGAGACCTGACAGGCGTCCTGCAGTCTCCCTGAGGACACACACGTCTGGAGCACAGTAGTGTTGGTTGGCAAATCCTTAATATACTCCCCTAAAGGTGAATTGTTTGAAAGAGGGAGAAAATCATTTGGGATGCTAAGAAATGACTGCTCTATCTAACACAGCTAGTGTGACAGTGGAGTGTCTGACATCCAGCTTGCACTCGTCACAAAGGGATGGAAACACTGCCCCCGCCAACTGGTCTCTGCAGCAAGAGAGCCAGAGCGAGTGATGAAGGGTCCGTGTTGCTCACAAGAACCCACCTCTCGCTCTCATCAGCAGCCTTCTCAGCCTCCTCCAGCTTGGTCAGGGCTGTGGCCAGACGCTCCTGAGCACGATCCAACTCCTCCTCAACCAGCTGGATACGTCTGTTAAGGGAAGCGACATCTCCCTCAGCCTAGGAAGAGAAGAAGAGCACGTCAGGAGAATTTGGAGGTCACCATCTATAACATACAGCCTGGAAATCACACAAGTGCACATGTACACGTCAGCCCAAAGAATGAACAGTAGGTGGTGAATTAGATTTTTTTGTGGTGCTCTTCAACTTGCTTTATGCCAGGTGGGTGAATGTGTAGTCAGTGTTGTTCGAAAGTGTTTCTGCACGCCACCTGTTGGGAAAAGACCTCCCCAGAGACTTGCCTGTGCTCCTCATTGTATAATGATAACCCGAGCTGACAGAAGGTTGGATGCCCTGCCTCATTACTAGGCCCCCGAGAAAACATGGCTGGAGTCAAAGGCCCTGAGACAATTATATTGAAAATGACTGCTCATCTGGTACCCATACAACCACAGAGGACACTCCCTGGATACTTCTTAACTGTAGCAGACGTTTCAGTTTAAATGAACTGGTCACATTTGCATCATATTGCTCCACCTTAAATAATCTGGTATCTTTGAAGATAATTCATTGATTAAACAATGACTTTAAAAGGAGCAGATCTTCTATGACTATTCAAACCTATAGCTACTTCTGCTTTCTGGTGTATGCTCACAAGATCTGACACTTCCATTGTCCTGAAAATGCACAATGAAAAGAGGCAACAACCACAAATGTACTTAAAATGAAAAATGTTTGTAGTGCTGGACCAAAGTGCATCTGAAGTTGTGTAAAGCCTGGCAAGGAAGTTATTAATGATCTATAAACTGAAGAAGGAGTTTCGACTCCATTCAAAATACCTCACTGGATGATTATGATCAATTACAAACGAACAGGCTAAGCCTGTGATATACTCAGACAGATATAAGCCCTTGCAGAAAGATTTATTTCCCGTCTAGATTACTGCGGCTATGTTCACACTGAGGGAAATCACTCTTCGTAGCTGTGAAAACCTGTTGTCCTTATAAGGGCAAGTCAAAGAGCACAAGCTCACGGTGCACACTTACACCTTAAACGTTGCCACAGCTTAGTTACAACTTCCTGGTTGCTGAAAATAATGTATTCAAATATTTAACCTACGACTCGCGTGCCTGTAGAATAGAACAAAAAAACGGAACTTCCTGGAAAGCAGGTTGAATGGGGCCGTTACAGCAAAGTGCATCAACGGAGATGCAAGTGACACAACGCAGGGAGATGGAGCAACACAGTGATAGAAGTGCCACGGTTGTACAACTGCTCTGACTTGGGCATCAGCGGCCTAACGTTCCCAATTATAAGCTCTTACCCAGGAGCAGCTGGCTTTCAAACCCTCAGGGTACTTTGTGGTGTCACTGCATGGGGCCATGTCAAGCTCAGCTTGCAGGACAACGGCATCAGGAGAAATCCCGCTATCTCACTGTGCATCAATTCAAGCTGTCGCCCTTCATGAGCGGAACACACACATACACAGGAAAGGCTACAAGAGGAGGATGTGTAATTTTTGCGTTCGATAAGCAGCTCCTGGTCGGCTGTACACGCGGTAAACATGCTTACTTGTTCTCTGGCTTTCCTCTGGGCAAGCAACTCCTTCTGTAATCTCTCGGCTCTGTCCTCAGCGCCGTCCGCCTGCTCTTGCAAGAATTTGATCTTTCGTTTGACTGCCTCCAGAGATGTAGCTCCAGCCATTGTTTACTGTACAACTATTAAAAACAAACAAACACTACACTATGAGTTGCAGCACAATTTCCGAGAAATTGTCAAGCAACGAGATGAAGTCCCTGACTGTGCTGAAAGCTGCGTGAAGACGGGCTGAACGGTGCGCAAGCTTTCTGGAGAAGCACTCTGCAATGCCTGCTATTTGTCCAGGAAGTGCCTCTGATTTCAAAATACAGCAAAAAAAATTTGTAGGTTCTGCAGGGTTGTGGCAAAAATATCCAAAATATATTCCACTGCCCTGTAAAATAATAAAATTTCATTCATACAAAGTAACCGTTCATTTTTAATGACAAAAACGCACCCAGTCATAATCACTCTCGTTGCGAACTAAGAGCCACAGCACCCTCTGCCGGTAAACTGTGAGCAGTACACATGGCAGTGAAATATTTCTACACCACGGGCCATTCAATAGGTTCTATTCACTGAATACAGTAATTACAGGCTACGTTTCAGACATTGCAAATATAACAGAAAATCCGTCCAATAATATGAAAGGGGAAAAAAACAAGGCCATAAAAAACTAAGTAGTAGTTCAATTAATTTGAACACTGGAGCCATAGGCCTACTTAAACGTTGCTATAGGAATATTAAGGGAAAAGTACAGCAGTATAAAGGCCTATAGAGAATAACATACAGCATCAAGTGTGATAGGATAAAACTCACCAGACTATAAAGTAGTGACACTGTGGCCTAACTCCCCGGAGGAATCCAATTAAAGGATTATTACAACGGGGTTTCCAAGAAGCAATTTATAAGCCACACTATTGATTCTTCTGATTGACTCTTGTGGACAAAGTGTCTCCACTTAAACTTTAACCTTAACTCGGTTATTGTTTTATCGTGAAATATTTTTTTTCTATGAGGACCTGTGTTTTTTTCTCCCAAGCACTTCGCGACCATCACATACCTAAATCTAAATTCTTTACATAGTTTTCCTGCCATGCAATTTAACCAAAAGGTGAGGAAAGGACTATGGGCAACAACCTAATTTTTAAAAAAAGAATCAAGGCCTATTTAATTTTTCTGTAGATAAGTAAGTTGTATTTCTTTTTAATAGTAGCCTAGGCTGCCTGGGATATTTTGATGGGAAACTGTGTTTTCCCCTGTGGTAAGCAAAGAGCCCAGCCCGCAGATGTGAGCTCTATCTTGACCATATAAAGCAGTGGGCTATATTTATCCAGGCACTTGCCCTCTGCGCTAAGAATACTGCGCATAAGGCACTTTTCACTCTGAAGAAGACTTCTTCAGCATAGGACATATACGACTGAACACAAAATCATTATCCAGTATAGGGTATAAATGATAGCCTATGAGTTAGCCATGGATACATTTAATAAAAAATATATAATGTCTGACTTTCTTTGGGCTGACTTGTGAGTGATTGTGCATGTGATCATTGACAAAATACAAAGCGACAGTTCAACAATGGACATTTGATCAAAAAGTAAATTCTGACTTTGACAATTTGCCATGATACCAAATCCAGATAAGATAAAAATGAGGGCAGTTTGAATTGCCACAGATAGGAAACACCCCCCCCCCCCCCCCCCCCCCCCACACACACACACACACACACACAAACACACACAAACACACACAAACACAGTGATGAGAGAATGAAGTTGTGGAGGAAGCGTGTTGCGGGAATGGTGCTATTGTGAATCCCTTTCTTACTTACATCTGTGGCTTTCTTCTCAGCCAGCTCAAGTTTCTCCTGGGCATCCTTAAGAGCCTCGGAGTACTTGTCCAGCTCATCCTCAGTTCCCTTCAGCTTCTTCTGCAGAGCTACCAAATCGTCCTCAAGCTGAGGCGAGTTTCAGTGCGCGCACAGTTTCAGAGGTGATCAGCGGGGAGACGGAGTTGCGTGAGCGCGCAAAGGCGCAAGAGCGCGTACAGATAGACACACGGGACAGGAGAGGACAGGACAGGGAAAAGAGAAAAGAGAAAAGTTAGGGAAGCCCATGCACGTCAGAATCAGATACCTTGGTGGCGACCTCTTCAGCGCTCAGCAGCTTCTCCTCAGCAGTTTGGAACTCCTCAAACACTTTATCTCTTTCGTCTTCAGTAATACGCAATTTCTTTTCCAACTCTCTTATTTCGTCGTCTAACTATACATGCATATAAAAGACATTATAAAGTTAAACATAATATGAAAGAAATACGAAAATATTCAAAATGTAATAATAAAAATATAATAATTATTTAAAAAATTATCAACATAATTTATTTAGCCAATATTTACATCACCAAAACAGTTGAGAGGAGGATTTGTAACATCCAAAACAACACAGAAGGATGGGTTATTCTTAATTTAATCCTTATGTCGGATTATCCTTGAAAGTAATTAATCCGTATTTAGGAGGCGATCCATTTAAAGGGCAGCAGTTAAATAATGCTACTGGGATTCCTGCTTTTACTAAAGATCTTCCACAAAAGAAAACATATCAGCAGACCTGTTTGCTTCTGTCCTCTGCTGCTTTCTTGTCTGACTCAGCCTGCTCAGCTCTGTCCAAGGCATTCTCCTTGTCGAGCTTGAGCATCTGCATCTTCTTCTTGATGGCATCCATGGCTGCTTTTTGCTGTTCGGCTGCACCAACAAAACGTCCAAATGAAAACCAAAGAAGAGAGTGGGAGAGGGGCTCGGGCGTCTGTGCCTAACTGAACGCTAAGCTGGAGTGCAGGCTCTGCCTTACTGTGCCCTGTCAAATATGTACTTTCAAAAGGGGGGTGACTGGATTCCTTTGGACATCCAATACTTTTTTGGAGTAGGCGTGTGTGGGTGCCCGGGCGTTCTTTAAGGATCTGCTCAGCGATTCGTTGCTCCCAAACATTTGACTTTTCTTACGCCTTTATATGGGGTGTGATGGACAAGCAGGCAACTCCCACAGAAAGGCTCCCTAATGGGAATGTAACAGAAGCCATTTAATGCACACAAAATATGCAGATGACCATTTCTTACTGGATCATTAAATCTCTGCATGGCACAGTTTGCTTTTACCACTGTGGCAACATATTTAAAGCAGCACGTGTCTCTTTATAGAGTGTCTTTTGAGTGTGTTCAATTTTTCAGTGTTCTGAGATCTGGGACATGTTTGCTTTTCATTTAAATGATCTTTTCTGATTTCATTGTGACAGTGTTTTTCTATTCATCTGTGTCCCATTTTGGCCTGAGACAGGCTGGGAGCAGGACCACAGGCAGCTGCAATAACACTTTGGCCAGGCTTTTGTCAACTTGCAGCCACTGATGTCTGTGTCTGTGTGTGAGTGTGTTTGGTGGGTAGGTGAGTGTAAGTTCCTCTGGGATAAATTGTATAGCTCAAGGCAAGTGGGCTGTCTGAGAAGAAATGCTTTCGGTAAGCCCAGAAAGCCCTAGTGGCATTGTTCACAGTCTGAGGGCTTAAGGCAGGAAAGTGTTTACCTGATAATGTATTGGATATCCTCCCTGTAAACTGTTGATGTGTTATTTGACTGTGGCAGCACAGTGTCCAGCACCAGCCAGGCAGGATGAGTTTTATACCTCAATTACAGAAGCTGAGCCGCTGATTGACTTGGCATTTGAGAAATCTTAACTACTTTACATAATACTAACGAAGTACATATTTGAGTTTATATACAGTACATTTATTAGCAGGTTTAAATCGGAAGGGGTAAGAATGGGTTATATTTTATATAATTCTATTATATTTGGTTATAACAATGCGTGGATCATTATGAGTTAATTATTTTATCCAATAATCTCATTTTGGAGATTTGTACATTTTTATCATTACATGAATGCACTGATCTAATGAGAAGCTAAAGCACACAGCTGCAGCGACTGAGGACACACCAAGTGTCTTCTGGTCTTCAGAGATTCTCAAGGATATATTTAGGATCGCCTTCTCTTTCATGCACCTGCCTTAGTCTGTAATATGGATCCAACACTCTGTGCCAAGAGTCCAATGTCTTGTGCTATGAGATATGCCCCCTAAAATAATCCATGTCTTGCTCGAGCTTTGGTCTGTTTTGTACATTATTGTTGCTAAGCCTGGCAGACTTGTTCATGCTTGTAGAATCAAATGGGCTGCTCAGTCTTCAGACTTCACTCAGTGAGTAGTAAAATATGACCAAGACAACAACAGAGAATGATGATATCAGGTATGGTGTTTACAATTTTCTCTTCATATTGCCTGACTACAATTGTAGGTATTGTCCTGGTAATTCAGGCATCAGCCTGGTCTGAGACTTTGATTGACAGGCACAGTAATAGAACAATATTTAGATAATCTTGGGCCAGCCCACGTTCTAATAGACTGCCATTTGTATAATTCTTCTGCTCTGGATCAGAATCAATAGTAACACATGTGATTATAGGATCACATGGCTGGAAAAGTTCTTTTTCTTTTCTATAATGCACAGAAGTAAAAATTATTTAACTAATACATCTTTATATATAAAGCTTGGAGGTTGCTGCTGCACATAAATGGCCCTGAATGTTCCAAAATACTGTATTGCTTTGTTGAATTAAATAATTTGCTTTATTTTATGTTTACAGTGTGCATGAATGGTCATCATGTGCTTCAAAGATGATCATTTTACATATAAAATATGCTGTCTTATACATATAGTTGTAAATGTTTCTAGATTTGATACTATGTGCATACATTATTTTATGCTGTTTATATTTTCATTAATATATGAAATTGTCAGAATTATTTGTCTGCATGATGTCCTTACCACTGGCAATAAAGCACTGGTTTAAATCTTGATTTGCAATTTGATCTTAATTATCTTAAACAGCATTTTCACTTAATAGACTCATGGGAGGTTTGTGATGGCACACTAGATTTGCTGTGGCATTCGGGGAATGAAAATAAGCTCCATTATTATGTTTTCATTTAACATATTGGCGTAGTGAAAATAGCCCAGGGCTCAGAACGCTTGCTTTGATTAAAGTAGTCACAAATCTCTCCTTCTGCCCAGACGTTATTGAAAGGCTGTTGCGTTCTGAGTTACATCCCACTGGATAATTAAAGCCCTTACACATTAAGACAGAGCTAAAGGATTAAAGCATAGTTAAGTTTTTTTTTAGTTCACTACATTATACATGTCATGAGAAAAGCAATAATAAGCTCCTTCAATATTTAAGGCAGTTTTTAGGCTGTGGTGGCATTCTGAGGGCACCACAGCCAGAGTAAATAAAAAAAAATCTCCAAACATATAATTTTGTAGTCTTTGGAAAAAATCTGCTTCTTAAGGCCTCTAAAGCCTCCTACCAGAACAGCTGATGAAAGCATCTGAAAAAGATTTTGCCTATGTCCTACCATTTACATTTTGTAGCATTTGAAATGATACTGAATCATGAAAACTCATACTTTCTTAAACAAGGAACTGACTTGTAGGAACAACAAGAATCTTGAAAAAATAAATGTGATGCTTCTCTTGCTATACTTCTTTGCCAACAAATTTGTCTTCAGAAGGCTCTGTCTATGTTGAAAACAATGATTGCATTATTCAAAAAGCCAAAACTCTTCTCGGTATTCATGCTCATTGACAGAAAACAGCTGAGACTGACTGAAAGAGGAATTCTTTCTTCACAATGTCCGGTGAATCTGACACACTTGCCATCAGACAACTGTTGCCCATGTTTAGGACAGATCTGAGAAACACTGACAATGTTGGAATCCTGATTGTCTCTGTATCCTGATTTAGTCATCTACAGGAGGCAACAGCTGAGTGGGACAGGGACAGAGCAGAATTTATTTTCACATTCACTATGCTATCATTATGTTTACTTTTCTATCATGTGAGATGTTTTATGGGAGCCATGTTTTTAAACAAGGTAGTACAAAATACAGCACAGAGAACCACATCAAAGCATGAGACAAATCTGAGCCCACAAAAGTGTTTATACTGATACAATGAGTAAATGGAGATGTAAATGGGACAAAATGAGGTGTCAAATAATCAAATTCCTAATGGATATTCAGAAAATCAACAACTCCTGAACTCTCAGACGTTTAATTGTGCAACTTTGTGGTTTTGAGGTGGTAGTGCAGTTTGTCCTCCTGCCAATTTAAATGATACAGCAGCCTTTCCAAGTGCTTTAGTACTAATACTGTAACACTGTGTCAGTTAATCTGTTAAGGCCTGCAGTGACAACCCACTATGTATATGGAATGTCCGGTTCTCCTCAGTTGCCGCACAGGGAGGAGCTGAGCTTTACTTTGCCGAAATGCTGAAATCATGTTTGCATAAGGAGACCCTTGGGTGACACATTTAAGGTTCTCTCATGGCTAAAATGTTACTGCATTAGAGAAAGTATGTCTCTGCCTCTGTTGAAACTCAGTCACAAAGATTGTCTGATGCACAAATTACAAGTTTCTCAAAGACAAAAACCTTGAATTTTGTTTGCTCTTAACCAAAAAAGTATAAAATTGGTGTGAAGCTACAGCATTCTGATGTGTGTGGTTATTCTCTAATGATCGCAACAGACACAGAACAGAAAGGGAATATTGAGGGGAGCTCTCCCTCCATGTTCTCTCTCTGAGAAGCACAGTGTTGGCATGCTCCTTGTCAAATACCATCTTGAGATTTCTGCAGACATCATCCAGATATATATAGAGAGAACTCCTTCGCTCTTTCAGACGGTACCCCTGGGAGTAGAAAGCTCCATGCAGGGGCATAATCACTTAGCATAGCAAAAACGGAGAGGGAGTGCTGGGAGGGTGCAACCCAAGCCGTAACCCAAGCCTGGTCAATGGCCTACTGCGGCTAGGTTTATTCACTGTTCTGTCCCACTGACATGAACTGGTGGTTGTAAGGCTCAAACTGGTATATGAGTGAGCACAGTACACACAATATTTTACTTGATGGATAGTTGCAATAAGGCAGAGGCCCTTTGACTCGCACAGTTCTGTGTTGTGATAAATCTGTCATTTAAGGTATAAATTACACGAAAGTGTTGCTCAGTCAGATCTGATTCCATTTAAACTTTCTGTTTAGTTAATGGAAACCGTGTGTGCAGTATCTCCAGCATTTTCACCATGCTCAATAATTTGAAGAGTCAAATTCCAGAGGTATGAAGGTCAAATATTTCAGCTGCAGGTGCTTCATTGAAGATAGATAACATTCTCCCTGTGCCAGTTTTTTTGCTACAGTAGAAGTAGTTGATGTTAAATGAAAGAATATGTCATCTCTCAAACTGTAAATACCTGGCCAGGCCTCTTACAGGCCAGGATAATGCGGCACAAACATTTTTGTCATGGGGATTTTATATAAATCCCCATGACTGGAGTGGTTCAAAAGTTGACCTTGGGGAAAACTGTAAGAAATATGATCTTTGAGGTTAAGATAATTTTTGACCCTCATATTTAGTTTTATACAGATTATTTAAATTATTCAAATTTGGGATTTAGATGCAATATTCCAAGCTGAAGAGAAAGTTTGCAGAGAAGCCACAGTGACACTTATTGAGAGAAAACAAGCTGAGCTATGGAGTAAAACTACCAAAAGCAAAGGCTTCCAGTACTGCAAACGCAAATGTGGGATGATGGAGGAATATTTGTGGCCTCGGCAGGGCTCCTCCCAGTCTGTTTGTTTGTGTTCCCCCTCTACAGATGGGGACACACAGAGAGACAAGAATGTCAGCCATATCTGATGCTGCGCAGACAGCTTAGACTAAAAGAGGGGAGGAGAGGAAGCATTCGGGGGAAACTGTCACGATTCATTTCAAACTCCTGTGGGATGCCATGCTAGAATCCTAGACTTGTCATAGCACGAATTCTGGAACAAAAAAATTCAATCTGTCTGCCATTCTGCAATAAAAATCTGTCTTCAATTTAAGAAAACAACACACAACACTTTTTGCATTTTCGTTGTGTTTATTTGTACATAGTAAAGGGCAATTCAAGAGGGAAGTGGGGAGTAAATGATTGTTTACAGGCAGCTTGAACTTCTCCCAGTTCCAGATAAGAGATTCCTTCCGAAGCATCAGAGTCCTGTCCTGCACAGAAATTCCTTCAGAGGTTAGATGCTGTTGAAAGATCTTTCTAAATCATTGACTTAAATGTTCACTCATATCTTCACCCTCTTAACAAATGTTGCTTGCTCTTACTAGTTTTATATCTAAGTCTACAGCTGCCCAGAGTCATGTTGTAGCCCACTTTAAATATTTGTCTTCAATCATTTGACCCTCATGTCACGAGGCTAGAAGTTTCCGTGTTTACACACAGAGGGAGAATCTTTCATATATGTGTCCATATATGGGCTCTCTGGTGTAAGCGAGGTGGAGGAGACAGAGGAGAGGGCTACGTTGTGGGGGCTTTTTGTGCGGTCCAAAGATGTACTCGATATTTCTTTCCATTCCACAGGGCTATAAAACTTCTTGGTATGCACTTCCAGCTTAGCCACTGTTCTCCCTGTTACTGTAACAGGGAGAACAGTGGCTAAGCTGGAAGTGCCTTGCCTGTCAGAGCCCTATGGTGCAGATAAATGAAGCAATGGCAAGAGGAGGAGGATGTTGGACTTCTATGGTAGTATGTCAGTTTCCCTTTCTTTACAAACAAACTTCTCTGAATACACCCTCTCTTAACAACAAAATCCATCTGCTCTCCTTGAGGGAAAATAATCATTACTAAAACATTTACAATTTCCATTGTTGGCAAACAAAAAGTTCAGTTTTCTAAATTTGAAAGTGAAAGTGAAGGTTTATACCAAGTTTATGAACTTTAAACCGCATAATGATCATAGCTTGGCTGAAAAAAAGCCACAATGTGGAGTGTGTGTGAGAATCTACGGTGATGAGACATTCCATTGTGGTTTTGAGTGGCTGTTTGAAAGCTTGCAGGCTATGTTCAGTGAAACCCAGTCACAGTGGTCTCTCTAAAGTGAGGAATTCCACAGGAACCCACAGCTCTGCGGCACCTGCATTCTTGTACCAAAGCCTGACTGCAGCCCCGCATTTGATCAGATACCGTGACTGTTTTCCAGGCAGGCTCAGGTTCATAGCTAGTGAGCTGGATAAAACAATTGTGCAAAGCCAGTCATAAAACAACTGTCTGCGTGTGGAGACGTGAGAAAATATAGACATCCACATGGTGTGGTCTGGTTAGTTCCTGTCCCGAGGCCTTGGATGGCTGAGATAACAATATACAGTATGACAAGAGGATAATTATGCTCTGAGGCTGCCTAAAGAACACATCACTCCCATTGAAAGAATGAGAAAGACCAGATGTGGAAGAATCAGATCCTTTAGTTAAGTAAACATACCAACAATAACGTAAAAAAGTCCTGCATCTAAAACCCTGCTTATAAAAAGTATTATCAACACAAAGTACTTGCTCTTAAGAAAAATGGCTTATGTTAGCATTATTAAATTTCATCAATGAGGACATAGCATTTTACTGTCGTAGCTGGTTGAGGTGGAGGTCGTCGAGTGGTTTCCAACCTAGGGGTTTAGCCCCCTCTTAAGGCTCTCAAGATAAAAGTGAGGGATAGAAAAAAACAAAACAAATACAAAGTTCTGCTACCCAAATTCACAAAAAAAGTATACATTTTTTATACACTTTGCTCCAATCTCTAAATGAAACCATTTGAAAAGTTTATGGCGGAATCACTCTTTGGTGGAACTGTTAACAACTAAATTACATTTTTTTATAAAAAAAATAGAAAAATAATGAGTAACTACAGCTGTCAAATGAATATAGTGAATTAAAAGGTTCAGTATTGCCCTCTGAAATGTAGCTTGTGGAGTATAAAATTACATAAAGTGGAAAAAAGTACAAGAACCTCTAACTGTAAGTACAGTACAGTACTTGAGTAAATATATATACTTTATTTTCCACCATTGTGAAAGACTGTGAAGTTTCTTGGTTACTCCCTGGATCTATCAAAGGTAATCAGCTGAGTAAATACAGCAGAAGAAGGGCAGACAGACAAACTGTCCATGCAAGACATAATAGTATGGCTGAAGTCACACTGATTGATCATTCTGGCTGTCTCCACACCAAATCCTCTCATGAAAATTGGCATCAGTGTTGAGAAAAATCTGCTGAGCACTGAGTGGAGTGTTTATTCAGCTTTAATACAGGGCGGGGAGGCCGCAGGATTGAGAGAAGAAAAGGAGCCAAGCACTTTTTTCTCTGCAGAAATGTGGCCCGTCACATTACGAGTGTAGAGCAAAGTTTCCTTATTAAGACAGAGGGTTTGGATGGACGAGTGTTACATTTCACTCTAGACAGCTTAAATCCCAGGAGACACTGCAGATCAGTTCCAGTCTGCAGCCCAGTCGGAGACAGACAGTTCCCCTGTTCCGCAGCTCATTCTCAACACTGTTTCAGGCATGAACAAAACTGAGAAAAAAGACTTGGAGAACTTGAAGATTTTGGAAGAGCGGGTGTTGGAGTCAGAAGATATCATTTAGTAGATATTCCTAGTGTTACTTGTGGAGCTGTCCAAAATTAGCACCCAAGGTGCAAGTCTCAGCTCAGACCCAATATAGCCCTGCTGACTGAGAAATACTGTGCCTTCCTTACATGACGGCTAAAGGAGCTGCTGTGCCGTCATTGGAGAAATGGACAGCAAGCACTGTCACTCAGCCGAGGATGGACACTCTGACGGGGACTGCAATTAACTCACATACTTCACATAAAGCACCACCCACCTGTTAGCTGAAAATGGGTGAATTCTGTCTGCTGTTGCATTGCATAATGGCCTGAATGTGGGAGACTTCCTGTAATTTGATACTCAAAATATACTCTCACGACATTTGGCTGCACGGTTCAAGCCTAGAGTATGTGAACCAACTTTTTTTGTTGTAATTTTACATAGAAAGCACGTTTTTGATTTCATCTAATCCACCCCACTCCGTCTCATGGGACTTACATCTATAATTATCTGTGAAATCAACAACTACATCATTTAGAGCAATATTACTCTAACCCATTAGATTTTAACTTTGTGAAATCACATAAACACATAGATCATATAAACATTAACCAGTTCTGAGTTACCAAAGCACAGGAGTAATCTCTACAGACTCTGTTTACTATACCCATTAAACCACAGACTGCACAGTGGGTAGGTTATAGAGCCAGCATGTTAGGAGATCCCCACTGATGACCTAAAATAGTCATGTGTTCCAGACCTGAGTAAAAGGCTCTTTTAGATCCATCAGCTGCTGTCTCCCAGGTTTATGTTAGGGAGCACTGATTCTCAGAGCAGGCAGAGGGGCGGTATGTGAGTATGAGGTTCCTTTAAACACGATGGCCTTAGTAAAAACCAAGTCACTGCTAAT